>NC_059176.1:34302158-34609942 GCF_019923935.1 Bubalus bubalis
AGAACTGAACTAGATGGTGAAATTGGCTTGACCTGTATGTTTATACCACTTACAATAGGATATTGATTAGTTTATCAAACTTCTCTGGGTCATGCATGCTTCATAAGAAAAATGCATAAACACACAAATAGGAATAATAAGTAATAATTGAAGTCACTCAGTTGTGTCTGACTCTTTGTGACCCCATGGACTGTAGCTTGCCAGGCTCCTCTGTCCATGGGGTTTTCCAGGCAAGAGTACTAGAATGGGTTGCCATTTTCTTCTCCAGGGGATCTTCCAGACCCAGGGATTGAACCCAGGTTTCCTGCATTACAACGAGGCTCTTTGCCATCTGAGCTACCAGGGAAGCTGCCTCTAAAATTTCTGTCATGCTTCATGTGCTCAAATGTAATAAAATGTATTGAAATGTTTTCTATTACTAGGGTTTTCTCTGCTTAGAAAGTTCTACTGTCTGACCTCCCACACATTTCAAGATTCATTCATCCATTTTTATGTAACTGGAATATTTCCCTTCTTCCCCTATATTTAAGCAAATTCTGTTTATGTCTTGAGGTCCAGACTACATCCTACTTCCTCTATGAAGCATTTTCTAACTGCTCTATTACACAGTGATCAGTCTCTGGACTATGTTCCTTCTCTGAACTTTTGTTATAATTAATGCCTTTCCTTTTCTGGTTGAATCATGTTTTGTTTCCCCCTTGATAGTGGGAACAATGACTTGTACTTCTCTTGTATCTCACCTTCCTTACAACCCCCTAAAATATTTAGCATGTTACTACAGTCTATACTCTCTTATATATTAATAATTAAGAGATAATCCTTAATAAATCATGGTTAGCATGAATAAGCTTAAGACAAGCTCCTGTGGTCATGTCACACTGAATACTATTTGGATTAAACCACCAATAAATAGAAGCATTTGTAATATATTATTTCTAGATTAGGTGAAGAAGCACCTTGGACATGATAGATCAATAGATAGAAAAAACTCCAGACAATTAAATGAAGTTTACTTTTATCATTTTTAAGACTTTTCAAACACTGTTGACTTTGGGAAAACATAAGCATATATTGGCAGTGATTTAGTTCTCCATTTGACATCATAGATCCATATTCTGTTTCTTCTTATTTAGGATGTATGTTTTCAGATACCATGAAATTTAAATAATCTGATTATGTTTTGCAGACCTCTTTTTTTTTTTTTTTTTAAGGAGTGTTTATTAGCAGAAGGCATTAGGAGCTGCATTAGTGTTCTCCAGAGAAACAAAACCAATAGGATAGATCAGATAAATAATAGATAGGGGATGACAGATAGGCAGATAATTGGTGATAAGAAGAGATTTATTAGAGAATTGACTTACTCAGTTATGGAAGCATAGATGTCCCAAGATCTGCTCTCTGTAAGCTGGAGACCCTGAAAAATTGCTAGTGTAATTCAACCTGCGCCTTAAGGTCCGAGAACCAGAGCAGTCAATGTCCAAGGGCAGGAGCTGTCTCAACTCAGAAGGAGCACATTTACCCTTCTCACGTTTTGGTTCTATTCAAGCCCTTAGTGGATTGTATGATGCCTGCCCACATTGGTGAAGTCCATCTGCTTTATTCAGCCTCTACTACTCAATTTAAATGTTAATCTTTTCTGAAGAAACACTGGAAATAATATTTTACCAGCTATCTGGGTGTTCCTTAGCCCAGTGAAATTGATCCATAAAATTAACCATCACAGTAGCCATGTTGATCACAGGAAGAGACCTTGTAAGTCTGTGACACCAGTTAAAAACATCAGATTTTTGTAGAATGAAGTATATTTAGCACTTGATTGTATGTTGTTTGTATTGGCCGCTAATGTCTTACATGTCTGATCTTCCCAGCCCAGTTGTAAGCACCTCTAGGTGTTTCTTTCACTGTTTCTAACAATGTTTGATGCTTACTGTTGACATATAGTGGAAAATATCAGTTTAGTAATTAGGAGACTGAGTCCTAACCCAACTCTATCTCTTACTAAATCCAGTGAGGCGAGACAAACTACAAATAACACTTAACTTCAGTTTTGTTTTCTATTAAGTGACAATAATTATACTTGCCTTGATTAATTCATAGGCTCATTCTAAGGCTTGAATGAGATAGCAGATCTCAACAGTCCTGTTGAGTTTTAAAGTCCTATACAGAAATTAAGTGCTATTATTCTGATAGCTGACATCCAAAAGTAGTTTTTATTTTGTGTGGTATTATTAAAATGAGATTGGTAGCTAAATATTTGGTTCTCTGAAATAATTTTTTGTTCATGATATGAAAAATAAGCAGTTTCTATATCAGCACCATTTTTCTAGATTCCATATACATGCAGTAATATATGATATTTGTTTTTCTCTTGCTTACTTACTGCATTCTGTATTACAGGCTCTAAATTCATCCACATCAATACAAATGACTCAATTTCATTCCTTTTTAATGGCCAAGTAATATTCTATTGTATATATGTACCACATCTTCTTTATCTGTTCACTTAGTAGTAGACATCTAGGTTGCTTCCATGTAGACATCTAGGTTGCTTCCACGTCCTGGCTATTGTGAATAGAACTGCAGTCAACATTGGGGTACCTGTATCTTTTCGAGTTACAGTTTTCCCACTGTATATGCTCAGTTGTGGGAATGCTGGGTCATATGACAGTTCTATTTTTTAGTTTTTTAAGGGATCTTCATGCTGTTCTCCACAGTGGCTCTATCAGTTTACATTCCCAGGGTAGGAGGGTTGCCTTTTCTCCACACCATCTCCAGCATTTATTGTTTGTAGATCTTTTTGATGATGGCCATTCTGATCGGTGTGAGCAGAGCCAGACTAGAGATGCAGATGTGGAGAACAGATCTGTGGACACAGGAGGGGAAGACCAAAGGATGGGATGAATTGAGAGTGTAGCATTGACAATATACACTACCATGTGTAATATAGATAGCTAGTGGGAAGCAGCTAAATAACACAGGGAGCTCAGCTCAGTGCTCTGTTATGATCTAGGTGGGTGGGATGGGG
Organism: Bubalus bubalis; assembly: GCF_019923935.1. Classification (NCBI taxonomy): domain Eukaryota; kingdom Metazoa; phylum Chordata; class Mammalia; order Artiodactyla; family Bovidae; genus Bubalus; species Bubalus bubalis. The sequence continues at coordinate 34,305,184 of NC_059176.1, forward strand.
GCTTGGGAGGAAGGTCCTAGAGGGAGAGGATATATGCATACATATGGCTGATTCATGTTGTACAGCAGAAACTAACATTGTAAAGCAATTATGTTCCAATAAAAATCAGTTTCTAAAATATTTCATGTAATTCTAATTGTAGTTTATAGACCATGAGAATTGAAAATATAATTTTATATATTTCCTCATATTGATGAGATAAAACCCACTTTATCTTCTGAAGAAAATGTTTCTTAAGCAGAATATTTTTCATAATTCCAATATCTAGATTCATGGAATTTCCCATAAAGGTGAGAGATGATATACTAGTTTTTCCCAAATCTCTTTCAACACATATTTTGAAAACCTGAAAAATTCTAATTAAAACCATTAAAATTTCCATTGCTAACATTTTTATTCTCTATTCTTATTTTCTGAGGATTAATAAAATATTATGACTCAATATGGAACTCTACTAAAGAACTTCTTCATTGCCTGTAGGTGAGTGGAGGCAAATTCCAGTGACTATATTGTTGAGTATAGTATAGCCAAAGGAAGGAATATATGTAAGTTTTGATTTTTTTTTTCTCCTAAGAAGTCAGCAGAAGGGTTAATGTAAAAACTTTCCTATTCTTGGTCACTGGATGCCTAATATAAAATTCCAGAACTAGAATTATGCCAAGGCAGTGTGTCAGGCATTTGTTAAAAAAAAAAAAAAGTTCTTCTTTGCCATTACAAGCCAACTCATTCCTATATTAGTGAATCATAAATAAAAGAACACAGAATATATCAGAAACAGAGGAAGGAAGAAATTTTAAAACTTTCTTCTATTTCATGTCTTTATCCTTCCCTTAACAGCCAGACTTCTTAATTACGGAAGAGTACGTTTAATAAGACATTTTTCTTTTCTTGTTTTCTGGTTCCAACGTGAGGCACATGGGATCTTAGTTCCCCAGCCAGAACCAGGGATAGAACCTGTGCCCCATACAATCCACGGAGTCCTAACCACTCTACTGCCAGGAATTCCCAGATGCTTTTCATTATACAAAAAGTTGTCCCAGTCCCATGACACTACTGGAACTTCTTCTACTGAAAGTCATATATGCTTTTTTTTTTTTTTTCCAGTAAAACAAATGGAAACTTCTTAGAACTCAACTTACTTGAAATCTCAGCACCATTGAGCACCATTGATGACCGCCTTCTTTTTGAAGTACTTTCTTCTTTTGACCTCAGTGACACCCAATTCCCCATGTCCCTGGTTGTTCCTTTTACAGGCATCCCTTTCTCTGCCTGAAGATCAAATGTTTATTTTATTGAGGGTTCTGTTCTCTTCTAGACTTACATAATTTTCCTGTGGGAAATCTCATTCAACATTTATATGCTGATGACTCTTAATACAACAGAAACTCCTTCCTGAGTTTTAAACTCAGAAAGCCTAACTGCCTTCAGCTCATGTGTATTTTCCTGCCCTACTTCAAACTTAAATTGTTCAAAAGTGAATTTAGTATCTTCATCAACTCCAGAGTCTACTCTCCCTTCTCTGTTCTCTGTCTCAATAAATAGTATAATCATCCATCTGCTTGCCCAAGCTGGCCACTTGGTGAAATCTTCATCTGCACTTTTTCCCTCCCTGCCTCATGTCCAACCTGTATCAGTTTTGTTTTTTTTTTTTTAATTTTTCTGCCTGAAAAGTCTTCAGTCTCTGCTTCTCTCTGTCTTTAATTTCAGGCCTGTATGAATAGTACTGTGACCCAGGGAAAGGAAGTGTGGAGAACTTGAGTCCCCTCAGTCTTTGATATATCCTGTCACTTCCATATTTCCCTGGGACCAGAAAAGCATTAAAATAATTCCAGATTAGATGTACATAATATTTTTAAGAGCCACTGATCTCCTGCACAGATTGGGAAGACTAACATAAAGCAGCAGCCTAAATTTCAGAGTCCTTTAGGTTTGAGGTTAAATTGTGTGGCCCAACTGTGTCATACTTTTGTCCCATTGACTGCCCTTCCACAGATCTGGCCACCATCACCTCTCACCTGGATCACCTTTGCAACCTCCTAACAAGTATTTCTGCCTATAGATTTACACCTCTGGTCTATGTTTCACACTGCAGTTAGAGTGACCCAGAAGTATTTGAGAATGAAAAGAAAACAAATAATTGTAAATATTTTAGAGGCTTTGGCATGTGAAAGCTCATCCCCAAATAAGAAGATTTAGTTGGTTGTAAAAAATTCCTGGATATATAAATGCCCATTAACTATCAGAAAGTTCTTTTTCTATCACACTGTAAAACAAAACTCTTATCCTAACTTAAAAAACAGTGCTAGATACTACTGTCTTATTTCTTAAACACTTTGTTTCATTAGGCCAATCGTTTGTCTTTCTGTGAGATGTATCACTTCTAAAGCTAAAAAAAAACCCCCAAAAACTAGCAATGACAATATTCTTTCAATGACCCTATATTGTATGTTTGTATATAACCACATATGGGGCTTCCCTGGTGGCTCATTTGGTAAAGAATCCTCCTGTAATGCCAGAGACCTGGGTTTGATCCCTGGGTCAGAAAGATCAGCTGGAGAAGGGATAGGCTAGTCACTCCAGTATTCTGGCCTGGAGAATCACAGGACTGAGTGACTTTCACTTTCAACCATATATGTAGTCATAAATAGTGTATAATTAATTTTCATATTAAATTGTGTATAACCAGTCCATCCTAAAGGAGATCAGTCCTGGGTGTTCATTGGAAGGACTGATGTTGAAGCTGAAGCACTAATACTTTGGCCACCTGATGCGAAGAGCTGACTCATTGGAAAAGACTGGGAAAGATTGGAGGCAAGAAGAGAAGGGGACAATGGAGGATGAGATGGTTGGGTGGCATCCCCAACTCAGTGGACATGGGTTTGGGTGTACTCCGGCAGTTGGTGATGGACAGGGAGGCCTGGCGTGCTGCGGTTCATGGGGTCGCAAAGAGTTGGACGCGACTGAGCAACTGAACTGATACTGATACTGATAAATACTGATAAATATTTATCAGTGTACTGATAAATACACGTTGTTTATAATTAGTGTTATATACTTATATGTGTGTGTGTGTGTATATATAGGCTGAGTCCCAGGTGGCTCAGTGGTAAAGAATCCACCTGCCAATGCAAGAGACATGGATTTGATCCCTGGGTAAGGAAGATCCCTTGGAGAAGGAAATGACAACCCACTCCAGTATTCTTGCCTGGAGAATTCCATGGAAACAGGAGCCTGGCAGGCTATATAGTCCATGGGTTCACAAAGAGTTGGACATGATTGTGTGTGTGCATACACACACAGGATTATATGTAGCTTACATGATCTTAAGAATGTCCTCATAAAATATTTCTATAGATATTTTATAATGTAACATAATTGCATATGATTTATATAATTATATAAAATTATTATTAAGAATGTTCTCATAGTTCCTCCACAGAGAGGGTTGCAATTACATCATCTAATCTCCTCCATAAATCTTTATGACATCCCATTTCTTTTCAGTCCAACAGAGTTTATTTGTGATGTTTGAGACTTATCCCAGTTTAGTTTGGGTGCAGTCAGCTTTACAACCTTTGTGTTTACCACTACATGTTCTCCATGGTTGGGCACAGCCTGGATACATAAAAGCAGACCCAGTGATACAAGAAATACAACATACAATTTTCTAGCCCTGCTCCATTTTTATAGGCTACAATGCTATAGAAATGCTTGATTTCCTGGGCTATATTAATTGCATTTAAGCTTTCTTAAATTTCTTACACCACCAAATTTTAATTAAGAAGCTGTAATTGGAAAATTCATAAACTAAGCCTACTGTTTTTCTTATTCTGAAACTGAAGAGAAGTCTATTCCATGACATCACTACCAAGGGATACTGTGTGCTGTGCTCAGTCACTTAGCCGCTCAGTAGTGCCTGGCTCTTTGTGACCCCATGGACTGTAGCCTGCCAGTCTCCTCTGTCCATGGAATTTTCTGGGCAAGAATACTGGAGTGGTTGCCATTTCCTACTCCAGGGGACTAAGGGAAATTAGGGAATTGTAATTCATCAGTATGGATATTGTCCATAATTCTCCAATGTTGAGGTAGGTGTACAATGAAGGTGATGCTCATCACTAACAGACTTTTTCTTTTGTATCAAGACCTGTATGATACAAAGATGAAAAATAAAAATAGCAATTATGGTCTCAGCCTTCCTGAAAGCAGACAGTGTACAGACATTTACACAACATGTACAGACATAATCACAGTGTAAAGCAGAATCTAAAAATAAGAGCAGCCATTTATTGCTAATTCTTAATATACGCTGAGAATTACAAAAGGTATTTGTATGGATAATCACTGCTGCTGCTGCTGCTAAGTCACTTCAGTCGTGTCCGACTCTGTGTGACCCCATAGACGGCAGCCCACCAGGCTCCCCCGTCCTTGGGATTCTCCAGGCAAGAACATTGGAGTGGGTTGCCATTTCCTTCTCCAATGTGAAAGTGAAAAGTGAAAGTGAAGTCGCTCAGTCGTGTCCGACTCTTAGCGACCCCATGGACTACAGCCTACCCGGCTCCTCCATCCATGGGATTTTCCAGGCAAGGGTACTGGAGTGGGGTGCCATTGCCTTCTCCGGGATAATCACTAATATTTACCAAAAACCAGGTAACAAAATGGATGCTTGGAGAAGTTAAATTATTTGCCCAGTTTAACCAGTTCAGGATTTAAACCTAATTCCATATGCTTGTCTGTCCATAAAATACTTGCTACTTTATAAGTTTCAGGGAAGAGATTCTGAGGAAGTTTTGTGTGGGTTCAAAGGAAGTTGTGATTATCCCTAGCTGATACTGCAAGGGAGAGCTTACAATAAAGACTTCAGTGGTATTTATATTGAAAGAGTTAGTAAAGTTTCCAGAAGAAGGTGAGTGTTCCTGGTAGAAAGAATAACAGGAAAGGCACAAAAATAAGAGATGAGTGTGTACAGAAAGCAGCAAATTATATAGATTTATGTAGATTTTATGTAGATTGAGTGAAGGATGGAAAGATGAGTTGTGCTTAGTTAATGGAGGAGCTAAGCAGTTAGGACTTAACCCAGTAGGCTACAGCAAGCCATGTATGTTTTCTGAGGAGCATTATGACTGAAATACAATTGTACTCCAAATTTACCTGGCAACAGCATGTAAATGGACAGGTGTGTGGGAGGGGAGACTGAAAGATAATAATTGTGACAGGCTGTTGATGTAATAGGATAATGATCTGAACTGGGACAATGGAAGTAGGAAGGGGAAGGAGGGACTGTATACCATAGCTGTCTTCCAAACTCCACAAACTCAAAGGATTCTTATCACTCATCCTCAAATAATAGATTGTGGTTTGAAACATGACAGGTCTAGGAACTGCAAGCCGTAGGAACTAAATGGTTCCATTTAGATCCATAGTACTTTTAATTATTGACCTGCCTTAAATTCTGTAAGGTAGAAACATTCAGAAGAAATACTCTTATGCAGCCTGAGAGGCAATTTACCACTGAAAATGGATGGTTCTCTCTGGAGTAGAAAGGAAGAGTTATTAAATGGTATAATCAAACCCTTAGGTATTTTCTTGAGGTCCCAGCATAACTGGTAGGTGACTTAGACTTCTAGACTGCAGATTTCTCATTTGGAAAATGTGTATAGTAATAATTATCCTCCTTGCCTCTCTTGGCTTTTGTAGAAAATCAAATGAGATAATTAATATGGAAATACTCTAGAAAATGCAAAATTCTGTTTTTAAGTGTAGGTACTATTTGGTTTATGCCTCCTCATGGTTCACATTGCACTGTATTAAGCCCACAGTAGGGGCTGGAAATTTTTGCTGAGAGAGTGGGTGTACACAGAAGTTTTGTCAGGAGAATGACTCTTGTACCAATGTGTAGTAAATGTGTACTCCAAAGTATACCCATGCTTTGATACTATGTGCTGGGTAGTAAATGTGTTCCATTCAGTTCAATCACTCAGTCGTGTCCAAATCTTTGAAACCCCATGGACTGTAGTATGCCAGGCTTCCCAGTCCATCACCATCTCCTGTAGCCTACTCAAACTCATGTCCATTGAGTCAATGATGCCATCCAACCATCTCATCGACTGTCATCCCCTTCTGCTCCTGCCTTCAATCTTGCCCAGCATCAGGGTCTTTTCCAGTGAGTCACTTCTTCACATCAGGTGGCCAGAATATTGGAGTTTCAGCTTCAGCATCAGTCCTTCCAATGAATATTCAAGACTGATTTCCTTTAGGATTGACTGTTTGGATCTCCTTGCAGTCCAAGGATTCTCAAGAGTCTTCTTCAACACCACAGTTCAAAAGCATCAATTCTTTAGCACTCAGCTTTCTTTATAGTCCAGCACTCACATCCATACATGACTACTGGAAAAACCATAGCTTTGACTAGATGTACCTTTGTTGGTAAAGTAATGTCTCTGCTTTTTAATATGCTGGCTAGGTTGGTCATAGCTTTTCTTCCAAGAAGCAAGCATCTTTTAATTTCATGGCTGCGGTCACCATCTGCAGTAATTTTGGAGCCCAGAAAAATAAAGTCTCTCACTGTTTCCATTGTTTCCCCATCTATTTCCCATGAAGTGATGGGACTGGATGCCATAATCTTCGTTTTCTGAATGTTGAGCTTTAAGCCAACTTTTGTACTCTCCTCTTTCACTTTCATCAAGAGGCTTTTTAGTTCCTCTTCACTTTCTGCCATAAGGGTGGTGTCATCTGCACATCTAAGGTTATTGATATTTCTCCCGGCAGTCTTGATTCCAGCTTGTGTTTCTTCCAGTCCAGCGTTTCTCATGATGTACTCTGCATATTAGTTAAATAAGCAGGGTGACAATATACAGCCTTGATAGACTTCTTTCCCGATTTGGAACTAGTCTGTTGTTCCATGTTCAGTTCTAATTGTTGCTTCTTGACCTGCATAAATTTCTCAGGAGTCAGGTAAGGTGGTCTGGTATTCCCATCTCTTGAAGAATTTCCCACAATTTGTAGTGATCCACACAGTCAAAGGCTTTGGTGTAGTCAATAAAGCAAAAGTAGATGTTTTTCTGGAACTCTCTTGCTTTTTCGATGATCCAGCAGATGTTGGCAATTTGGTCTCTGGTTCTTCTGTCTTTTCTATACCCAGCTTGAACATCTGGAAGTTCATGGTTCATGTTGAAACCTGGCTTGGAGAATTTTGAGCATTACTTTGCTAGCGTGTAAGCTGAGTACAATTGTGCAATAGTCTGAGCATTCTTTTGCATTGCCTTTCTTTGGGATTGGAATGAAAACTGACCTTTTCCAGTCCTGTGGCCACTGCTGAGTTTTCCACATGTGCTGAGTGCAGAACTTTCACAGCATCATCTTTTAGGATTTGAACTAGTTCAACTGGAATTCCATCACCTCTACTAGCTTTGTTCGTAGTGATGCCTCCTAAGACCCACTTGACTTCACATTCCAGGATGTCTGGCTCTAGGTGAATGATCATACTATTGTAATTATCTGCATCATGAAGATCTTTTTTGTAGTTCCTCTGTGTATTCTTGCCACTTTTTCTTAATATCTTCTGTTTCTGTTAGGTTCATACTGATTCTGTCCTTTATAGAGCCCGTCTTTGCATGAAATGTTTCCATGGTATCTCTAATTTTCTTGAAAAGATCTCTAGTCTTTCCCATTCTATTATTTTCCTCTATTTCTTTGCACTGATCATTGAGGAAGGCTTTATCTCTCCTCACTATTCTTATAGAACTTTGCATTCAAATAGGTATATTTTTCCTTTACTCCTTTGCCTTTAGCTTCTCTTCTTTTCTCAGCTATTTGTAAGACCTTGTCAGACAACCATTTTGCCTTTTTGCATTTCTTTATCTTGGGGATGGTCTTGATTACTGCCTCCTGTATAGTGTCACGAACCTCTGTCTGTAGTTCTGCAGGCACTCTGTCTATCAGATCTAATCCCTTGAATCTATTTGTCACTTCCACAAATAGATTCAAGAGTCTTCTCCAACACCACAGTTCAAAAGCTCAATTCTTCGGTGCTCAGCTTTCTTTATAGTCCAACAAATCATAGGTCATACCAGCATGGTCTAGTGGTTTTCCCTACTTTCTTCAATTTAAGTCTGAATTTGCCAGTAAGGAGTCCCATGAGCCACAGTCAGCTCCTGGTCTTGTTTTTCCCGACTGTATAGAATTTCTCCATCTTTGGCTGCAAAGAATATAACCAGTCTGGTTTCTGTATTGATCATTTGGTGATGTCCACGTGTAGAGTCTTCTCTTGTGTTGTTGGCAGTGGGTGTTTGCTATGACCAATAAATGTGTACTACAAAGTATATGCATGCTTTGATACTGTGTGCTGTGTAGTAAATGTGTACTATAAAGTGTACCCATGCTCTGATCCCAAGTCATAAGCCTTTATAGAAAGAGAAGAAGGATGCAAGGCATAGTGATGACCAGCTTCATTGTAGAGACATGAAATACAATGCAATACTATTGGTTCACTTTCTGCTGCTGCTGCTGCTACTGCTGCTAAGTCGCTTCAGTCGTGTCCGACTCTGTGCGACCCCATGGACTGCAACCACCAGGCTCCTCCGTCCATGGAATTTTCCAGGCAAGAGTACTGGAGTGGGTTGCCATTGCCTTCTCCGTCATTTTCTGCTAGAGATCCTTTAATGCCTATTCTAAAGATGTAGAACTACAAAGGAAAAAACTATAGTAAAGTAAGCATGTAGGCTGTAGACATTCTCCCAGAGATAGCAAAAGACTGGATCTCCTACAGCAGGTGCTTCATTGAACTAGACCTGGGGGAAGATGGGGCAGAAAGAGGACTGTCTAACTGGTGTGTGAACTGTGAAGGAGGAAACACCACTTCTTCCTGTGACATGACTTTAGTACCCTGGACGTTGTTAAAGGGAAAGACCAAAAAGTGATGTTCAAGGGAATGAGGGAAAGCCACATACTTTCATTCACTCAACAAATACTTACTGAGTATATAAACAGGCATTGAAGGAAATAAAGCATGTGTGAGGTAAAGATGCTGTTCTCCAGAATTCACTGCCTTCAACTCATGAACTTTGAAGGTATAATGATGAGGAATTAATTTATAAATAAGCACATAATAAATTGTGTTTCTGACAAATAATGAACACAAATAACATTCAGCTTTTAAGCTATAAGAGGAATGTTTCAGTTCTGAATTTGTTTTCACTAAATTGAAACACATTTACTCTATAACAGATGGAGCACAAAGGAAATAAAAATTAAAAGAGGGATGAAAACGAGTAAGTGTGCTTTTCATTTAGTTATTTCTACCCTAAGACAATTCTCCTTTGATTATCAGGACATTGGTTGAGTTTTGATTTTAAAAAGAAAGTAGCTACTGTCCAAAAGTTTCAAACAGTAGGTCTTCGTTTTTGAAGGTCATGGTGAACACTGTATTTAATAGCTATTACATTTTGCATAAAGGGTGTGGATATGTGGAACAGTCTTCCACAGAGATACAAATAGAATGAAAACAAAATCAGAGGAATCCAGCTGAATCCACATTTGGACACAGAACAAATAAAAAGGCACTGACAGTGTAGTTCCAAATGGAAAACATTCACAAAGAAGGAAGCTAGGGAATATAAATTTTTGAGGCAAATTTGGCAAAAGCCAAGATCATCTGTTTCCCATGATCTAACAGATAAGATAAAATTTTGCTCGTCCTTTTCATTTTCAAATGCTTTCTCATTTTTAATCATGCATCTATTTCCAATATATGGGATTTATATATAAACATGTAGCGAATCGCACAGGTAAGATTGAACAAGGAGAGCTGACATGGAAATAGAAAAAGACCAAAGAGGCAAGGAAATAGGAGACAAGATGCATTAAAGGGGAGGATTACCCTTGGGTTTGTTTTTCATTACTTTCTTTTTTCCATTGACTAAAATATCATTTTTCTATCTTGAACATAAATCCTTGTCTAGGGTCACAGCTATATTTCCTTCCAGTTTAGATGACATATTCACTCGTATTTTGTATTTTATTTTGTGTTGATCTGTAATCTTGTAGCATTCTTATTTACAGGAAGTCATAACTTCAGATAGCAAAGCCCTCTTGTTTGCTACAGATACAGACTTATCTAAAGCATTTATTTGGTGGCATTTAAAAAAGTCAATTGTGAATTTTAATATTTATAAACATGCTACTTTAAAAATAGGTGCTGATTTTTTTTTTCCAAATTTGGAAGCAGGCAAGGTATTTACTTGGAACACCTTTGAGGGGTATGTGTCGGTTTTCAGTGTGATAACACCCAACATCATACAGCGCACCTGCATGTTCCTAACAAAGGAAAACATTGGAGAGTGCTCACTTCAGCGTCATTCAGACTGTTGCCCTCCACCAACGTTTTGGAAACAGAATAATGGTATCTAATAATTTCAGCCAAGCTAGGTATTTATCACAGCTTCAAACAGACAGTAATTCACTTATATTTATTTTCTCAGAATGTAACACTAGTTTGAATTAAACATTATGATACATACCTACACTAGTATAAACTATTTTTTAAAAATTTTCTAGTCAAGATTTCTTTCTCCAAGAAGAAAATTAGACAGGTGCAGCACACCAAATGAGATGAACTTTGTCCTCAAAGAAAATTGGTTTTTCCTTTTCAATTTCATTTCAAAGAGATCTGACAAGTGTGGCTTTGAACAAACTTTAACAGCACAATATCCTTTGTGTAAGTTTTCCCTTGTCAGCTTTTCCATTCCAGCAGGAACTTAGAACAAAGTGGATGTTGCCCTTTGAGTTGAGAACTTCATCAGTTGAATGAACACCAGTATAGTGCAGTGAAATTGAGGGCATACTCTCTCCTCGAATCTCAGCAGTACAACGTCTCAACAAACATAATTTCTCTATCTGGTGTAAGGAGACACCAGCTATACATTTAGTTTCATACATTCGCCTTCCTTTTTTCATAGTAAAAGCCAAACTATTCGGCAATATAGCCACTTGAAACTTTTACACATCATGCAAAAGAACCATCCACTGTGTGTGGAACACAAACACAATATTTTGTGATGTTGTTTGGAGCCACACCATTTTATACCAACGTCACAGGGAGCCTGAGGTTAGAGGTGCAAAATCAGACTTTCAGGTACACACTCTTTCTTTATATGCAAAAGAAAAAAAATAGGTTTTTCTATTTGTTTTGCTTTGTTTCATTTTTAACATGTAGTTTTGTGACCATTTGAAAGTAAAATTCAAAAGCAGAGAAACAAATACAGGAAGCTGCTTCATAGAGATTCTAATCTGTATTGCACAAAAGCTTGTTATGGCTACTCATTCCTTAGAGTTTTAGATTGTGTATAAATTGGCTATTTTATACTGGTTACAATCCTCTTTGACAAGTGTATTTTTTTTCAGGTACTCTCCTAACTTTCTAAAGGTTTTTTTTATTACAGTTGCCCCTTGCTATGTTTTTCTTTCTCTTGACTCCAACTGTTTCTTTCATCTTCTTTTTTTCCCTGTGCATTAATATTTAAAGACTGTACTAGTGTCAAACAGTCATGTAGAGACAACTTAAATGCAAAGTGGATAAGGTTACAGAATAAGTCCATGCCCAATTTAATTACAGCATTTTGATTAACACAGATTGTAAGTAGTTTGAACTAAGAATTTTAAGTTGTTCAGCTTGAATATTACAAAGGCTAACCAGAGATGAAGTGTAACTTTGACTCAGAAACTGCCAGAAAACACTCTGATTAACCAATTTAGATGTACTATCTAATTAAGGATCTAAATATCTTTGGATCACAGAAATTCATGTTTATTGATAAGATAAAATATTTATTACCCAGAGAGCTGAATTAGCAAAAAGAACAGCTCTAATCAGGTGCTAACTCCCAGAGAAAAGAACATTGGTTGAAACTTGAAAATATAATACTTGGGAGCAAACCTGGCTTGTTTATTCAAAGGCCGTGCTTCTTGCCAGCAAACTCAGTATCCTTGAAAGGTTAGAGTTGATGAAGTCCGTGGCCAAGTTTCTAAATGGGTTAGATAGATAATGACCGCCCATAGCAATTGCTAATGGAGAATAATGACTGGCAAGGAAGAAAGGGCACAGATCAGATCGGGGTGGAAGAAAACTGCTCTGAAGCAGGGGCCAGAAAACTGTTCAAGGCAAAGGGGAGAGAAACTCAAGCCTTTCATATTTACTAAATAAACTGCCATTGCTATTGCTACTGCTAAGTCACTTCAGTCGTGTCTGACTCTGTGTGACCCCCATAGACGGCAGCCCACCAGGCTCCACCATCCCTGGGATTCTCCAGGCAAGAACACTGGAGTGGGTTGCCATTTCCTTCTCCAATGCATGAAAGTGAAAAGTGAAAGTGAAGTCGCTCAGTCGTGTCCGAGTCTTACCGACCCCGTGGACTGCAGCCCACCAGGCTCCTCCATCCATGGGATTTTCCAGGCAAGAGTACTGGAGTGGGGTGCCATTGCCTTCTCCAAAACTGCCATTAGTTGACCCCAAATTTTTTTTATAAATACAATATTTTTCTAAAAAATTATAAGTGTAAAGAAGGTGAGGATATATTATAAGCTCCTATAATATAATTCCTAGTTCTTGCTGAATGCCTACACAGAGAAATCACTACATTTACAACTTTTTTGTCTTGAGAAACATGAAAATAGAGGTTCTCTGATTTCTCTGTTATATTTCATTTTGTGTTAACTTGTTTTTGTTGTTCTTCAATGCATCCCAAATAGAGATGAAATCAGGTGTGAGTTATGCAAAGAATGAAAGCAATATTAAGTAAGGTGATTGTTCTTTAAGTTCTAAAATTTTAAAAGCACCGTGAACGCAGAGTTTTGTACTCATGGATTTTATAGGTAGAATATGGTTTCTGATAGAGTAAAATCACATGAAAGAGCATGCCATATTTTATGTATTTAATCATATTAAAGACAAACTAAGTTCCAATACCTTTTTAAAGCCAATACCTTTCCAAAATGGGATAATTATCCAGGTAGAACCATTTGCTTGTTGGTAATTCTATTCAAATTATAATTAAAACGTAAAACATACATGACTCACACAGACATACACAAGCCCCATTCTAGTTTTGCAAACTCTTAACATACAAAGGATGAAGTCTAAGATTAGAGTAATGACAAATATTTCTTGTTTGGATGACCTTTACCTGGTGAGACTTTACTAGAAAATGTTTAGAAGGGGAGATGCTAGAACATTTATACATCTCATGATTATAGTTCTTGGCACATATGACACCTTTGTTTACTTTAAAAAGGAGATTTTCTAACTACAGAGAAGGTATATTCTGCATGTCAGATCCTGTAGTTAGAATCACTACTGTTCTGGGCCCTTACAGTTGGCCAAAAATGTCAATTTAAATGCCAGTAAATGCAATATTAAGAGAATCAGGAATGAAAAGTAGGCAGCTATTCAATATAAACGTGATAATCCAACTATTTCTTAACCACTTTTTCATAATTGACATTTACACATATATTTAGTGAGCCCTCTTTCTGGTTTCCTCTCCCTTTGTTTGGGCACAGTATAGTAATTGCTGCCAAGGCTGAATAATATACTTATTCCCTAGAAATTAGAGTTCAATATATTATCCTATTAAAATAATATATTACAGCATTACCAGCATCATTATTACAAAAATGGATTCAGAGCAATAAGCCAAATTTGACCAGGGGACTGTGCTGCTATAAATCTACAGGAATCACATGAGGCATGGTGTTGCTGACCAGAAATTTTCTGTGCCCAGGCCTCTTGAGACATGTTAGTTAGATTCGGGGGAAAAGGACACAAACTTGTTAAGCAATTCTGTTTGAGTGCTATAGAGAAACCATTTAAGTAGAGAATGTCCTTCAAGAGCAAAAAAAGAAAAAAGTTCTGTTGAGATCAATATCCACTGATTTTTATATTTGGAGGAATATCAAATAGACATTAAAGTAAGACTTCTAAAATGACTACATGTAAATAGTGACAAGCTTTGCAATTAAATTTAGTGCCCATTGTGATTACAAATTATTATAATTTATTGCCTGTAACTGAGGTCTGGTTCTATGCAAAATTATAACTCAAATTCAAAAAGTAAAAGTAAAGTCGCTCAGTCGTGTCCGACTGTTTGCGACCCCATGACTGTAGCCTACCAGGCTCCTCTGTCCATGGGATTTTCCAGGCAAGAGTACTGGAGTGGGGTGCCAGGGCCTTCTCCAAATTCAAAATTATAACTCAAATAAAATTTATCTCTGTTTTCTCCATGACTTGCATTTCTACTGTACTTTTCAACTGGCTACTTTCCCCACTAGCTACTTGATCTCTTTTATCCTAGGCCCAGTTATCTAGGGTACTCACTTTCTTTATAAGAAAAAAAGTAACAGACTGTTGGACTTGGAAATGTTCTTATTTAACTTACTCAACACACTACTTTTAAAAGTAAGGAAAGACATTCTGACATGTTATCTGAATCACTCAACATCACTCAGATGCTTCATAGCTGATTCTCAAACAGAACACCTCCTTTTTTGATTGATAAGATTCAGTATGTTCCCCTGGCATTGTTTTCATTAATAGGTAAATCGTTAAGCCAAAAGTATATATTACTGATTGTGAAAATGTGGGTCACATCAGTGCAGTGATTCTGTGTATGTATTCAGTGTCCGACGGGGCTTAAAGTGGAAGCCTAGCAAAGATAACTTTGTATTTTGGAAAACCTCTACCAGTAATTCCTGTATATAGAAAGGAACATGTTTCTCATGGACCCATCAACATTTTGAAGAGTAGACAGAGCTCTTGGTTAATGCCTATGTTTTCTTGAAGAAAATAGACCAGTTGATGGATGTCATGGAATTCTTTGTAACCTCGATTTCCTTCTTTAAAGAAAAATTAAAAATTTGGTTCCTTTAAAGTTCCATCAGTAGTTTACAAATTACTTGACAAATACACAAATTAGTAATTCCCTTCCTCCTTGTGTAATTTATCTGTGAAGTCTGTCCACATTTGAGTGCATATGTGCTTTTAGCATGATCCAGAGCAGCACTTCACAGACATCAGTTTGTGTAGATAGCTCCTGGGCCAGAGATACTGTAACTCTAAAAAGCTCCCAAGCGATGCCCATGCTGTGCCTCTAGGGGCCAGGTGTTGCTATAGACTGAAGAAAGAATGCCAGCCTAAGGATCATGATGTTTGAATTTGAGTCTGTGTCCTAGTTCTGTGCTTTTAGGAATATACAAATGTCCTTATGTGGCTCTTCTAACTACCTGGGCAACCTAACATTTGTGTCTTTACCTATAAATGAGAATTATCTTGCCTTTTCAGCTCCTGGAATTGTTGAAAGATCAAATGATGTAATGTATTGAAATGCTTCATAAATTACAAAGTTCTGTGTTATCAATGTTAGTTATTAACATGTTATATCAAGCTCCTCACCTAATTCAACATAGCACTAGTCTGTGAGAACCAAAATTCCCTGGCAGGAAAAAAAAAAAAATGGGCTTTGTCTACCCTTTATTAAAATCATACAATAATTTTTTTAGGAAATATATGGCATTTGGAAAGGACTCCATCCCTGATTACTAAAAATGCAAAGTTAAATAAGAATAATAAAACCTGTCATATTGGCAGTTATTTTCTCACTATGATCCTTAGTGATGGGTAAGGTGCAGTGAGACGGCCACTATGATATACTGCTGAGGAGAGTGTAAATTGGTACTCAGTTTCTATAAAGCATTTGAAAAATATGTGTTAAGAGCCTTAAAAAGTGTTGTTAAACTCAGTAACTTCACTTCTAGGAATCTATTTTAGGGAAATAAAAAGAGATATGGTAAAAATAATTTATATCTCAAAGTACAGAATTATTATCATAATCAACTTTTGCATGATCTTGAATGACCAAGAATAGGAATACTGCTAAATAAATCTGGTGTATCAAATATAATGAAATATAAAGGCAAAACTTCATTCAGAAACACTTGGACTTTCAGATTTTCAATTCGCTGGATAAAAACAAAGTGGCTATCCACCAGAGCAAATTTTGTGAAATAGGAGAGCCTTAGTATGCAGTAAAATCTCAAATATTTTAAATATTTATTAATATTTTTGACCTTGGTAATATCACTTCTAGGAATCTACTTGTTCCCCTTCTCACAACTGAAGTAATCTGTTTCATAAAAACATGCCTAGTTCTAGGATTCTGTTAAGTCTGCACCAACTTGTGAGAAAATGTAGTTCAACTACCATTCTTTAAAATTCACAAGGTGGCATGTTTTAGGGCCTTTGCACTGCCCCTGCTTGATATTTTTTGCTGGTTTTAAAAGAGTGCTTTATTCAAGAGATATTTATTGATACTTACTACAAATCCAATATCACTCTGGGTATGATGGATAGGAATTTAATGATAAATACAGATACAACTTTAACTTGGTTCTCGTAAAAGGAGATAATACAATTTAGTCATATGTAATACAGGATGACTGCAATAATGTAGCCGTAAGGGAAACACAGAAAACCTGATGAAAGACCAGAGTGGGTGACTTGTGGTGAAGCAAGAATAAAATGGTTCTGGTGGAAAGTAGCCTGAAGAATGAGTAGGACAGGTAAAATGGGCAAGAATGCAAGGAGATTTTCTGATATAGAAATTTATAAAAAACAAATGTAACAAACAAAATTATGTTATATCCAGGAATATTGGAATCTCCTAGATTAGATTACAACAGTGGACAGTTTGAGGAAAAAACTCAAGGAAGTTGAATGAGATCAGATCAAATCATCAAGTACCCTGAGTTTAAGGCCAAGTATTTAACTAATCTTAGAGGGAATGTGAAGTCATTAAAGGTCTTTAAGAGCAAAATAGTGCAAAGTCAGACTTCAGGAAGATGATTCTGATAATACTGTGCCAAAGAGTTTTGTGGGAAACTGTATCTAGGAAGTTTATACAAGAGACAGACAAAATTCCAAACCTATCTCAATAAACTATTTATGTTGCTCTGAAAAAGTTTCTTCCTCTCCTTTGTGGGATTTAGCCTACCACCAACATAAATAGACCTTTGTGTGAATTAGAAAAGGAGCCGTGTGGGTCAGGCAGCACCCAGAAGCACACTGCAGAACCAGACAGCACATTTGTACAAAGAAAACACTTCCTCCAGATCACTAAGTAGATTTTGGCAGTGTGATGTGTGTGGGGAATATGTTGAGTGTAACCCAGGTTGAGTTTTATCCCTCACTCTCCACACGCTAGTAAAGTAATGCTCAAAATTCTCCAAGCCAGGCCTCAGCAATATGTGAACCGTGAACTTCCTGATGTTCAAGCTGGTTTTAGAAAAGGCAGAGGAACCAGAGATCATATTGCCAACATCCACTGGATCATAGGAAAAGCAAGAGAGTTCCATAAAAACATCTATTTCTGCTTTATTGACTATGCCAAAGCCTTTGACTGTGTGGATCACAATAAAGTGTGGAGAATTCTGAAAGAGATGGGAATACCAGACCACCTGATCTGCCTCTTGAGAAATTTGTATGCAGGTCAGGAAGCAACAGTTAGAACTGGACGTGGAACAACAGACTGGTTCCAAATAGGAAAAGGAGTCCGTCAAGGCTGTATATTGTCACCCTGTTTATTTAACTTATATGCAGAGTACATCATGAGAAACGCTGGACTGGAAGAAACACAAGCTGGAATCAAGATTGCCAGGAGAAATATCAATAACCTCAGAAATGCAGATGACACCACCCTTATGGCAGAAAGTGAAGAGGAACTCAAAGCCTCTTGATGAAAGTGAAAGTGGAGAGTGAAAAAGTTGGCTTAAAGCTCAACATTCAGAAAACGAAGATCATGGCATCCGGTCCCATCACTTCATGGGAAATAGATGGGGAAACAGTGAAAACAGTGTCAGACTTTATTTTTCTGGGCTCCAAAATCACTACAGATGGTGACTGCAGCCATGAAATTAAAAGACACTTACTCCTTGGAAGGAAAGTTATGACCAACCTAGATAGCATATTGAAAAGCAGAGACATTACTTTGTCAACAAAGGTTCATCTAGTCAAGGCTATGGTTTTTCCAGTGGTCATGTATGGATGTGAGAGTTGGACTGTGAAGAAGGCTGAGTGCCGAAGAATTGATGCTTTTGAACTGTGGTGTTGGAGAAGACTCTTGAGAGTCCCTTGGACTGCAAGGAGATCCAACCAGTCCATTCTGAAGGAGATCAGCCCTGTGATTTCTTTGGAAGGACTGATGATAAAGGTGAAACTCCAGTACTTTGCCCACCTCATGCAAAGAGTTGACTCATTGGAAAAGACTCTGATGCTGGGAGGGATCAGAGGCAGGAGCAGAAAGGGACGACAGAGGATGAGATGGCTGGATGGCATCACTGAAGTCAATGTGAAGATGTAGACACACTGAGATCCAGGTGCATAATGAAGCTTAAAAATGGATGTGATCACTGAAGGGATGGTACATAAAGACAGGAGAACATGGACAGAAGATTCCTCTGTGCATTTATTACACATTATCTACTGCAAGTTTTAGGTGTTGCCATTCAGAGCATATTTGATATGATAAAACTCTCACGTAGAAGGACAGTGCCCCTCTGTAGAATCATACAAGACAGTCCTGTTTGAGGATTTCCCATGTTTAGGAGATGATAGAGGAATAAGCACGATCCACTTTGTCAACATTCAGAAAACTAAGATCATGGCATCTAGTCCCATCACTTCATGGCAAATAGATGGGGAAAAAGTGGAAGCAGTGAGAGATTTTATTTTCTTGGGCTCTAAAATCTCTGCAGAGAATGACTGCAGCCATGAAATTAAAAGACACTTGCTCCTTGGAAGAAAAGCTATGACAAACTTAGCATATTAAAAAGCAGAGACATAACTTGACTGACAATGGTCTGTCTAGTCAAAGCTATGATTTTTCCAGTCATGTATAGATGTGAGAGTTGGACCATAAAGAAGGATGAGCACCAATGCTTTCAAATTGTGGTGCTGGAGAAGACTCTTAAAAGTCCCTTGGACAGCAAGGAGATCAAATCAGTCATTCCTAAAGGAAATCAACACTGAATATTCATTGGAAGGACTGATGCTGAATCTGAAGTTCCAATACTTTGGTCTTTGGCCACCTGATTCAAAGAGCTGACTCATTGAAAAAGAGCCTGATGCTGGGAAAGATTGAGGTCAAGAGGAGAAGAGGGCAACAGAAGATGAAATGGTTGGACAATATCACTGACACTATTTCCACTGTTTCCCCATCCATTTCCCATGAAGTGATGGGACCAGATGCCATGATCTTCATTTTCTGAATGTAGAGCTTTAAGCCAACTTTTTCACTCTCCACTTTCACTTTCAAGAGGCTTTTTAGTTTCTCTTCACTTTCTGCCATAAGGGTGGTGTCATCTGCATATCTGAGGTTATTGATATTTCTCCCAGCAATCTTGATTCCAGCTTGTGCTTCCTTCAGCCCAGCGTTTTTCTCATGATGTACTCTGCATAGAAGTTAAATAAGCAGGGTGACAATATACAGCCTTGATGTACTCCTTTCATGATTTGGAACTAGTTTGTTGTTCCATGTCCAGTTCTAACTTTTGCTTCCTGACCTGCATACAGATTTCTCAAGAAGCAGGTCAGGTGGTCTGGTATTCCCATATATATAAGTGCTTCAATAAATAATGACAGACAATCTGAATGGAGAAATAGAAAGTTTTAGCAAAGAAGTGGGCTTCCTCAGTAGCTCAGCTTGTAAAGAATCTGCTTGCAATGCAAGAGACCCAGTTGGATTCCTGGGTCAGGAAGTTCCCCTGGAGAAGGGATAGGCAACCCACTCCAGTATTCTTGCCTGGAGAATCTCCATGGACAGAAGAGCCTGGTGGTCTACAGTCCATGGGGTTGCAACGAGTTGGACACAACTGAGTGACTAAGCACAGCAAAGTGTAAGATATGTACTAGACTCAAATGTTATGTATAGAACTGAAATACAATAAATGAAATAAAAATCTCACTTGATGGACTCAATAGCAGATTGGAGACTAACTTAAATCTGAAGAGTGAGCTTAAATGATTAATAAAAATTATCCAGTCTGAGATGTAGAAATAAAAAGAGATTTAAATATAAGCCAAGCCTTACACCTATGGGACAATATAAAAGACCTAATATTTGTGTCATGAAGAGTCCTAGAAGAAGAGGGGAAAGAGTGTGATGTTTTAAGCAATAGTTGAATAAATAATGAGTGAAAGCTTCACATTTTTGGTTAAAGATAAATATCTCCAGTTTGGGGGAACATGACAAACATCAATCGTAAACCCCAGTGTAAACCTCCAAAAATCTGTGCTTATACATGGCATAATCAAACAGTTGCAAACTAAAGAAGATAAATACAGCCTTGAATGCAACTGAAGTAAAATGGTGGATTTCCTGGAGGGGAACAGTATTCACATGAAGATGAATTTCTCATCAGAAACCATGGAAATGAGAAGGAACTGCCAAAATAGCTTTAAAGTGCTAGCAGAAAGCAACTGTCAACTCAGAATTCTACATCAGGAATGAAGGTGAATAAAGATACAACATGGAGAAATTTTTTTTTGGATGATGGAGCTGTTCTGTATCCTGATTCTGATGGTGATTGCACAAATATATGTGTAGTGTGTCACTTAAATGGTGTCTGACTCTTTGTGACCCTATGGAATGTAGCCTGCCAGGCTCCTCTGTCCATGGGATTCACTAGGCAGGATTACTGGAATGGGTTGCCTTTTCTTCTTCCAGGGAATCTTCCTGACTCAGGGGTCAAACTTGCCTCTCCTGCATTGGCAGGCAGGTTCTTTACCACTAGTGCCATCTCAGAGCAAATGTATACATATGTTAAAAATTTGTAACACTTCTTTTACATCGGGAGTAATTTTGCTGTATGATAATTAAAGATAAAATTAATAAAGAAAAATAATGAGTAAGAATCTAAATCCAGAAAATAAATGTATCTATAGATGATTTGATTTTAACATACTGTTTCCCTCTCACCACTATATTCTTGACCTTTCACCAAGTTTAGAAAGAGTGACATCATAGAGAATATTTAGTGAAGAGGTGATATTATGATTATTTTTGTAATTAAGTAGGATAGCTTTTCCAAAAACAATAAATTCCTAGCGGCAATTTGGAAATGATATTCAGTATTTCAGGTTTAACAGTAACTTAAAAGCTGACAACCAGTGGCTGATGAACCATACAAGGCTTGTAAGAGGGATCTCATTGATCAGTAACTTGGAAGCCATCTTGTGCTACTCACCATGGAATGAGTGGTGAGAGTGTCACGATCAGAGCTGCTAAAAACAGTGTCAGCAAGAGTGAGTTAGGAGCAACTGGTAGAATTGTTTATGTAACCCTACACTTTGACTAATAACATACTTGACTCATCCATGGTCATTTTATGGGTCACGGCAACATTTTTAAAACATTGTTCTGGAAGACCTAGGGTTTAGTATGGGTGCCGAGTAGCCTTGCTGGTGAGGCTGTGACAAGGCCAGGTAGTTGTTTCCAGCCACCACCCCAGCCTCAGCAACGCAGGCTCCAGTATTTGGTTTCTGTAAAATATTTTCTTGAAAATAGGGTTGTATTTCTAGAGGGGGAACAAGCATTGTATGGGTCATATTAAACTCTGGCCCACATAGAGGCATTCAGCCAAAAACAGGTGTACAAGTAAAAGAACCACATTCGTGAATTGCTTCTTAGAAGAACATGTGAGAGACTTTAGGAGCAGCTGGCTTCTTCAGGAAGTTCACGGACTGCTTTAAGAGAAGCCACTAAAACAGGAATAAAGAAAGAAAAGAAAATGCTGAGGAAGCCTATTGGAGAATAGTATATCCAGTGTTGAAAATCAGAGAGAAACATACAACAAAATTTTAGATTTCCTACTTGACCCGCATGCAGATGAACCCAGAGTGCAGTGTTACCTTCTGGATTCTCAGCACAAGTGCTTTGGAGCCACTTCACTGAGAATGTGAAAGAGGTTACCAAAAATGTGGGAAAAGAGAACAGAAGGGGCATGTAATGACAAGGAGAGAATAATGCGGGCCTGTGGAGGTGAACAGTTTTAAAATCACTAAAGAATACAAAGAAAAACCAGAGAAGATTTTAAAAGGTATGATTTGAGAGCTTAAAAAGGGGGAGGATGACTAAAGAGCAATGGTTCTCATGCAGCCAAAAGTGAGAGTCAGCCATGACAAGTGGGGTCTGGGCCAAAGTTTTAGACTTATCCCATCCTCACAGGAACAGGTCCATATGCCTGCCACAGGGTTAATAGATACTGCCGCAGGACCACAGTTGGTCTAAGAGACTCCCACAAAATCGGGGCTATGACCTCAGTCTCACTTCTTCTAAGTGCTTTAAAACACGAGGGCCAGGTGTGTAGCTGGGGTTTAGGGGCAGCGTCGACTCACAATAAAAAAGTCCTTTGGTCTTGCTTTTAGTAGCAGAGATAAAACATTATTTTAAGAATCTAAAAATAAGAGGTTAGCAAGGAAAAGAAGTTGTTTCTCAGGTCATGTTAACTCATGGCAAGAGGAATAGCAGGAAGTGCCAGAGAAGGCATTGACTATTTGAAGACAGACCACTATAGATTTCTCCCATCTCCAGCAAAAAAAATTCATTCAGCAAGTCAAAAGGTAACATGTCTTCAGTGTTGTGAAAGTTGAAAACTTCTAAAGCTGCTTTTCCAAGAGCTGCTGGTTACGGAGAATTTGTATTAGGGTTTACTTTCTTTGTTTGTTTATGTTTAAAAGCAAGTTTTCTGAACCCAGTAATTTTCCTTGTGGTCTAGCAGGTCAATACATGCTTTGGAAATTTTAGCAAGCATGCTTTATTTATTTTCTCAACCAACCAAAAAGCCCCTTAGGAACCATTGTAGTCTGTTGGTTAAGTATGGTTTCATTCATATGCTTCTTAAAGGTCTGTTATTTACAGACAGACAGTAATGACTTTATCTGAGCTCATCTAGTTCATTATGTCATTATATATTTAGGGCATGTCCTGCATTCAGAAAAAAATCCCTGTGAGAACCCTGTAAAGAGTGCCAAGAACCACAATAGTATTCATCAAATTTCCTGATTGCGGTGTTACATGCATTGTTTGTTTTTTTTTTTTTTTTCCTTCTTCTAAGCAAAGATTAGCAATTCATTTCTTGCTCCAGGAGTACTCAAGCAAAAACAGTTCAGATACTTGGTTTCAATTACTTTTCAGGAAACCGTCCAGAACTTGTCCTCAGCTGAACAGGTAACAGTAGAGACTTTTGGACATTGAGCAGTGTCGAGGGAGAACACAGACACAAATTTGTCACTACAAAGTAACTATCAGCTATTTGGTATCTGTGAAGTGCATTGCTTTTGGTGTCCCCAGACAGAGAAGAGATTTTAGGAACTGGGTAGTGCTCATTTCCACTTAATCTCAGCTGGGCTTCTTATAAGAGATTCTTTAAGTTTTATTTCCTTCATAACCACCATATGACCCAGCAATTCCACTCTTAGGCGTATACCCTGAGGAAACCAAAATTGAAAGAGACACATGTATCCCATTGTTCATTGCAGCACTGTTTACAATAGATAGAACATGGAAGCAACCTAGATGTCCATCGACAGGTGAATGGATAAAGAAGTTGTGGTACATATACTAAATGGAATATACTCAGCCATAAAAAGGAACATATTTGAGTCAGTTCTAATGAGGTGGATGAACCTAGAACCTATTATACTGAGTAAAGTGAGTCAGAAAGAGAAAGAAACATACCATATTCTAACGCATATATATGGAATCTAAAAAAATGGTACTGAAGAATTTATTTATAGGGCAACAGTGGAGAAATAGACATAGAGAATAGACTTATGGACATGGGGAGAAGGGAGGAGAGGGTGAGATGTATGGAAAGAGTAACATGGGAACTTACATTACCATATGTAATATAGATAGCCGAATATAGGGAATTTGCTGTATGGCTCAGGAAACTCAAACAGGTGATCTGTATCAACCTAGAGGTGTGGGATGGGGAGGCAGATGGGAGGGAGTTTCACAAGAGAGGGGATATATGTATACCTGTGGCTGATTCATGTTGAGGTTTGACAGAAAACAGCAAAATTCTGTAAAGCAATTATCCTTCAATTAAAAAAAAGAAAAAAAGAGAAAAAGGTTTTTTAAAAAAAGTTCTGGCTTATTTTTTAAAACACTGATATTCCTTATTGAACTTTTTTCCTTGTAGCTGAAGGAACGAGACTTTGGTAAAATATTTATTTTATTGGCTGTATGTTAATCTTTTGTGTATATACATCCCCAAGATACCACCCTGTGGGAAGTGAAATCTAAGGCAAACTCAGAAAAAGTGGTTATGAATGGATATGAAGGAGCCTTAAAACAGATATATGTAGATGATGGGGCAGTAAGTAAGATACACGATGCAGCCCTTTAAACCCTTGCCTATCAGGGATGTCCCCAGTGAGGGGCTCCTTAGGTTTTGGCTGCTTGCTGGGCTCCATGCCTTGCTTTGTGACACTCTTCTTTAAATGCTGTGTCACATCACCTATTATTTGTTGAATGGGGGGCATTGTCATTGACCCTTTAAAGTGAATGAACTGAAGGAGTAAATAGAAAATAGATCTTTGTCTGTTCACCACACTTCAGATTAAGATCTATTTTCTATTATTCCTTCTGTTTGGGCTTCACTCAGTTGGTAAAGAATCCACCTGCAATGCAGGAGACTCTGGTTCAATTCCTGGGTAGGGAAGATCCCCTGGAAAAGGGATAGGCTACCCACTCCAGTATTCTTGGGCTTCCCTTGTGGCTCAGCTGGTAAAGAATCTGCCTGCAATGTGGGAGACCTGGGTTTGATCCCTGGCTTGGGAAGATCCCCTGGAGAAGGGAAAATAGATCTTAATCTGAAGTCTGGTGAACAGACAAAAGCTGGTCAACAAAACTGGTGAGAATGCCTTGTAGGAGGGAGTCATAATGGCATTGACCAAAACAAAGACAGCAATGACTTCCGATTTGCAGAGGGGAGGTGTAATGCTCTAATCTTTTAGGTCCTGACCCAGCTCCTCAAAGCTATGCTAACATGTGTTCAAATACATATTTTAAATAACAAACGTGAAGGGGGCATGAGCAAGTGTGAGGGTCTTGAGGACGATAGATGCTTAATTTTCCATTTTCTACATTTTTCTTTTGTTTCAGACAATTCCAGACTCCATTCCCAATTTTTTTTCTCTCTATGTGCAAAAACGAAGGCTTTGTGCACTCTGTTGCTATGGAAACAGGAGAGAGAGAAACAGTTTATGTATTTCAAAAGCTGTCAGCCTATATGCTGTGGATTTTGATAACTAAACCTACATGTGAACCATCTTTTCTCTACTCCCAACGCCCAACACTATAACGTTTATTTTATTTTATACATGTGTGTATATGTTGCTTGAGAAAATTAAAGATCTATTTATTTATCTGTGGTGCAATCCATTTTATATTTAATTTAATGTCCAGGGGACAGAGAGAGGCTTTGGTGATGCAGTTAGAGAAATATAAAACTGTTCTTAATAAATGCTTACTAAATCAGAATGAAGACAGAGTTAGCAGGCATCACAACTCAATCTATTGGCAAAATAAAAAAGATTGAAGCTCTATTAATTTTAAAACAGATCTGAACCTTGCTTGGCTTATATTTCATATAAATGTAATGTCTGCTATACCCTCTTCAGCTCTCTAATAAAAGAGCTATTTTGAAATTACAAAATACACTGTGTTCTCCCCAAGAGAACCCAGTTCAATAGCTTATTGATTTTCCCTGGCATCCTTACTCCGGTGTGAAGGGGTTTCTGGGCTCCTGGACCTGGAAGGCGAGAGTTTGTTTGTAATTGATTCAGATTCTGTTCAGCAGAGCACTCCCCACCACCCCTAACCAATGAATAGTCTTTATGATGGTCCAGCCCATTAAGTGCTGGCCTTCCTACTATTCTCAGTTGCTTTCCAGCACTTCCTAATATTTTCAAGAAAATGACTGCCATTGTAAGGTCATTTTTATCAAGTTTAGATGATGCAGTTAAGTGGACCAGGAAAAATACTTAAGAACTTCGACCTTCAAATCTAGAGTACACTCCAGTAGCTAAAGGGTCTGTTGGGCTCTCTGCTCTAAGGCCCGCTTTCCTAGTCTTTAGAACTAGATGATTCACTTGAGTCTGAAAATCAGGTCCTTGTCTAAAAGTGTCTGTTTTTTCCCCTTCATGAAGACATACTAGCAATAATTGATCTAAGTGTGTATAAAGGATAAGTGAAAGATGAATGGGAAAATGAAGTTAGTGATGCTCCCTGCTGTCTTTTTTTTTTTTTTTAACAAGAAAATGGAATGTCTTTGATCTTAACACACACATGCACACACACACACACACACACAGACACATACACACACACACACCTCCTAAGTTCAAAATCTTTTCATCACAGTGTTTCAGAGTTGTAGTAACTTAGTCTCCTTGTCCAGTGTAGTTACTTCCCCAGTAAATGATAATGGTTACAGAAAGATTAGTAGGACTCTCCAAAGTAAATTATTTTGTTATTCTTAATAACCATAGACATATAGTCCTTTCTCCTCTAAGAAACTTGAAGTATCCAATTGACCTTATCTCAAAAATACCGTTTCTGAGACGTGATACACTTTAAATTTCCATTAAATTGCTGGGGGTAAATAAAACCCAGAGATATAAAATAGCCCCAGCAAGACATTTGTCAAATTGTCTGTAATTATTTACAGGTAAAATAGAAAAACAAAATCTGACTGATTAAATCTTAAGTATGTAAATTATAGTATCTCCATTAATTTGGAGAAAGGTTTTTACAAAGTGTCAAGAGATTCTGTCTCTGTGGCTTTGTCCTGCTCACAGATTTTGCCAGCTACTTAGATCAGAGTATTAAATGCATGATTATCAAATTTTCAAATGGTATATTTTATGCTATAAGAAATTGAAAATATACTGTAGCATCTGATTTCAAAAAGATACTATCTTGGGACAGTGGCTAGAGCCAACAAAGTTAAGTTTAGTAATAATGCACGTGCCTAATCTTTGATTTTTTTTAAAAATAGAAACGTCTGTGAAAGAACATCTAGGGAAAGATGTAAATATTATTTTTATAGATTTTAATAACAATAAAAGTATGAATTTGTCTTGTGTTCAGTTCAGTCACTCAGTCATGTCTGACTCTTTGTGACCCCATAAATCGCAGCACGCCAGGCCTCCCTGTCCATCACCAACTCCTGGAGTTCACTCAAACTCATGTCCATCGAGTCGGTGATACCACACAGCCATCTCATCCTCTGTCGTCCCCTTCTCCTCCTGCCTTCTAAAAAGAGGAAAATGGCTTGGGCATAATTATGATATTCTGAATAAAGAAAGTGTTAGTTTCTCTGTAATCTAGCTGGTCAAACATTCTCTAATAGGCTCACCCCACTGATCTTGAGAATCACCTACAGATACAGAATCTCCTGGGGAAGAGACTCAGGCGGTGCACTAAGCGCAGGCGGCTGCGACTAAGCGTGGCCGAGAGGAGCTACCCCACGTCTGAGGTCAGGGGCAGAAGTCGGGAGGACCCCATGCCCGAAGGGCGGTGGCCAAGAGGAGCTACCCCGTGTCCGAGGTCAGGGGCAGTGACGAGAGGAGTTACCCAGCATCTGAGGTCAGGGGCGGCAGCAGGGAGGAGCAACCCCACGCCCGAGGCCAGGGGCGGCAGCCTGGAGGACCAACCAAGGATCGTGGCTGCGCGGGCAGGCGCAGGAGGGCCTAGAGGAGCTGTCCCACGGTGAAGGTCAGGAAGGGCGGCGGTGAGGGGATAAGCCTTGTCCAAGCTAAGGAGCGGTGGCTGCGCTTTGCTGGGGTAGCCGTGAAGAGATACCCCACGCCCAAGGTAAGAGAAACCCGAGTAAGACGGTAGGTGTTGCAAGAGGGCATCAGAGGGCAAACACACTGAAACCATACTCACAGAAAACTAGTCAATCTAATCACACTAGGACCACAGCCTTGTCTAACTCAATGAAACTAAGCCATGCCCGTGGGGCAACCCAAGATGGTCGGGTCATGGTGGAGAGATCTGACAGAATGTGGTCCACTGGAGAAGGGAATGGCAAACCACTTCAGTATTCTTGCCTTGAGAACCCCATGAACAGTACAAAAAGACAAAATGATAGGATACTGAAAGAGGAACTCCCCAGGTCAGTAGGTGCCCAATATGCTACTGGAGATCAGTGGAGAAATAACTCCAGAAAGAATGAAGGGATGGAGCCAAAGCAAAAACAATACCCAGCTGTGGATGTGACTGGTGATAGAAGCAAGGTCTGATGCTGTAAAGAGCAATATTGCACAGGAACCTGGAATGTCAGGTCCATGAATCAAGGCAAATTGGAAGTGGTCAAACAAGAGATGGCAAGAGTGAATGTCGACATTCTAGGAATCAGCGAACTGAAATGGACTGGAATGGGTGAATTTAACTCAGATGATGATTATATCTACTACTGCAGGTAGGAGCCCCTCAGAAGAAATGGAGTGGCCATCATGGTCAACAAAAGAGTCTGAAATGCAGTACTTGCATGCAGTCTCAAAAACGACAGAATGATCTCTGTTTATTTCCAAGGCAAAACCATTCAATATCACAGCAATCCAAGTCTATGCCCCAACCAGTAACGCTGAAGAAGCTGAAGTTTAACGGTTCTATGAAGACCTACAAGACCTTTTAGAACTAACACCCAAAAAAGATGTCCTTTTCATTATAGGGGACTGGAATGCAAAAGTAGGAAGTCAAGAAACACCTGGAGTAACAGGCAAATTTGGCCTTGGAATATGGAATGAAGCAGGGCAAAGACTAATAGAGTTTTGCCAAGAAAATGCACTGATCATAACAAACACCCTTTTCCAACAACACAAGAGAAGACTCTACACATGGACATCACCAAATGGTCAACACCGAAATCAGATTGATTATATTCTTTGCAGCCAAAGATGGAGAAGCTCTATACAGTCAGCAAAACAAGACCAGGAGCTGACTGTGGCTCAGATCATGAACTCCTTATTGCCAAATTCAGACTTAAATTGAAGAAAGTAGGGAAAACCACTAGACCATACAGGTATGACCTAAATCAAATCCCTTATGATTATACAGTGGAAGTGAGAAATAGATTTAAGGGCCTAGATCTGATACATAGAGTGCCTGATGAACTATGGACTGAGGTTCGTGACATTGTACAGGAGACAGGGATCAAGATCATCCCCTTGGAAAAAAAAATGCAAAAAAGCAAAATGGCTGTCTGGGGAGGCCTTACAAATACTGTGAAAAGAAGAGAAGCGAAAAGCAAAGGAAAGATATAAGCATCTGAATGCAGAGTTTCAAAGAAGAGCAAGAAGAGATAAGAAAGCCTTCTTCAGTGATCAATGCAAAGAAATAGAGAACAACAACAGAATGGGAAAGACTAGAGATCTCTTCAAGAAAATTAGAGATACCAAGGGAACATTTCCTGCAAAGATGGGCTCGATAAAGGACAGAAATGGTATGGACCTAACAGAAGCAGAAGATATTAAGAAGAGATGGCAAGAATACACAGAAGAACTGTACAAAAAAGATCTTCACAACCCAGATAATCACGATGGTGTGATCACTGACCTAGAGCAGACATCCTGGAATGTGAAGTCAAGTGGGCCTTAGGAAGCATCACTACGAACAAAGCTAGTGGGGGTGATGGAATTCCAGTTGAGCTATTTCAAATCCTGAAAGATGCTGCTGTGAAAGTGCTGCACTCAATATGCCAGCAAATTTGGAAAACTCAGCAGTGGCCACAGGACTGGAAAAGGTCAGTTTTCATTCCAATCCCAAAGAAAGGCAATGCCAAAGAATGCTCAAACTACCACACAATTGCACTCGTCTCACACGCTAGTAAAGTAATGCTCAAAATTCTCCAAGCCAGGCTTCAGCAATATGTGAACCGTGAACTTCCTGATGTTCAAGCTGGTTTTAGAAAAGGCAGAGGAACCAGAGATCATATTGCCAACATCTGCTGGATCATGGAAAAAGCAAGAGAGTTCCAGAAAAACATCTATTTCTGCTTTATTGACTATGCCAAAGCCTTTGACTGTGTGGATCACAATAAACTGTGGAAAATTCTGAAAGAGATGGGAATACCAGACCACTTGCTCTGCCTCTTAAGAAATTTGTATGCAGGTCAGGAAGCAACAGTTAGAATTGGACATGGAATAATAGACTGGTTCCAAATAGGAAAAGGAGTTCGTCAAGGCTGTATATTGTCACCCTGCTTATTTAACTTCTATGCAGAGTACATCATGAGAAACAATGGACTGGAAGAAACACAAGCTGGAATCAAGATTGCCGGGAGAAATATCAATAACCTCAGATATGCAGATGACACCACCCTTATGGCAGAAAGTGAAGAGAAACTAAAAAGCCTCTTGAAAGTGAAAGTGGAGAGTGAAAAAGTTGGCTTAAAGCTCTACATTCAGAAAATGAAGATCATGGCATCTGGTCCCATCACTTCATGGGAAATAGATGGGCAAACAGTGGAAACAGTGTCAGACTTTATTTTTCTGGGCTCCAAAATCACTACAGATGGTGACTGCAGCCATGAAAGTAAAAGATGCTTACTCCTTGGAAGGAAAGTTATGACCAACCTACATAGCATATTCAAAAGCAGAGACATTACTTTGCCCACAAAGGTCCATCTAGTCAAGGCTATGGTTTTTCCAGTAGTCATGTATGGATGTGATAGTTGGACTGTGAAGAAGGCTGAGCACCGAAGAATTGATGCTTTTGAACTGTGGTGTTGGAGAAGACTCTTGAGAGTCCCTTGGACTGCAAGGAGATCCAACCAGTCCATTCTGAAGGAGATCAGCCCTGGGATTTCTTTGGAAGGAATGATGCTAAAGCTGAAACTCCAGTACTATGGCCACCTGATGTGAAGAGTTGACTCATTGGAAAAGACTCTGATGCTGGGAGGGATTGGGGGCAGGAGGAGAAGGGGACGACAGAGGATGAGATGGCTGGATGGCATCACTGACTCGATGGATGTGAGTCTGAGTGTACTCCGGGAGTTGGTGATGGACAGGGAGGCCTAGCGTGCTGCGATTCATGGGGTCGCAAAGAGTGGGACATGACTGAGTGACTGAACTGAACTGATACCAGAAATGGGAGGAGAGTTCAGGAGGAATTAAAGCCTGTTCCATGGTGAATATCTGATAGAGCTGGTGATGCTCACCCTAGACAAAGGAGACCAAGGGAAGACTGATAGTTGTCCTCACTGTTTCCTCAGAGACAAAATTAGGACTGATGTTTTGAAGTTACAGAGGCCAGATTTTTGTGTGACATAACTTTAAAAAAAATATTTATGTGTTTTTATCTGTATTTGGCTGTGCCTGGTCTTAGTTGCCGCATGTGGGATCTTTTTTTTTTCCTTTTTAGTTGTGTCTTGCAGGATCTTTAGTTGCAGCATCTGAACACTTGCTTATAGCTTGTAGCATCTAGTTCCCTATGAGGGATCAAACCTGGACCACCTGCATTGGGCATGTGGAGTCTTAACCACTGGACTACCAGGGAAGTCCCTGTGGAATACATTAAAAACTTTTTAAACAATCTTAGTACTCCAAAGAGAAATGTTATGCTTCTGTGGATAGTGAGTGCTCCATGGCTGGATCCAATTTTCAAATGGGTAATTAAATTATTTAGCCTTTGATGTCAATTCTGAATTTCATCTATAACACTGTGATTATAGAATTTGCTCCAGAACACATGATAGTTATCCCTGGCACAAAATAATTAAATATATAATGGAATGATACATTAAAACATAAATCCATAATGCACCTGGACAGTTGAATGTCTGGAGCTTCAAGTTTGTCTGCCTAGCATGTGTGACAGGAGTTTTTGTTAAACTCTTCTTCACTTCTAATAAGTTGTAAATATGGTGACTGCAGTCATGAAATTAAAACATGCTTGCTCCTTGGAAGAAAAGCTATGACCAACCTAGACAACATATTAAAAAGCAGAGACATTACTTTGCCAACAAAGGTCCGTCTAGCCAAAGCTTTGGTTTTTCCAGTAGTCATGTATGAATGTGAGAGTTGGACCATAAAGAAAGATGAGCACCAAAGAATTGATGCTTTTGAACTGTGGTGTTAGGGAAGACTCTTGAGAGTCCCTTGGACTACAAGGAGATCCAAACAGTCCATCCTAAAGTAAATCAGTCCTGAATATTCATTGGAAGAACTGATGCTGAAGCTGAAATGCTAATACTTCAGCCACCTTGATGCAAAGAACTGGCTCATTGGAAAAGACCCTGATGCTGGGAAAGATTGAAGGTGAGAAGAGAAGGGAATGATAGAGGATGAGATGATTGGATGGCATCACTGACTCGAGGGATATGAGTTTGAGCAAGCTCCAGGAGTTGGTGATGGACAGGGAAGTCTGGTGTGCTGCAGTCCATGGGGTCACAAAGAGTCAGACACAACTGAGTGACTGAACTGAACTTAACCAAAATATGTATCTACTAAGGCAGGGTGGTCCTCATATCTATCACTTTGATGTAGGTGTTCTCTTGTAGATTCATCCCAGTTGCTATCTGCCACAATTGTCCTGCGCATTGAATGGTAGACAAAAGAAATTCAGAATGGTTACCAGGGCCTGGGAGAAGCTGTAATGGGAGTTAATGTTCAATGAGTGTAGGGTTTCAATTCAGGAAGATGAAAATATTCTGGTAATGGATGGTGGTGATGGTGATACAACAGTGTGAATGTACTTAATGCCACAGAACTGTATCCTTTAAAAAGTTAAAATGGGAATTTTTGTTTTATCTTACCACAATAAAAAAAATCAAAAAGAAAACCTCAGATATTCTCACTCTGAGTGGCTGCGTTTGCCCCCCAAGGCAGTATCAATAATTTGGTCAGGATATCCAAAGTAAAATCATCATTCTAAAACTTGATTGCCAGATTATCCTGGGTCTTCCCCTTTTCATTCAAGATTATGTCTCCTTTTGAAAGTATATGTAAACACAGGGACCCAGTATGCAGGTGCACCTAGAGTATACATGAGTGAAGGAGAAAGGACCAGAATCTAGCTCTTTTAAACTCAGTTTTTCGTATTCCATCTATGATGAGATAGAATATGCAGATGACAGCACCCTTACGGCAGAAAGTGAAGAGGAACTAAAAAGCTTCTTGAAAGTGAAAGAGGAGAGTGAAAAAGTTGGCTTAAAGCTCAACATTCAGAAAACGAAGATCATGGCATCTGGTCCCATCACTTCATGGGAAATAGATGGGGCAACAGTGAAAACAGTGTCAGACTTTATTTTTCTGGGCTCCAAAATCACTGCAGATGGTGACTGCAGCCATGAAATTAAAAGACATTTACTCCTTGGAAGGAAAGTTATGACCAGCCTAGATAGCATATTGAAAAGCAGAGACATTACTTTGCCCACAAAGGTCCGTCTAGTCAAGGCTATGGTTTTTCCAGTAGTCATGTATGGATATGAGAGTTGGACTATACGGAAAGCCGAGTGCCGAAGAATTGATGCTTTTGAACTGGGGCGTTGGAGAAGACTTTTGAGAGTCCCTTGGACTGCAAGGAGATCCAACCAGTCCATTCCAAAGGAGATCGGTCCTGGGTGTTCTATGGAAGGAATGATGCTAAAGCTGAAACTCCAGTACTTTGGCCACCTCATGTGAAGAGTTGACTCACTGGTAAAGACACTGATTCTGGGAAGGATTGGGGTCAGGAGGAGAAGAGGACAACAGAGGATGAGATGGCTGGATGGCATCACTGACTCGATGGACGTGAGTCTGAGTGAACTCCGGGAGTTGGTGATGGACAGGGAGGCCTGGCGTGCTGTGATTCATGGGGTTGCAAAGAGTCGCACAGGACTGAGTGACTGAACTGAACTGAACTGAACTATGATGAGATAACATTTACCTTTTATCTGTGGAAAAGAAGCGGGGTTACAGAGTAGGGATGTTGAGTGAAGAGTACTCACAATGAGCTGTGATTGCTGTTAGATTAATTTACATATGTTGGATAGTATGGACTTACTCCTGTTTATAGTATAAATCATCATACTTTATTATGCAAGAGATTCACCCAGCAGAGCTTAATTGAAATTCAGATTTATAGGCCCCACCTAGTGATTCTAATCCAGTTGACCTTGGACTGGGGAAATTAACTTTTTAAAAAGAAATGTAGATGTTTATGAAGAAGTTAGCTGAAGAAGACATTTGAGAAACACTAACCTAGCGTGTAGCCCAAAAGTCTTCAAATCTCTCTCAGGATCCCTTTTTATTTTTAAAAATCATTGAGGACTCCAAAGAACTCTTGTCCATGAGAGTTATATATATCACTATTTACTGAATCGGAGAAGGCAATGGCACCCCACTCCAGTACTCTTGCCTAGAAAATCCCATGGATGGAGAAGGCTGGTGGGCTGCAGTCCATGGGGTTTCGAAGAGTCGGACATGACTGAGCGACTTCACTTTCACTTTTCACTTTCATGCATTGGAGAAGGAAATGGCAACACACTCCAGTGTTCTTACCTGGAGAATCCCAGGGACTGGGGAGCCTGGTGGGCTGCCGTCTATGGGGTCGCCCAGAGTCGGACATGATGACTGAAGCGACTTAGCAGCAGTAGCAGCATTTACTGAATTAGAAATACTTAGAAAATTTTATTTAAAATAACAGTAATAAATCATTACAGGTTATAGTCAACATTAATTTGAAAAAGCTGTTTTTTAAACAAAAAGAATTAGGGGGAAGATGAACCTTGTTTTGCATTTTTGCACATCCTAATGTCTGCCTTCCCTGGTGGCTCGATAGTAAAGAAACCACCTGCCAATGCAGGAGCTGCAGGAGACATGGGTTCAATACCTATGTTGGGAAAATCCCCTGGAGGAGGGAATGGCAACCCACTCCAGTATTCTTGCCTGGGAAATCACATGGACAGAGGAGCCCGGCAGAGTATAGTCTATGGGGTTGCAGAAGAGTCACACATGACTTATAGACTAAACAACAACAAATGTCTATCTTAATAGAAGACTTCTGTTTTTTCACGTATATTTCTGTATTGAATTTAATGAAATAATTGTTTCTATTGAAATACATGAAGAAGATTGGCCTCAAACAAATATTTAATTGGAAAAAAGAAGAATATTTTAATAACATTTTCAAATATTTGTACATATTGCTCTTTGGTGTTACACTGAAACTCAGAAAGTGGTCATTTCTAAAAGTTTAGCTGCAGTGAGAAATCTGAAACCATGTCAAATTTTTTGTGTTCTCCTTAGCTTAGAATACATTCAGTTCAGTTCAGTCGCTAAGTTGTGTCCGACTCTTTGTGACCCCATGAACCGCAGCATGCCAGGCCTCCCTGTCTATCACCAACTCCCAGAGTTTACCCAAACCCATTTCCATTGAGTTGGTGATGCCATCCAACCATCTCATCCTCTGTCGTCCCCTTCTCCTGCCCTCAGTCTTTCCCAGCATCAGGGTCTTTTCAAATGAGTCAGCTGTTCACATCAGGTGGCCAGAGTATTGGAGTTTCAGCTTCAGCATCAATCCTTCCAGTGAATACCCAGGACTGATCTCCTTTAGGATGGACTGGTTGGATCTCCTTGCAGTCCAAGGGACTCTCAAGAGTCATCTCCAACACCACAGTTCAAAAGCATCAATTCTTCGGTGCTCAGCTTTCTTTATAGTCCAACTCTCACATCCATACATGACCACTGGAAAAACCATAGGCTTGACTAGACGGACCTTTGTTGACAAAGTAATGTCTCTGCTTTTGCATATGCTGTCTAGGTTGGTCATAACTTTCCTTCCAAAGAGTATGCATCTTTTAATTTCATGGCTGCAATCACCATCCACAGTGATTTTGGAGCCCCCAAAAATAAAGTCAGCCACTGTTTCCACCGTTTCCCCATCTATTTGCCGTGAAGTGATGGGACCAGATGCCATGATCTTCGTTTTCTGAATGTTGAGCTTTAAGCTAACTTTTTCACTCCTCTTTCACTTTCATCAAGAGGCTTTTTTGTTCTTCTTCACTTTCTGCCATAAGGGTGGTGTCATCTGCGTATCTAAGGTAATACATTAGTTTGTTTTACACTTTGTATGTATCTTTACCCATGCATATTGTTGTAATGGCAGGCATTAATTTGTGAAATCTTACTTTTTAGTTATACAAACCTTCTAAAAATGATATATTTTTATCATGTGACAGCAAAGAGTCATACCACATTTATTAATTTCACCACTGTTCTTAGGAGAAAAGTCTTAACATATAGAGAAACTTCCAAGTTTGTAATAATGGATAAACTTTTCCCACAGTTCTAATCATTATGTGAAAGCTTGAATGTTATAGCTTGCAACAAATGCTGAAAGTTATTTTCCTTGAAGAAACAAACACACTTAATTTTAGAAAAATGAATGGCAAATACATATATCTGTCAGTCATTCTTTCAAGTGTTTTAAAAATAAATTTTCCATGAAAATGGTAGCTAGTTCAGTTTGCAACTCAAAAACAGGTACTTTTTCTTGAGACAGCCATTTTACTTTCATGTACAGTAAATGGGCTTTATTCCTATTTCTCATTTCATGATAGAAATATTCATCAGATGTGTATTCATAGATTGAGATTTAATGAAATGACTAACTTTTACAAACTTTTCTAACTTTGAGGATATGTTGGTAAAGAATGTAATAACTACTAGTATATTTTGCAGTGCTATGTTGATCCGTCATAAATTATAGCAGTTTTTCCCACCACTGCTTTGGTGACACTATGCCTGTGGACTGTGAATTTCGCAAGTGTTTCTCAGTCTTTTCCTCTCCCCTTTAGGTGGGATAGGATGGTTAGAATGTGCTGGAAGTGGGTATTCCCTGCCCCTAGATCAGTCATGCTCTCATGACCTAACCCCATCAGATTGGGTCCTGGTTAACTAGCTTCTCTTGAGGCCTTGTTAAGCAAAGAGTGTTCTATTTCAAAATGATTCCTCTTCCCCACCCCTACCCTGTAAGAATTGTAAAAAGATTTTTATTTACTGCGGCAACCTGGTTAAGGTAGAACTTACAAAACTGTGAAGTTGCCCCTGTGACTTGGTCCTCCTGGAGTTTTAGCTCTCAGAACTTGTTCACCCTCAGCCTCCAGCAGTTCATCAATTACAGTCCAGGTTTTTCTACTTTAGCACTGCTTTCCACTGCATTTTCTGCTCTGAGTCTCTGCTCTGTGACTCCCTGTATTTGCCTCTGTCTCCAGTCTTGGGACTTGTGTTGTCTTTGAGATCCAAGAAGAGTTGATATTTCAGTCTGTTCATCTTTTTTGGTGGTTTTAGAATGAGCGGTGATGTGGAAACAAAGCGGAAGTTCCCCATCACTGCCTTTGTGTTATCTGTGCAAAACCAATAAAGTGAAAAAGGCAAATAACACCTTAGTATTACTTTGAAAAAATTTTGACCTCACAGACCTGAAAGGGCATCGGAAATCTAGGGGTCTTGAGAACCTCTGATGAACCCCATCCAGTGTTCATGTATTGAGGTGTTCAGGTTGAAGTTAATGCTATTATTACCATGAAGACTCATTGAAAAAGACCCTGATGCAGGGAAAGATTGAAGGCAGGAGGACAAGGGAATGACAGAGGATGAGATGGTTGGATGGCATCACCGACTCAGTGGACATGGACATGCGTTTGAGCAAGCTTTGGCAGTTGGTGGACAGGGAAGCCTGGCATGCTGCATCCATGGGTCTCAAAGAATCGGACACGACTGAGCACCTGAACTGAACATGAAGAGAGAAGCTAACATTTTTGTGCTGCAAATTTTTTGAGTTTCAAATATATTTCTTTCAAGCCTCACCAGAAAATGAGAGTGATAATACTTATTATTATTTCCATTTTACAAGTGAGGATATGAGGTAGAAAGAAGTTAAGACACTCACCCAAGATCACAAAGTTGATAAGTGTCAAAGCAAGAATTGTCCTTCAGACCTTTTTCTGGAAGTGAGAGATGTGTGCAGTGGGAAGAGGCATCACCTGGGAACTTAGGCCCAGGACATCGGAGATGGTCCACCAGCAGGAATAGTGGATGGAAAGTTATCTATCAAGGTTATGCTTGCCTGGATAAACACTATCAGCCTGTCTTGACAGCACTTAGGTTTTAGTTATTCTTAATGGAGAAAATACCTGTTCTATAAACATCTGTTTCCTTACTTTCATCATTTTCATTTTATCTCACTTTGGTTGAAGAAACTTAACCAAATCCATTGCTTTAGCTTTCTTAGTTTTCTTTACAAATGATCTTTTACAATGAACTTTATCAACAGTCACTGCCTACTCACTCAGATATGTAAAAATATATAGGTACATTTATGTGTCTATTCAGTATAAACTAGAAGAGAGGCTTTGCCTCTAGACATTAAAAGAAAAGATATACCATATAAGAAACTCTATGTGACTCCAGAGAGTCACATATTTATTCACAAATATTAGAGAATAAACCATTTATGTGCATCTGTTCCCCTCATTAGAGGGACCTAGTCCACACATAAATGCCCATATTCTTTCCAAATATTTAACACCCATCCTGCAACTAAAATCGTTTGCTTTTCCATATATTTTGATGTTTCCATTTCATAAGGAGACTAGTAGGATTCAAATAAAACTGCCATTTACTCAGTATCTATGTTACGCTCAAGCTAAGTCCATCCTGGTTTTCTCCTTTCCCATCTCACAAGTCTTTTGAGACAATTCATGTCTAGTGACTTCTACTGTGACTTTATTGACATATCTGTCCTTTCCATCTGCCTTCAAAAGAAGAAATTGAAGCTTAGAGATGTTGAAGGACTAGCCCACAGTCATGCAGTTTTAGCCTGAGATTTCTAACACCAAATCCAGAGAAATATGAGAACAGAACAAAAAAGGAAAACTGCATAGTTTTGTTCAAACAGTACAGTATAGTTAGAACAGGCTGGTAACATTTATCCAGGCAAGCTGCTTTGGTCTATCCAGTAGACCCTGTATCTTTTTTTTTTTTTCCCCAGTAACCCTGTATCTTGAAATAATAAAACACCTATGAGTTGATCAGAGCTAGCTATCTCTCAGCAGTTGGCGATTTTCTTTTTCTTCCAAACAGTAATGAATTAAGAGTTAGAATATGTATGAATGGTATAGAGAAAGGATGAGGTACAATGATGCCGTTCCCTTCTATGTAATTTACCATAGTTTTCTTTTCCATGAGCCCTGAGGTTGCTTCAATATTCTTCTCAACACAGAACTCCAAGTACCACTACCAATTGATCACAGTTAGCAATTCAAGATGAAAGCAGTTTTCTTCTCTGGTTTAAAGTAAGTCTTCATCATTGTAAAGGACTCAAGAGCTATTTTCTCTTTTAGAATTACATATTGAAAGGTCACATTTCTGAGCTGTGTATGTTTAAGATTAGATGGATGCTCATTATCATAAAAGAAATAGTCCGACACTGCTTAACAGGTTAACTCTGTACCTAATCACACAGACAGGGTAAATTGTCCATTGCCAGACAGCATCTGTGCCCTCTTCTCAGAACTTGAATGCAGCCACTTGCCACTTGTTTTTCTCCTGTGCCCTTCAGTAAGTCAAGGAAGGTTAGCGTCAGAGCTCTATACCACCGGGATCCAAAGAAAATGAGTCATACACACCTGAGCACTGTGAGCTCCGGCCCAGACATCCTCTCTTGCTCACTCATCCGCCCTTGCCTGCATACTCAAAAAAAGAAAAGGACAGAGTTGAAATTTTGGATGAGCTTCCCAGAAGAAATCCCTCAGCTATACTAACAGGACTCTTAAATCAACTGGCAAATTCCCTCAGGCTTTTCAGAAAAGTTAGGCAAGGTCTGCAGATAAGCCTCTAATAAAAATTAAGGTGATTATTCATTGCAGTACAATAGGAGAACCACAGTTCCCTGGTAGGCAGCAGGGAATGGTACAACCCAACAGCTGTGCACTAGCATCGAAACTCTCCCTCGGGTGCTTTCAAGCCTCAGTCAGGACAGTGATGAGGGAACTACATTGGAAATATGGAGCTTCTGATGGCTCAGGTGAGTCGGTCAAAATAAAAGAAAAAAAGAAAAAAAATCACACTTCAAAGGGTTGTCTGCATTAAGAAAAGCACAACGAACGAGGAGAAGAGAGAGGGCAGCCCCACACCTCCAACTCTATCATGGAGGCTCTTCTTATCATTCTGCTCCAGTCCCTGCGATTATGAGGAGGGAGGGGAAGCACCCACTAATCAGGGCAGTGTGGTGTGCTATTCACAAGCTCATAACTGGCAGTAAAACAGAAAGGCCCGTGTCTGCTCTGCTGAGTAATTTCCACACTGAGGCCCTGAGCAGAGATGTTGTGTCATTTGTAACATCTGCCTTGGCATCCAGGAGCCAAAGTAAGCTAGTTAGAGGGTTCCACTGCTTCTTTCTCCCTCCTCTTATGACAAGTCTAAAGGACTCAGGGTTATTTATAAAGAAAACTAGTCTGAGCTCTTCAGAGAGTTGTCAGTTTGATGCAGGTGAGACAGAAGAGAGGATTGGAAGTTAGGAAGACACTCTGGCCTCTTATTTACCTAGAAAAGAGGGGAGAGTAGCATCAGGTGTATATGGAGAAATCCTCAAGTATCAAAGCAGAAATAGGAAGAGTAGAGGGGGGTCGTCAAAACTGCACAGATGGGAAGATGGTCTTTATGCCTTATTAGTTTTCAGGCTCTTCACAATGTCTCAGACAACAAGAGTGAACAATTTTTATATATGAGACAAAGCTCCAGGAATAATGGGGCTTCCCAGGTGGCTCAGTGGTAAAGAATCCGCCTGCCAATGCAGGAGATGCAGGAGACAAGGGTTTGATTCCTGCGTTGGGAAGATCCCGTAGAGAAGGAAATGGTAATCCACTCTAGTATTCTTGCCTGGAGAATCCAATGGATAGTGGAAACTGGCAGGCTGCCGTCCATGTGGTTGCAAAGCGTTGGACACGACTGAGTGTGCACACATACATGCTCAGTAGCAATGATGGCGCTTGATACTAACTGCTAATTTCAAAAGTAGTTGGTTTTTAATTGTAATCTTAACCTTTCCTACTTATCCTAAAATGCAGATCCTAGACCAGTGCTTCTCACTCTTAATGTACATATGGATGACCTGGAGATATTGTTAGACCAATGATTCTGATTCTGAAGCTCTCGGTGGGACTGAATACAACTTCCAGGTGATACCTATGCGAGTGGCCTGCAACCCCAACCCTTCTCAGTAGCACAATACTGCATAACACATTTTTGGGCCACAGCAGCACTTATTAAAAAGCCTTCACTTTTTCTTTCTTTCATTACCTTGACTTAAAAAAAAAAATAAATAAAGGGTCCAAAGTGCAGTCATAGCATATGAACCACATCTTATGGAGAGCAAGTCTCATTTCTCACATAGATGGGAGAAGCAAAGCAGTAAAGGAGGACTCCACCCAGGCATGGACAGGTGTGGATGGTCACTTTCTTATGAGCTTGAGGGTCCAGTAAAGCTTTAGTGGGTGTTTGCCCAAGCTATACACCTGTGCAACTGACTGCATATTTAGTGAGCCCAAAGAAACTGGAAAATAGAAATATGAAACCTCTTAACAATTTGGCACTTAGGAATTATTTCCACATAATACAAGGAAAGTCAAAGCCATTAGCCATTCTATCCAAAAGTTAAAGTCCCAAGGACCTTTCATTATAGTTTCTCTTGGCCTTGAACCATTGATTCATTGAACTAGTGACTCTCAACTGATAGTTTCTTTGATGCAAACTCTAATGCAGATACTATGGATCACGCAAAACTTGAAGAAGATGTAGAAAATGGCATCAAGAAGCCTTTGGAAAGTGGGAGAATAGAGGATCTAATGCACTTTTTAAAAATTTGATATATTTCTATTATTGTCCTTCAAAATCTCCACAAAGCAGTTCTTGCCTCAGCAGTTCCTAAAAGGCTGGCTACACACAGCAGCCTATGCTATATTGAAGACTTGCTGGACCAGAATTGCCA
Source organism: Bubalus bubalis (assembly GCF_019923935.1). Lineage (NCBI taxonomy): Eukaryota > Metazoa > Chordata > Mammalia > Artiodactyla > Bovidae > Bubalus > Bubalus bubalis. The sequence goes on from NC_059176.1 coordinate 34,347,267, forward strand.
AACAGTAATCATTTTAATGACATTTATACCGAATGATCTCACACTGAAATGGTTTTAAGCTTTTCCATTGTTCTTTCTGTGTGTTAATTGTGGAGGGGTTCTGCCTCATAGCTTCTCTGAGGATTTTTATCAGTATTCCTGTTTCCATTGTATATGGGAAGACTGGGCAGAGAGAGGTTAAGTGACTGCCTAAAGCAGGAGTTGGAGTCAGTGGCAGTGCTTGGGCCCTCTGTTCTCATCCTTAACCACTGAGACATCCTGGCTCTGTCACCCCGACTTCCTGCACACACCAAGCCTGCAACAGCCAGTGACAGCCGAGTCATGATGAGCCGCTATGTTGGGAAAAGAAAATATAAGCCAGATTCTCATCCTATGTAACTCTAGGGGAACTTTAAATTGCCAGATGTCAATCTGGAACCTTTCCTGAGTGGGAAGCTCGCAACACACAGATGGAAAACACGGTTCCCTACGGAGGACTGGGCTTTAAGGACACATTCAAGGCAGACCTCAGTCCAGAACACAGGAATGGCACCTGGCTCTCCATGACTCAAAGTGTCCCTGTGCTGTACGTCATTTAATCTTTCCAGACACCAGATCTTATCTCTAGAGGGGATTTGTTTTCTCATTTGCCTGTGAGTCAGAGTACTGTGTTGGAAAGATAATAGGCTTTGTTATCGTCAGACTTGGACTTGTATCTTGTCCCCACCTCTCATTAACTGTGTGTCATTGGACCAGCTGTTGAACCTTGCTGGGCCCCACTGTTCTCATGTTTCAAAATTTAAAGCTTCCAGAAGCAATTTTCACTATGATACCATGAGGGTTAAATGTGACGGCATAACTAAAATGTTGCTGTTGTATAACAGACTCCCAGTGCATGCCCTGTTTCTCTCCTTCTTTGTTGATATTCATGAAGGAGATGTCTTGGAAATATTTGGTAAAAGGAAATAATGTTAATACATTAGTCCCATTTAATATGCATTCACTCTGGGTCAAAAATGTATCAACAAGTTATCTCATAAAGAAGCAAGGTAATTGAGATAAATTAACTGGAAAAATGGAATGCTAAAAAGGGGTTAGTTAATTGTCCTCAAATAAATGAACTGCTTTCATTCAATAAATTATGGTTTCTTATTAGTTTTCACCTCTGCTGAAAGACGCAATGAAATGTGTGTAGAATCAAGTAGTGCATAAAGAAAAACCTAATAATAATAATAATGGTTAAAATCTAGAATATTTTTCTTGGAGAGAATGCCCAGAGGTTTATGGAAAGACAGATATAGTCCCATTTTAGGGCAACAGAATCAATGAGAACCTGCAGTTACACTAACATTCCTAAAATAATATATGACAAATATGGGGAATTATTTGATTAGCTAGAAAACTATTAATAAGAAGAAAGGATTCACAGAGACAGCCTAATATTGAGAGGAAAGGATAAGAGTTGTTATTTTGTAACTTTCCTTTTCACCTTACCTCCCAAGAAAAGGTATTTATAACTGCCCTCTTCACCTTAGATAAGTTTAGTTTAGTCCTCGGTCTCCTCATATGTAAGTGGGATTGTTGAATTACCTTATTTTAGGATAATTTTTAAGCAGTTGGTTTCTTTCTGATTTAAGATATCTCTAGAATTACAAAATAAAGGGATATTTTCATACCTTTTTTTTTAGAATCAGATATACTTTGCAAGATGAAGTATGTCTGAAATACAAATTTTCATCTATCTAAAAATGACGAAGCTACTTTTCAGTTTGGAGGCAGGATGATGGATTTGAGGTCACAGTGCACATTGCATCTATGCCTGCCATGCAAATGTTCAATAAAATTTTTTTGAATAAAATATTGCACAACCAGATAATCTCAGACAGTAGCTCTACAATCTTTACAAGTACTCATTCAGCAAACCTACTCTGTGGCAGGCAGTATATCTGTTATTTGCAGTGGTATTTGGATATGATATGAGCACCAAATTTAATTCTTTAAGAGTACCCTCTACTCAATTAAAAAAATTCCCAGTACTCTCAAGGGCAAATGAAATCAGGTGATTTTATATACTAGAGTAGAAGCTGCTAAGGACAATTTTCTGACCTTGATATGCAAGTTTGTCTCTTCAGTAACCGAGGCTCTCAGAGAGGAGAGTTGAGATGAACTGGAGGATTTATAAAATTCTGAGGATAAAGGAATTTTCTCTTAGTCTTCAGCAAATGAGGTGATGGGCACTAAAGCAGTGGTAACTTGGAGAGAAAAATGAGATTTCTGGTAAGTGTGGACCTTATTAATGAATCACTAAATTGTTTCAGCCTACACTGAAAAAGGCGAAATGGATAAGGATGAACAGTAAAGATGTGTGCAAGTAGATTTTCATGGGGATTTGACATGCAGACTGATTTTCAAAGGCTTTGACTCAGAGGACTCAGAAAGTAAAGCCAAGGAAAAAGTAGGTGTATAGAGTGAGTCTCTTCTGGTGGGTGAGTGAGTCATACCATAGGTTTCTTTCCTTCAAATAGTATTGTCCTAGCGTCGGCTTAAGTTATTTGATCCAAGCTTTAAAAAGAAATATAGCAAGGCTCCCTTTCAGAAAAAAGACCCTAAGGAGTTTAACAGAAATGATGGTTTCTTTTCATCAACAGTTCTACGAGTCTTACTGCCACCAGCACTAATTACTGTGGCTTACAAACGCTGATCGCCTTCAGTTTAAGCCCTCAAGGATACTCAGAGCCAAGCAGTGAAAATCCAACACCGACATGGGCTTTCTGCTCTCATTTTAAAATGCATTATGTAAGAGGAGAATCCTTATCTGAAACTACAGGTTTGAACACACCGTACGTCTTAAATTAGACCTCTCTTTGAAGCTTACTTACAGAAAGGTAGATGGGAACACAGATAGAGCTGAAAGTCAGATTCTGGGCCCATCCTACAGTGCCTTTTATGTGAGAGGGTTAGAAAAAGATGAGCAAAAACTGAAAAACTATAGACACTAAATAGCTGTATTTATTTGAGGAAGGGACGTCCATTGTTGAGAACATTTCCTTGAGATTTATTCTTTGGAATTATGTCCTTATGAGAACTGAGGTTAACTCTTCCTGGGAGGAAAATATTTCCTCTCATGAGAGAAATTAAATTAACTCTTTTAGTCACAATGCTGTGCAAGGTAGAATTGTAGCAGATGCTAAATGAAAGAACTATCCTTCATCTGAATTTTGCAATGTTTAGCTTTATCTTTCTTCTAGGACAGCCTGTCCCTCTCTCCATATAATTCTTATGCTTACCCCATTCTATACTTACCATCTCTTTACTGGTCTTCCCTCCCTTTTACTCATTAGTTGTTACAACTTTATTATATGGGGCATGATTTAGAAAATATGTCCAACATATATGTGTTCAATACATACTCTGCTCAGTCATATCCAACTCTTTGCAACCCCATGGACTGTAGCCTGCCAGGCTCCTCTGTCCATGTAATTTTCCAGGCAAGAGTACTGGAATGGATGGCCATTCCTTTCTCCAGTGGATCTTCCCAACCCAGGGGATCGAACCTGGGTCTCCTACATTGCAGGCAGATTCTTTACCATCTGAGCCACCAGGGAAGCCTTTTCATTTTTAAAATTTATTTTAATTCTTAAGTTGACTCAGTATTACAGAGTTTATAACGTAGAGAGACCAAAATCATCCATAACCTTACCATTCAAGCCAGCAAACATTATTTTGGGAAAGGAATGCTTTTTGGAGGAAACACAAATCTAAAATTAAATGTCATTTTACATTTTTAGGTAGAAAGCACAAAATCATACTCAGAGTATTCTTAAAAACATATTTGCTATATTTAAATTTCCTTAAAAGCCATCACACTTCATCAAGAAGTCTTCAGTGGGTGAAGATGATCTTGTTTAGCAGATGAGGAGAAAGAGCTTCAGACAACTATTGCAGTGACAAAGAACGGATTAGATTTAAAATGATCCTCCCAGTCCAGGCTCAAATAGCGTGACATACTTTCCCTTCATGGGCTGGGAATGGGTCTGGAATTGTTTCTTGTATCAGAAGGTTGTACTGAAAATTGCCTTGAAAATATTTTCTAAATTGTAGGTGTGATGAAAAGTCTTTGGGGACTGTGTCTTTTTTTTTTTTTAAACCAGACCCCAATTTTCAAAGGTGAATATGAGAATAAAGTATATCCAGGCAGCTCCTAGACTATTAAGAGTGGAGATTCATATCCATGTCATTTTCTCGGTATTGGCAGACTAGGTCACAGGTCTCTGCTTTACAGAGGCATTACCAGAGCCCTTCATGAGCAGTATAGGCAAATGTAATTTGACTTTTCATTTTTCTTAGTTTAGAGCCTATATAAAAATGATGGATATTATAATGCCAGTAGTAACCTAGGTGTTTTATCACTTGGTTTTTTGGTGTGGCTCTTGTACTTTTATATGAAGTTAGGTATAATCACCAAAATGAGTTTTTAATGTAATTTACCCATATCATTGTGGTTTCTGTAAACAAAAAAAAAATTAAATAGATTTGACGTCTATCCCCTGGTGTTTGGTGAAAACACAGAGTTTGGCTTAAGATTCAAAATAACCCTTCCTCTTAGATCAGGCAATTGACTCTCATTTTGCCTGTTTGTGTTGAAGTAGATTCAGTGATATCAAACCTGTGCAACATGATTAACCCAAAAGGATCAGAGGAGGAAAGGTTTGTTTGTTTGTTTTCTGCTTTGAATATTTGATAACATTTTTTCTTCCATATTATTCATACAAATTTGTTCAAAGTGAAAAAAATTATTTAGGTAACCCATTTTGAATAGGTTGAAAGGAAGATAGGTTGAAACCCATTTGGGTAGGTAATTAACTGGCCCAAGAAATTTTTCAGAGCTAGAGTTACTTTTCAACAGATCTCTTTTCAGAATAGCTTTATGTATTAATCATGCCAATATCCACACTCTGAGAAAACCACTCTACAGTTAGACAAGAGAGACCAGGCATTGAAACCAGTTCCTCAAACCACTGGAATCAATCAGTTCAGTTCAGTTCAGTCGCTCAGTCCTGTCCAACTCTTTGCGACCCCATGGACCGCAGCACACCAGACTTCCCTGTCCATCACCAACTCCCGGAGACTGCTCAAACTCATGGCCATTGAGTCAGTGATGTCATCCAGCCATCTCATCCTCTGTCATCCCCTTCTCCTCCTACCTTCAATCTTTCCCAGCATCAGGGTCTTTTCCAATGAGTCAATAAGACTTATCAATAAATTGGATGTGATTGATAAGTAAAAGGAGGATTTTAGGATGAAACTCAGATATCTGACTTGGAAACAGGATATAAAAAGTAGATTTTATCATGAATTTCATTTTAGGTAGATCAAACTTAGGATGTCTATGAGAAGTCTATTAGGATATATTATAAATGGGTCTAGAACTAAAAAATGAGGTCAAGTTCTGAAATAGATAATTGTGAGTCATTAGCATATAACCTAAATTAAAGGGTGTTTAGCAGATTAAATGTGATGGGGCCAGAAGAGACACTTTAATTGTAGTGGGGAGGGTAGGTCCAGAGCTTAAGATACCACGCAACTGTGAAGGTGATCAATGGCAGATCAGAGCTGGTTGCTGGAGTGGCTCTCTTGTCTCCATGCATTCCCTCTCACAACGGAGGCACCGGCAGCAGCCCTCTGCTTTGAATGGGGCAAAAATATAAGACAAAGACTGCAGAAATGCAACCCCCTTCCCTCAAAAATCACTTAAGCTTGCCAATAGATAGAGGTTCTGGTTATCATGGCATCCCAAGGAAATATCCCCCTGAGTCAGCTCTCCATAGTCTGGGGGCTGAACAGTGAAGATTATGGGTAGATTGAGAAGGCAGGGAAGTGCTCGTCCCTTCTATATGAATGGAGCATCTCATACTGACCATGTATAAGGCTAAGACTAAAATTAGGCAGTCTCTGTACCAAACCTCAGTCTCAAAGGCTGCTTCTTTATTATTCTAACACTCTTCTTTTAAATATAACCTGGTTTTTAGTCTACAGAGGTATCTATTAAAAAAAAAAAACAAAAACACATATACCTGGGAGATGCCACACTTTGAGAACATATTATGAATTACCTGGATGTTATAATGGCAAAAGTATTGAACTTAAAATCAGAACATTTCACTCTAATTTTCTGTCCTCCTATAGTCATTTTTCCTTTCCCAGGCCTCTATGTCTAAGCTTATAATAAGTGATAGAGTTACATGAGATAATCTCTAAGATTTGTTCTCTAAACATTTCTGGATGAAAGTTGGTTGATAGCCAGCCACATGTAAATGTTTATTCATATGCTAACTCGATTCTTCAACTATTTGTTTAATGATCACGCTAAGCACACATTAGGTGCTCCAAGGATACAGAGATAAATAAAGAGCCTGGAGACTAGTGGAACTGAGATATATATTTTTCCCTAGGTGAAAATGTATTTTCTCAAGAACCATTTCTTCAGGTTGTAGGTCCTTTTTTTATGAGTCAGACTTGGCATGTGGGGTTGGAGGTTGCTGGAGAGTAGAAAAAACATTTATTGTCCAAAGTGATGTCCTGAGAAACTAATCTTGAAACTGTAGATGCTGAGGGTCACAACATAACCACACTTCGGGGGACTTTTAACAAAGAGTAGTGCCAATAGATTGCAGTTAAATAGACATCCTGGTAACAGAATGATCTAAAATAAAATAGCAAGACTCTACCTCTTAAGGTAAGAGTCAGAAGATACTCAAAGGTATAAGAGAAGAATAGCCATGTGGTTTTAGGGTCTTTCAGTGGGTATGGAGCTATGTCTAGATAAACGTGTCTAATGTGTATGGATCTGTCTAGTTGGTATGGTTTCACATGGTATCTGGAGCCGGTGTGTACCTGCTAGAGCATTCCTATTCTTTCTCAGACTCTTTCTTCTCCACTGTTCCATCAAATGGGATATAAATAAGAGCAACTTTACCTATTTTAGGAAAAATGCAGTATAGGGGAAAGGAGCAAGTGCTAATGAGAGAATTGAAGATCAGCTTTTTAAACCAGAATTATCTGACTGAGTGGTTAAACTTGTTTTTTTATGGCATTATTTCTTTTTTCTTTTATGTACATTTCTTGCTGTTCAAAATCCCCACTTTCTTCTTTTGGTAAGAGGAGTATTTTTTTTTTTGTCTTCCAGGGAACTGTGCCTTTATCATTCCACATGACCCTGACGGCTGTGCCCTCCTCAGCCAGTGAGAGAACCCATGACTCCTGGTAAGTGAGACTGGATTTCCTTGGCATTTAGAAGTATCAGAGTTTCAAAACACATGCTTTGAGAACAGCTGATGCAGAGTCGTCCATGTTGCAAACCCCAGTAAGAATGGCCTTCTTTTGACTACGTTGAAGCAACTTTGGATCCTCCTTTCCCAGAGCCCGTTCATTCCCTCTCTTCAGTTCTCTTACCTGTCCAGTATTCTGTGAGTAAATTCCTCGTTGGCTTATGCTAGACAGTCTAGGCTTTTCCTACTCACATTGTTATAGATTGGATATTTCTGTCCTCTCAAAATTCTTATGTTAAAATGCTAACCTCCGATGGGATGATATTAGGAGGTGGGACCTTTGGGAGGTGATGTGATCATGGGGGTTGGAACCCTCACCAATGGGATTAACACTCTTATAAAGGAGACTCTGGACAGCTCTCTAGGCTCTTTCCACCCTGGGAGGATGCAGTGAGAAGTATGCACATCAGAAGAAGGCTTTCATCAGAGCCCATTCATACTGGCACTCTAATATCAGACTTTCAGCCTCTAGCACTGGGAAAAATAAAATTCTGTTGGTATTAAGCCACCAGTCTATGGCACTTTGTTAAGGCAGCCCACACTGACAGAGACACATATTAAGTAGATAAAGCCTCCTCCATGTATATCTCAATGCAGTGAGCCCCTCCTATTCAGAGGAAGGTTAGGAGAAATATCTGAAGTATTCTCCAATTTCTCCAGGCCAGAATACTGGAGTGGGTAGCCTTTCCCTTCTCCAGGGGATCTCCCCAACCCAGGGATCAAACCCAGGTCTCCTGCATTGCAGGCAGATTCTTTACCATTTGAGCCACAACGGAAGCCCTCCTATTCAGAGGAAGCTTAGGAAATATATTTGAAGTAGATTTGGGGGGACAGAGTAAATGATCCTAAATCATCTTCCTCAAATATGTATAAGGAAGAACAATGAAATTCAGATTTTTGAAGGTCTCCTCTGTTTGAAAGGCTTCCTGGTGGCTCAGTTGGTAAAGAATCCGCCTGCAATGCAGGAGACCTAGGTTCAGTCCCTGAGTTGGGAAGATCCCCTAAGAAGGGAATGGCTAGCCACTCTAGTATTCTGGCCTGGAGAATCCCATGGACTACAGTCCACGGGATCGCAAAGAGTCGGATATGACTAAGCAACTTTTACTTTGTTTGAAACCTTGTTTATAACATTTCTGTTCTAAAGAGATTGGTCTTGAAAACAGAAACCCCTCTTAACAATAGAGGGGCTTCTTTGGAGGTGTTGACAGGGCTCTGCTCATGTCCAAGAGCTACTACAAGCAGATCTTCCCCCTTTTACTTCTGGGTAAAGTGAAAGGTCCAGAAGTTTCTTCAGCTTCTGCTTTGGTTCGTGAGACAAGGGGTTCTATTATCTTCTACTCTCTCTTCAGACTTGTCTACAAGTCATTTATTATATTACAGCATTTCCAGAAATTTAGCAAATTCTTGAAAAGAAAGATTTAATCTTTTCAAGAGAAGCTGGAGAAGATTTATGGACGCCTATTCTTAACATGTCACAATGTGGCTTGGCTGCTAAATTTACTGGGACCGCCTACACAGCTGAGGATTTCTGTGACTGCTGGAAATAATGACTTTAGGAGGTAACCAAACAGCATTAGAGAAAAATATTTGAGAGAAAACAGATTTTTTAGGTTACAGAAGGATATCTCATTTTATAAAAGAAAATTGCATTTTTAGGAGCTCATTAAGTTGTTTTCCCTTATGTTTGACCCCAAATTAGAGTTTATAGTTCTTAATTTTCTCTTCTAAAATCATCTGCAAGATATTGGGAAACTTAAGTTTCTAAGTCTTCAAAATGCCTTACACAAAATGAAAGCATTAGTTCTTAAGTATTATTATGGAATAAATTGAATTTTGTTAGGTTGCCTTTTGTAATCCTTATTTTTTTCTATGCTTAATCATTACAGGTAATTTAAAAATAAATACTTCTGCAAGTGAACCAATAGAAATATTTCACTGTCATTGAACAGAAAGCTAAAAGCCTAATTACTGTATGTATTGAACGTTCTTCTGTGGTAGTAATTTCTTCACTCTTTCAATATCTTTATTTTCTTTATTTAACAGCCACAATTTTTCCCTTTATATGCTGGCCATTTTTTTTTTCCTTCTCCATTTTGTGGAAGAAAGTGGTACTCTGTTATACAAATATGCTCCCTATTTCCTTTGAAACTGTGTTCAGTCAGTCCCCGCAGAAAGAATAGGTAATGAAATTCTATCTCTCAAGTCTATGTAGACATATCAATCACTTTAAGTGGAAACAATCGTTCCTCTGCCATTTAGAGCCAACATCTTTGAACACAGAAGCAGTACTATTGCTTTCTGTTACTATTTTTAGTTTTTCCATAGCATGCTTAGGTTTACATTCCATCCACATGCTGCCGAGGTCAAGAAAAGCAGATTTCCTGATAACATTTGATTTGAGCAAAGGGAGTGATAAAGGCGCCTTCTGTAATCTGGGTTTAGAGCCGACTGAAGATGTGGACCCCAGAGGAGGTAGTCCAGCAGCCCCGTGCTCTTGCCACCCCACAACCATTCCCAGACCTCTGCCCAGGCTTGGTCAGCAAGCACAAAGAGTTGTAGCTCTTTATTTTGCCTTTGACACCCAGCCCTACCTACTCTAACTTCTGCTTCATAATCCAGCATTTTTTTTCCTCCCTCCTACGTGAGCAGAATTTGTGCTGCCACCTTTTTCCTTAAGAATCATCATACATGTTAAGCTTTTGTCATAGTCTCCGTATTTTAGGAAGCTGACACCAGAAGACACAGAAGATAAGGCATTCGACCTCTTTTATTCCAACTTTTCTGATCCTTTGTGCCTGCTCTCCCCACCATAGACTTTAAAACCCACGCCTGTTTGAAATGCTGCTGGCTAAAAGCATGCTACTGATGAACGGGAGTCATATCATGTTAGCCCAAGGCCCTCTAGTTACTGTGAGGCGCTGCTGTCTCTACCCAAGGCACTGTTGCTGTGAAGCAAAGAGTCTCTCGCTCCCGATCCCCAGATACAGAGCAGTATCAATGCAGAAATATTAAAGAGAAAATTAATAATTTATATCAAAAATTCATTTGCAGCTGCACTTCAGTGAATTAATTACTTTTTGTCTTTCTCTTTTTATTCATTCCTCTCTCTTGTTAATGATCGACTTAGAACTAGGAAGAGGAAGAAATAAGTAGGGTGGGAAGAAGTGAGAGGTGGGAGTCTGGTGCTGCGAGAGCAGAAAACACAAAGGAGACCATGCTTTAATGTGGGTGCCCTAAGGGACCTGACAAGTGAAAAGAGATAGGTTAAACTTAATCCCATCTTCTCTACCCCAAAAGCAATAGGAAAGCATTTTACCATGTTATAGATTCTACTTAGTATTTTAGAGGAGGGGAAAATTAAAATCCAGCCAGCCAAAGTCCCAAGTTATTAAAAAGATTAATCTGTTGTTTATCACTACATCTTCTATGCAATTCACTTCCCTGTATGCTCATTAAAATAGTATAGCCACGCAGACAAAGTGATTATATAATAATGCTCAAGTGTTAATGAAGCTTGTGTACTGACTTCCAGAAGGGCTGGGCTAGGGGCAGCAATTTTTACATAACACTGGCTTATCACAACTTGCCAGATGACACTAAGGTAATCTTATGGCAAGGTTCAAATTCATAGCCATTTTAGTCATTTTCTAAACTAAAAGGGAAAAATCAGTCAGGGAAATTTTACTTGCCAGATCCCAGACGGAGGCAAAGCAAATAGATCCTTCCCATGTTTAAAGCATTCATAGAACAGGAAGACAGTTCCTATCATGCTATTCCAAGCTACCACTTTAAAGCAAGCAAAAAGATGTACTTCTTAATATACCTTATTCTAAGTAGCCATTTAATGGGAGAAATAACCTTTGTACTAACGAGATTTTGAAAATGAATGTAAAGGCAGACACTGAGTTTTCTCCAATAATCTTATTGTTCTGGCACAAGATGGGTAGCCATTTGAGTACCAAATGATCCCCTCGGGGATAAACAGTTTCCATGGGTGTGAATGAATGTTCTGGTATGTGTATCAGCAGAATAGGGGATAAAGTTACGGGAGAAGTTGGAGAGAGTTCAGTGTTTCATTTTATCCCAGAGATCAGAGACTAGGAAAGGAAGAGAAGGAAGGACGTTCAGCGAGGGAGAAGGACTTCAGGAGCCAATGTTAATGGCATCAGAGGCAAATGCTCTTCTCTTCAGGTCAGTGTGAACTACCAACAGGGGAGCCTATTGAGTCCTCTCGAAAAGCTGTCCAGCTTGCATCGTAATGTTGTGCCCCAGGCTAGTATAGTCTTTTGTCACTGCTTTCACTGGACCTAACGTTATCAGGAGCCCATCAGCTAATTCCAAGTCTGTGGTCTGGAGGTTGGAATGGGACATTACCATCTAAAAAGTGGGTCTTTGCTTGAATTTCTAAAGCATGCCTAACAGATAACCAAAATTATCTGTCCTAACAGTCTTGGTAGAAAAGATTTCTCCTCCCAACATTGAAAACTCTTCAGATCACATGAATGCATAATTACACCAATGTTCATTTATGTAACTGTTTAAAGAGACCTGTCTGAAGAAGACCTGTTCAATATCATTAAGGCACTTATAATCTCCATGCACTAAATATAGTGGTAAAATTCCACTGACAATAAATGTGCACTTATATTTCCATCTTCCCTAGAATGCTTTATTTGAAAATGTATCAAAAAAACAACTCATCCTATCAGACAATAAGAAACTGAAAATCTGTACCTAAGATACACCTTTACTGTCCCAAACAAATGTAGAATAGCATTTGATAATGTAATTTTTAAAAAATGGTCTGTTTGTCCGTTTCCTATTTTGTATGTTAAAAGTAGCATTCAACAGAATAATCACAAACTTTCTCCAGCATCTCCTGGCAAGTGATTGCACCAGCAGGTGGAAAATTTGGTAGACATCTTTCCTTCCTAATTCCTGCAGCAGGAACATTTAGAACAGTATAATGATTGGCTTTAAGGAATCTTGTGCTTATGAAAAACTAACCTGATTCTGCTTTATGCACTCACATTTCGTCTCCAGCCAGACTCTTCGCACACCCTGGAAGCTCCTGGAGACTTTTGACTACCTAGTACTGCCCTCATGTGGGCCAAGGGTGTCACTATTACAAGGAACTACCTGCTTTCCTTTTTTGATATTTGCAGAGGGAAGTCAAAATCATGATTTTTAATAGTTTTTAGTGTATACATTGATCTAAAATTTCAGTTGAAACAGAACTGCTTTCTAGTTTCTAAATTAGTCAGAAAAAAAAAAATACTTGGTATGCCTGGAAATAAAGAACAGTGGAGAAGGATAGGCAAATCTAGGCCAGTGTTCTCTCTCACCTGGGATTCTTGTTTTCTCCACCCAGAAGGTCAAATCTCAGCTGAATCAGTATGCAGATCACATACACAGCAACCACAGTTCCAGACTAGGGAATGTGCTAATTGGCTCACCCGCTCAAAGAACCAGGGTACCAGGCGTCTGACACACCACGTCTGAGGGAAGCAGGGCTTAAAGCAGGACAAAATGTTCTTGCCACTCTGCACTGTCGCCTATCCTTGCTTCTAGCAAGCAGTCTGGCCATATGCAGTGGTGACTAGAACACTTTCAGAATTATTTCCCTCTTTGTAGCTAATCTGTACACTTGAGATGTTAGAATGCAGTCTAATTCAGACAAAATGAAAATTAAAGCCAGTACCCCTTCAAGCTTTCTTTCTTCATACATTTCTCCTGTAGTGTTCCAAACAGTGCTCTAAATGGTGTAATGCATTCAAAAGGTAGGTCACACACTTAACATCAGTGGTGTTAACACTCTTTAGATCTGTTCTTAGCATTGGGAATATGGTTAAAATTATATTCCCCTTCCAGACTGCACAAGAAACAACCCTGTTGGTTGCTGCATATAATTCCCTCCACTATTTGTCTCATGATTCCAACTCACAAACTGTTCAGTTGTTTTCTGAGATTGTATCTGGAAGAGACAGAGTGCTTTTGAGAAGGAGCATAGAATTTCATGAGAGAATGCTTGCTCAGTTCTCGGAAACCATAATATCCTTGAGCTCTCTGAATCGGAAGCTGTCTTGCTGAATCATGTGGCATCCATGGAGCTGATGCAATAGGAATAGGAACATACCACAGCCATCAGTTGTTGATTAACTCTGATAACTTACCCTGCCTAATGACGTGGAGGTCTTTCATGCTTCCACTGCCTAATGGAGCTCATTAGATGTACACTTATTAAATATTCAGATAATTGTGGTAGTCATAATAGTGGTAATGATAGCCACATGATGACATGATGAAGAAGAAAGCATCCTTGAACTGGAAAGTTTTCATTTTGCCAAAGAAAGTCAAAAGAGCTTAGAGGACTTCCATGAGCCATGTGCAGAACACACAAAGGTTATTTAGTTGTTTCTTTGCTTTATAATTTTTTTAAAAAACTAAGAGTAATCATCTTGAAGATTTCCTGGGATCACCTGGCTACACAAAAATGCTGCCAGTTCCCAGACAGCATAGATAACTTTCTCTTGATTTGGGTTTGTATTTTGAACAAACCTGAAACTAGCAATATAAAACTCTGTCTCAGCATTGTAATTTACGTTCTGCTTCAGTTCTTTATTTATGATAGTTAGATTTTAGGTCAAATACCCTTGTGGAGCCAAAAACCTTACAATAAAGAGAGATTTCAATCTCAACTAAATCAGACCTTTTTTCCTAAACAAGTCTGTGGCTGAACATTTTTTCTTACTAATGTTTTTCAACTCTTATGTTTGTCAGAGTCTCCAAGTTTGGGGCAGGATGAGATGTGAAAATGTCAGAAAATTCAAGAAAACTTCTATTTTGTAAGACTCAAAAGGATTTGATAAGAATATGAATTGTCAGTTTTGCTCATCACTCAGTTCTAAAAATCTATACTCAAAACCTTTCATGTCTGTCTTATCCCTCACTAGCATCAAACATAATAAAATCAAAATAAACTTCTGACAAAAATGAGGTTTCAAAATTTTACCATGGGTTTCTTTTCTGTTTGATTCTTTTTGATCAGCACCAGATACACTAGAAACAAACAAGTTCCTCCTGAATCCCATTTTGTCTCAGCAGTACTCCTAGCAGGGAAAAAAATAAAAAGCAAAGACAAATATGGAAATGATGCTAAGATATGTCTTCTGTCATCTCTTTTAACAAGTTCATAAAAGCAATACCCGTGTTGGCTTTATGAATTTTCCAAATTGAAAATAAGATAGATAATACCATAAGGCTCAGCTTTTGAATTTGTGGTGATCTTTCTCTTGCATTTAGAAATTTTATATCCCTGACAGTTCAGTAGCACTATTTTCTCTTTTCTCTTAAGTCTAATGTAAGTCTAATGGGCTCACTTAAGCTTGTAATGAACAGCTTAGGAGTTTTTACTCTGGGGTTTCAATCCTGGTAGGTGACAATAGCTTGTTTGCATTTGCCTTATAAATTGGCTGCTTCATGGTAGTGAAAAGCAATCTTTTGCTGTCTATACAATTATTATGATGCTTCTTCAACACGATGTGCTCACTGACACTAGTTTACCTTTTGCAGCCCTAGGCTCGCAACCTGGTGGTATTTGAATGTATTTGCTCCAAAGAAACTGCTGGTCTTATGACAGCTTTGCAATGTGGAATGAGCTGAAAGCAGGTTCAACTGACCCAGTTATAACAACATCCCTGAATCTGGAGATTCTTCTGGCTTCTGATGGTTGCTTTTCTTATATTTTCTTATATTGTGGAAAAGTCCACAACATGGCTAGAAAAAGAGAAAAACATCTTTGACTAAGTCTGCACTAGAGGAACTTGCCAGAGATCTTTTACTATTTTCTTCTTTTGTCCTGAGCAAGAGAGTCAGGGATAACAAACCATCAGGAATGTATTTGTGACAGTTGACTATTAACAGTTGACTATTCCAGCTAATGTTGATGGAAGAGCAACAATGGTACTTCTAAACTTTCTATTTTGTAGTGGATTGTAGGTGGCAGTCTGATCAAAAGAGATAGAAGAGGAATCGTGTGATCCTATTTGGCTCAGACAATAAAGCGTTTGTCTGCAATGCAGGAGACCTGGGTTCGATCCCTGGGTTGGGAAGATCCCCTGGAGAAGGAAATGGCAGCCCACTCCATTATTCTTGCCTGGAAAATCCCATGGATGGCGGAGCCTGGTAGGCTACTGTCCACAGGGTCACAAAGAGTCGGACACAACTGAGCAAAGGGAAGAAGAAGAAGATTGTTTTAGTAGTAAGACTGTATGTCTATGAGGGGATAACACCAGTTGGCCTAAAGGAGATTATAGACAGTTGCGAAAGTCTCCCACTCTTACCCTTTGTCACTTCTAAAATCCACTGCTAGTTTGGTGACCATTTTGAAAGTTTACTCTTTGATTGTTTTTATATTTCATGATATGTAATAATTAGAGGAAAATAATATAGGTTCTAGAAGGACTATTCATTTGAAAGAGTAATAACCTAAGCAAGTGTGGATCAAAGTAACCTACCTGATGAAAACAAACCAAAGTATTTATTTGTACTAGTGGCTTTTGCTCCAGTTCCCTCCATGAGATCTAAATTAGTTCTATTAAATCTAATTCCCAAAGAAGCTTTCATTTTCTGGGTCCATCTGCCAAAATGGATTGCCATTTGTGATGGACCCAGAAAATAGTAAGCATGTTGAGCAAATTTGCTACAGATATGTCATCTGCTGCTGATATAGGAGTAGACATATTGCATAGGATTTCTTTGAAAGGAAAAACAAACAAAACTAGCTATTGAATTTCTAGCTACATGAATTTCTTATCAGTGTTGAGGTGCCATGAGGGTGAACAGGAACATTCTTCCTTACAAAGCCACCCAACAGATAGAAGAGGGAAACACAATTCCAGCATTCAGAAAAAGAAGTCAACAGCTGACTCTTGTGCTTTCCCTATGTTTTCTCCAGAGCTCTGTGGTGAATATTCTGTGCTGGTAATTGTTCCTAATCAACTGAATGAAAGAGAAAGCAAAAATAAGAACAACTCCTTGCTGTATATTTACTATAAGCTCAGTTCTCCTCCAAGATAGAGGACACCAAGACGAATCTTAGAAATGATCTTTTTAGACATTTCCTCCCACCTATTACCCAGTTTTCCCACTTGCTCTTTTTTGAAAGTGCTTTTAAAAATACTTTCCCTGCAAATGTATGCAGCTTAATAATCTGATAATAATAGTATAATCAGCATAATCTTTAATACTCACTCTAGTTCAACCTTTGCCAAGTTCTAACCATGCTATAAAATAGATATTGAATGAGTAAAACAGTCCATCTCAGTCACGTCACTTAGAAACAGAACCACCACCATGAGTGTGTGATAACACTTTGAAAGCTGGTGCTTTGATCAAGGTCAGAGTTGGGTTTAAAGGCATGACACAGGAACAGACAATGGTAAATTTAGACATGGGGAGAGAGGAGATGGAGTGGCTAAACTTCATTAGTGGTAGATCACTAGGAGAAGACCCCCAAACCCCTGTCCCTGAGATCTGTAAAGACATGGAGTTCAGAAGCACTTCCGCAAGGACGTGTTTATTACAATCATGTACTTAGCCCACTACTTAAACCACTCCAGATGTGTTCTTAAGCTGCCCCTCTTTGTCACTAACTTGAGTCATACTTTATTCCTTACAATCTAAGAATCCTCATGAGAGGCACTCAAAATATTTTCACATCTGTGAATCACTCAGACTTTTAACCAACCCTCTTCTTTCAAAGAATGATTGGAGTAGGTGGAAAAACAAGAAAAGAAGAAAGTTAGGGAAGGTTCTGCTATTCTTCTGGGATAGATATGCCCAAATCCATAATTGTAGGCTTTCATCTGCTTATCAATTGTGTGTCTTAATGAGCATCAATTTTCTGTGTGTCTGAGGTAAATTGTATAAACTAGGAAGTTTTGAAAAAAACAGGAACCATAATGAACCTAGGATTAAAACTGAAAGTGATAGGTGCTTCTGATTCTTTAATGTCTGTAAGAGTATTTGAGGTGAGTGCTCATAATGTAAGTTCTGATTTCTTAAGTGTAAGATGGGGCTAAGACTTTGCATTCTTAGAGTCTTCCACGTGATGCCATTCTGACTGATCATCTGTCAATCACATTTTGAGTAACAAGGATATAAAAATGAAGGTGCAGCTACACAACCAGTCTCATTTATGCTTTGTAGGCTGGTGAATAAAAATGACCATTAAAACCAGATCAGGTCACCATTTCTGATCTGTGTGGCTTTGAGCAACTCATTTAACCCATTTAGCTTCTTCATTTGTAAAATGGTCATGATATTTCTCTTGCTCTTCTCCATAAAAATACAAAATGGTAGATGATGCTGGTGCTGCAAGAGGGCTCGAGGCCCTGGGAGCCCTGGAATGGGAGGCCACAATAGCTTCTGTGGAGGCTTCTGTAGTGGCATCTGGGACCTAGGTTTCAGCTCGAGAGCTTATGGAGGCAAGGACAAGGAGTGGCTCTCTGTCACCAAGCTGGGCCACCTGGTTAAGGACATGAAATCACCTCTTTGGAGATCTATCTCTTCTCTTTGCTCATCAAGAAATCATTGACTTTTTCCTGGAGGCATCCCTCAAGGACAGAGTTCTGAAGATTGTTGTTCAGTGGCTCACTTGTGTTCAACTCTTTATGACCCCATAGACTGCAGGGCTCCAGGCTTCCCTGTCCTTCACCATCTCCCGGAGTTTGCTTAAACTCATGTCCATTGAGTCAGTGATGCCATCCAATCATCTCATCCTCTGTTGTCCCCTTCTCCTCCTGCCCTCAATCTTTCCCAGCATTTGAAGATTATGGCTGTGCAGAAGCAGACCTGTGCTGGCTAGAGAACCAGGTTGAAGGCATTTGTCCCCACTGGGGATTATGACAGACATATTGCTTTGGGTGTCAAGTGTTCTCAGGAGGTAGCCAGGGCCATCTGTGGGACCATCATCCTGGCCAGCTCTCCATTAACCCTGTTGGATGAGGCTCCTATGGTAACAAGATCAGCAAACCCCATACCATCCCCTGCAAGGTGACTGCCCGCTGTGGCTGGTGCCTCTCATCCCTGCCCCAGGGGTACTGGCATCGTCTCAGCCCCTGTGCCCAAGAAGCTACTGCTGATGGCCAGAATTGACAACTGCTACCCTTCTGCTGAGGGCTGCACCACCACCCTGGGCAACTTCACTGAAGCCACTTTGATGCCATTTCCAAGATCTACTGGCAGTTCACCCCTGATCTCATTATAAAGTGTTCACCAGGTCTCCATATCAGGAGTTCACTGACCACCTTGTAAAGACCCACACCAGACTCTCCACGCAGATAGCCCAGGCTCTAGCTGGTAGCCACCACCTAGTTTTATGAGAAAAATAAAGTGAATGAAGCCAGAAAAAAATTTATCTTGCAGGATGATTCTGAAAATTAAATGATGTAACATATAAATTTGATAATAGCTTTTAAGCAAATGACATTTTTCTAATCAAAAAGCATTTTGAACAATATGCAGTTTCCGATAGTAAGTGTCAGAGGGGAAGAAATGCATGATTTCTGACCTAAAGAGTTTGTAAACCAATAAGAGTAAAAATCAAAATGTCTATAAATTGCTAAAATAGAATATATATCAAATAATAAATGTCATAAGAGAGGAAAAGACAAAATGCTCTGGAGTTGATAGAAAGAAAGGTTGACTGAGGGATGGAAGAATGAGAAAGATTGAGAAATAAAGGAAGGCTTCAACAAGGAGTTTGCATTTGAACTAAACCTTAAAAGATAAGTAAAAGTTCAGCAGGCAGAGAAGATGAAGAGTGTCATTTAAAGCAGAAGTAACAGCTGTAGACACCATGATATTGTGAAAAACAGTGGCCTTTTAATGACATTTCCAGAATTCCAGTGTGTCTAGAACTAGGTCAAATTGGGAGAAGAGGAGGAAGATGAAGCTAGCGGCACCCAGAAGGGAAAAATCTCATATGCTGTGCTGAGTTCCTGGGACGGACAGCACCTCCCTCCTATTACAGATCTCATCACACATTATCATAATTATGTATTAGCTCAAACATGACTCTGTACCTCGACTGCAAATGTCTGACCCATAACAAGAACTCAGCGAATTGTTGTTGGCAGAATGAATGTCTAAGTGTTACAGAGAGTTTCTTGCAGTAGGATTAAAGGCCTTAAACAGTATTGCATAGCTAGATCCCATAGTGCCTATTCTGCTTGTCCTGCAGTGACCCCAGCCTACAGATTTGCTCCAGTGTAAATATACTCCTTAGACACCCAGCATTTTTTATTTGGAATGATTGTTACATTATATAACAAAACAACCATCCCATTATACGACCCATTGCATGCATTCCATTTGGCCTCCCTGTGATGATTCAATCTCTGAGTGGTGCTTAAGATGGTAAAGGTTGAGAGACGCTATTATACTCTAAGCAGATTGAGATCATCAGATGAAAACTATGGTGTGTCAGCATGGCATCCACCATGGCTTGTAACGCAAAGTTCAGTAATATAGCTTCCAGCTACTAGTTGATTAGAACAGCTTTCTAGACTAGGACATCTTAAACATGCAGAAGCATGGGGCTGCTTACTTCCTCACAGAAGCAGAGTGGTAGTCTCCAGTGAATGATATGATTTCAATACAGAAATTTTGCTTACATCTCACTTCATTTCCATTCCATCTATTGATTTTTTTTTTCAGGATTGTGCACATGTATTGGAATACCTTTATTAAATCCCCCAGGCATTCCAAGTAAAAACAAATAGAATAAAATTAGGAACAACTGTAAGAGAACAACTGTAAGTAGACCTTGCCTTCATATTATATTAGGAATAGAAACCTTGAATGTATCAGATGGAATCATGTAAGGGCTGGCTCTAAGCAGAATAGGAAAGAAGGCAAAAGCTTATTTTCTGCAGAGAGAGGAGAGTGCAGAGGTCAAGGGCATGGGCTGGAGGTAAGCTACTTGGATTCCAAACCTTACTTGAAGACTTCCTAGCTTTGTGATTTTGGTTACATTGTTCAATCTTTTGTGCTTCAAGCTCATCCTCTATAAAGTAGAGATTATAATATTAGTTAATCCATAAAGCTATGGAAAGTTAATCCAGGAAATATTGCTTGGAATAAAGCTGACGCACAGTAAGAGCTTAATAACTATTAGCCATTCTTATAGTCTCCAGGGTCTCTACCCCACTAATTCAGTAACTATCCCCTACTTCCAGACTCCCTCATTCCATATTTCTGGTGCTCCCCTGTATCTTCCTTCTTCTCATTTCTAGCAAGAGTTTGAGTCATTTATGTTTGTATAATTGTGTCCCCACAAAACGTTGCCCCGATGGAATCCTTTTTATTTACCTTTTATTTCTTACTGTAGAAAGAAAAGTGCTGTTTTTAAAAAAATAATTAGGGAATTCACAATGTTTATAATCAAATGAGAGGCCTATTATCCCAGCCCATACCTAAAGCTTCTGAAGTCACAGCAATATACATTCATTCATGCAACAGATATTTATTGAAGTGTTCTATGTGTCAGAGACTCCTGGATGTTCAGAGAGGGCAAAGATAACAAGGCAGGGGAGATGCTCAGTATTAACTGGGGAGCGTGAGAACACCAGGAAGGGGAATTTAATCCAGTCTGCTGTAGGGGAGGAGATGGCAGCAGGAAAGACTTCTCTTCATCTATCAATGCAGAATCCCTCAGATTATTTAATGATGAGCATCAGTTTTCCTCTAACTAGTTAGGGGACAAAGTCTTCTTTCTCTTCTCTCTAAAAATCCTGGAACTATATCCCTCCACACTTTTACAGTGCTCAAAGGACAGGGGGAAAAAAAATCTAATGTTTCCCTACCTCATGTACTGGGGACTTGGGTCACAGAAGGAAACCTTTGCTTCAGGCGTTACTTACACTGAAAACAGCATGAATGCGTTCATGCATTCACTTCTCTTCCCTGTGCCTCCTGCAAAGTGCTTACTGAGCACACATAATCCATGTCAATAACGTTAGGTACAATGGAGTGTATATTAATAAAAGACGTTGTGTCTCTGTTCATGTGGAAATTAAAGGTTGTTGAAAGATAAGATGTATCCTACAACAGAAATAGTTAAATAACAATGAAATGAAACATAATTAATTCTCAGTGAATTATTCTATCAGTGATTCTTGATGTTCTGGAACAGACATCAGTTAAGATAGCACATACTGAAAGTTTCATCTCAAGCGCCACTTCCTACCAACTGGAAGTAAATGGCTGGAAAACTGTGTAACCAGGGATTATCTTACTTTGCCAGACTCAGAAGGAAGTAACTTCAGGACTAATGTTCATCATGCCATAGGAAGGGGAAGTGTGAGCACTTGCCACATCTTTGCCATGGTGTGCTGGCTATGTGGGCTTCCCAGGTGGTTCAGTGGCAAAGAATTACCTGCCAGTGCAGGAGATGCAAGAGACGTGGGTTCAATCCCTGGGTAAGGAAGATCCCCTGGAGTAGGAAATGGCAACCCATTCCAGTATTCTCGCCTGGAAAATTCCATGGACAGAGGAACCTGGAGAGCTAACAGTCCATAGGGTCGCAAAGAGTCAGACAGGACTCAGCATGGCACAAGAGCTGGCTACATAGTAAGCTACATAATAGCAGGATGGTTAAGAAAAGATTTTTGCAGTCTCAAAGACCTGAATTCTGCTCTTTGCTAACTCTGTTGTTCAGTCATCCAGTCATCTCCAACTCTTTGTGACCCCATGGACTACAGCGCGCCAGGCTAACTCTGTGCTAATTCTGGGCCTTGGGAAACTTATTTAACTTGTCTGAGCCTCAATTTTTTTAAATGAAAAGTGGAGGTACTATTGTTTACCAACTCTCCCAGATGGGTCCCCAGCAAAGGTCTCTCTGCCTGGTGCCGTTTGTGCCAATAGCAGACTGCATTTGGTTCAGAAGCAAAGGGAACGCTTTATTCTTTAATCAAAGAATGGAGATTTGCAAAGTTGCACTGCAGAGTACCTGCTCTCCCTAAAAGACCATGGCCTGCAGGGCTGCTTTGTTTGGTTTTTGTCCACAGGGAGCGAGTTGAGTTCTCATGGTTGTGTGTAGGTGCACACTGCTCATGGTTTCAGATCCCAGTGCCCAGCACAGCGACTCCACCTCCATCTTGAATTAAGGTGTCAGGGGCACAGAGCTTCTGCTCATAGATCCCTAAACTGAGATTCTAGGCACATCCATTTTTCAGGAGAAACACTGGTCTGAACAGTCAGGTGCAAGGCTGCTGCCTGCAGTAACCTATGAGCAAGTGACACCAAATGAAGCATAAAGGAAAAGAAAAAGGTTAGACTTTATTATCCAGATTCTAATCTTATTCCCCAGAAGTTGTTAATGGGATTTGCCAGTGACAAATCCCTCCTCTGTCTTTTGTCCTGCTCCTTATTCCTCCTCTCATCTTCAGTAATTACTTCCTGCTAATTTGAGGTGTCATCGTAACCCTGGGTGAATGAACAGAGCTTCTCCCCAGCTGCCTTTACGTCTGTTTGATTGTGACCAGGCCTCCCTGACCATTTGTATCCCTGGGTGACCACCTTTTGGAGACAAAGGGTGCCAAGATATATTTAAGATATATGGTCCACATATTAGCAAGAGAATTATGGTCACATGTCACATTTTTCCTAAAAATGACGGTGCCCAGATCTTTTGCCTGTAGGCACAAGTGTGCCCTGATGGTGAGGCTCAATGTCGTGGTTGAATATCCCGGGTCTCCCTTGTGTTGTTTTTTGAAAGATAAGAACTTCAGGTCAGAGAGGGGTTCATGTGAGTAGTCAAGGGGTTTATTGCCTCAAGTTGCCTCCCTAAGTGTCTTCACTCAAGTGTGATGTGCCCAGAGTGATCCCTGCAGCTTCAGGACTGAGTGTGTGGTTAGAATCACCAAGGCAGGCCCATTCCATTTAGGAGTGAGCTGACCTTGAGGGCTGCTGGTTTTCCCGGTTTTCAGAGTCACCTAGTCTCTGGCCAGAAGAGGTGGAAGGCCTGGTGGCTGGGTGCTGGCAGCACTCAATTAGCATTATGATATGAGAGATTTCATGGTTTCTCCTACCTGGAAGGCATACTTGAGTGGTTTCATTTCAGGGGGGCTAAGGTGTCCTGTCTCAGGTTGGGAAATGGGTCTACCATACACGAGTTCAAATGCACTTAACTTGAACTTACACCTTGGAGCTAACTGCTGCGAAAGTAGGGCAGTCTGAACCAACTTAGTCCAGTTTTCTTTAGCTTGACCAAGGCTGGTTTCAAGGTCTGATTGGATCTCTCTACTTTCCCCATCAGTTGGGGTCTCCAGGCTGAATGGTAGCTCCATTTTATGCTCAGGGCACTCGTTATCCCCTTTGTCACTTGAGACAAAACTTGGACCAGTATGACTTTGTAGAAATCCTGGGAGCCCAAACCTGGGGATTATTTCTTTAGGTAATGTCTTAGCCATTGCAGCCGCCATTTCAGTCCTAGCAAGGAATACTTCTGTCCACCTAGAAAACCAAGTCTACTAGCACCAAGAGATACCTGAAAGTGCCCAATACTCTTGGCATGACAGTGAAAATCAGCCAGTCTTCTCTAGCATGTGTCCCTCTGGTTGCGTAAGTGTTACCTGGAGTCTCTCGGCGAGGAGGAGGGGGTCTGGTGTTGGTGTTGTTCATAGTGCAGATGAGGCCTGTCTCAACTATCCAAATGACTACACGTTCCATGCGAGAAGTTACCACGACCTAACTAACCAATTACCTAGGCTTCCCTCTTATAGTGAGTTCCTTGATGAGCCTCCCTGAAGGCTTGACAAGCTGCAGTTTGAGGAAAGAAGTATCGCCCATGTTCGTTAACTACCCACACATGGCCTCCTAGATGTCTGTTGAAGCTCCATCTTCATGCTTTGTCTAATTCTTCCGTTGTGTAGATTGGAGAGTGATTGGATGGATCCGTCTTTAAGGCATGAGGGACAGTTGCCAAGTTACTAGCTCTGGGGCCACCCTTCCGGCAGTTGCGTCTGCCTTGTTCTTTCCCTGTGTTACCTCTGCATCCTCTTTTTGGTGATCCTTATGGTGAATCACTATTACTTTTTTGGAAGCTATACTGCTTTGAAGAGCTTTAATATGCTTAAGCCATGTTTTACTTGTTTATTCTCTGCAGTAAGCATACTTGTTTCCTTCTAGTCTCATGTACGTATAGGATGATATGTGTAAGCATACCAGGAATCTATGTAAATATTTAAGATTCTCCCTGGCCTGATTCCAGAGCACAGGTGAGGGCTTTCAACTCCACCTTTTGTGCAAAAGTTCCTGGGGTAGACTTCTTGCTTCTGTGACTTGACTCTGGAAGGTCACTATATATTGCTCCAATTTTTTTTTTTTTTTTTTTTTTTTGCTCTCTCATAAAGCTGCTTCCATCTGTGAACCATTGCTCTTAGGTGTTTGGGAGAGGCTCACTTCCTAGGCTAGGGTGACAGGAATAAATCGTGTCTAAGGGAGAAGGCAATGGCACCCCACTCCAGTACTCTTGCCTGGAAAATCCCATGGATGGAGGAACCTGGTAGGCTGCAGTCCATGGGGTCGCTAAGAGTCAGACACGACTAAGCAACTTCACTTTCACTTTTCACTTTCATGCATTGGAGAAGGAAATGGCAACCCACTCCAGTGTTCTTGCCTGGAGAATCCCAGGGATGGGGGAGCCTGGTGGGCTGCTGTCTATGGGGTCGCACAGAGTCAGACACAACTGAAGCGACTTAGCAGCAGCATGATTTCTATACAGTGATGCTCCAGGGGTCCTGTTTCTGTGGGTAGCAGGGTGAGAGGATTTAGTGGGTGACAGGTTTATGGTTGTCCCTGGGTTGTGTAAAAGCATAGACTGAACTTGAATCAAACTTTTGGAGTATAGCCATTGTGTTCCCTTAGAGCTTTAGTGAAGCCTGAACCTGAGGTAGAGGCCATATAGTGATTGGCTGACCAAGCATTAACTTTTCAGTCTTCTTAAGCAGAGTTGTTAAGTAGCTGCTACTGCATGTAGGCAAGGAAGTCATCCCTTAGCAGTTGGATATAATTGTTTGGAGAAATAAGCAACCACTCCAGTAAGGGGTCCCAGTTTTTGAGCTAATACCCTAAGGGCAGCTCCCCTTCTGTCATGAATGTATCAATCAAACTGCTGCTGCTGCTGCTGCTTAATCACTTCAGTCGTGTCCAATTCTGTGTGACCCCATGGATGGCAGCCTACCAGGCTCCCCCATCCCTGGGATTCTCCAGGCAAGTGGGTTGCCATTTCCTTCTCCAATGCATGAAAGTGAAAAGTGAAAGTGAAGTCGCTCAGTCATGTCTGACTCCCAGCGACCCCATGGACTGCAGCCTACTAGGCTCCTCCATCCATGGGATTTTCTAGGCAAGAGTACTGGAGTGGGGTGCCATTGCCTTCTCCGGTATCAGTCAAAAAGTTTAGCTAAATCTAGGAGAGCCAGAACAGGGGCGTAAAGTAGTTGGTTGATCAATTCTTAAAAGAATCCTTTGTATTCTCAGTTCTATAAAAGTATTATTATCTTTTCCTTCGATTTTTCATATAGAGGCTTACCTATTAGACCATAAGTAGAGACCCAGATGCCACAAAATCTAGCTATCCCCAGGGAACCCTTAAACTGTCCTACAGTTTTAGGAGGGGCAGAGCTACAAAAAGGCTTCTTTGCTGGGACAGGCTTTTCTGACCTGTGAGACCTTTTATCCTATATTGACTAGGTTGTTCAGGGTGGTTAGCAATTTTTTCAGAGGTCTCTATAAGTTAGAACTGGCAATCAGAATGTTGTCTGTATTCTGGATTCCCTTCTCCAAATACAGATCTTTTAGGTCTTTAGCGAAAGTTTCCCCAAAGATGGTGGAGGAATTTTTGAACCCTTGGAGCAGCAGTACTGTTTTTCATTTTTTATTTGGCTGTGGGAGTCTTAGTTGAGGCATGCAGGATCTAATTCCCTGATCAGGGATCAAACCCGAGTCCCCTGGATTAGGAACGCAGAGTCTTAACTGCTGAGCCACCAAGGAAATCCTTGTATTGTTGTTTTTGTTGTGTGTTTGGGTCCTGCCACTCAAAAGCAAAAATTTCCTGTGACTCCCATTTCTAATACAGAAAACCAGGTCCTAGTGGACAGTAAAGTGGCCAGCAGGGTGCAGGGTTAGATACTACTGGGTGTATATCCTCAGTGGCTTCACTGACTGCCTAGAGCTCCGTACCATCTGGTATTCCCCACTGGGTTTTCTTACCAGGAAGAATGGGGGTGTTACAGACTGACTGACATGGTCTAATAAGTCCCTGGTCAATTAGGTCCTGTATAACAGGGCAGTGCCCGCTAAGGCCTCTCAGTGGAGAGGGTACTGCTTTCCTTTGGGTCATGTATGTCCAGGTTTACATGCGCTAACACAGGCCTGGTGCCTGCAGCTCATTCTACCTGTTCTTGGGCCCAGACCTTGGGATTTAGTCCAGAGAGATTGACTTGCTCTGTCTGGGAGCTTTGTCCTCAGACATTAGCATTGTCATCCTGTGCCCTTTGTCTAAGGGGGCACTAGTCTCTAATTAGTCTCCCATTAGGTGAATAGTAGCCCCTGATTTATCTCTTCCTGGCAGGGATATAGGGCCTTGGGGGGCATATAAGAATGTGTTTGTCCAGTTTACATTCTGATGGCTCTGTGAATACCTGTTCTTGGGATTTCCCTGATAGCCTCATAATTTTACAACCCCTGATTTAGTATTCAGAATGGAGTAAATGGCATTGGTGTCAACTAAGAATTTGTCAGGCTTTACTCCCGTGTTCAATGTCAGCTGAGGCTCTTTAGGGGTCAATTGGAGTTCCAGGTTAGGAGCCCTTAGCCCCTTCATTCTATATTTGGACCATCTACCTTCAAGAACGATGGCCAGGATTTGCCATTTCTGTCCCCTTTGAGGATGGCAAAAGCGTTCTCTCTTCCAGGTCCTCCTTGTTTACATATGGTGCCCTGTTTGGGTTCCAGTTTCCTTGGCTTGCTAGCCCTTGGTGGAGGCTGGAGATCACTCACTGGAATCAAGTCTCAGTAGGTGGTTAGTCCAGATTCCTGTCCCAACCAGTTGACATTGGAGGGCGACTGGTGTGTGAGCTGGCCTCCAGACTTTTTATCTTCTGACTTTTCTTTCTGTACATCTTCATTATTAAACACCTGGTAGGCAGCCTTGGCCAGGCAAGAAGTAGAGGTGATCTGGTTCTATTTCCAGTTTCTGAAGTTTATACCCAATGTCAGGGGCAGTTTGTGAAATAAAATATGATCTCAGGATTGCATTCCCTTGCAAGGACTCAGGGTCAGATTCAGAGGCATTCCCCAAGGCACTGTAGAAATGCCAAAGGGTTTCTGTTGGCTCCTGATTGATTTCCTTTATCTTATTCCAATGGACAAGTTTCTCTCCTGCCTGGATTCTTTTTAGGATCTCAGGATCATATTTTTATAATGCATCTTTCGCCCTCTTTCTGCATTGTCTCAGTGGTCCCTGTTAGGTTTGTTATCTGGGACCTATTGATTCCTCAGTCTGAATATAGTGTCACCTGCATTGTTTCTGTTCTCTGTGTCTGCTTCATCTCATGCTTTTGGAAATACCATAGGGTTTTCTTTCCTTCTTAGGAATACTTTGAGGAGGCTCTAGATGTCAGCCAAGTAGGGTCATGGATCTGAAAGATTCTCCTATTCAGAACGTCTCTGGCTCCTTCCTCAATCCCTCACTAGGACTTTTCCAGTTATACAGATCAGAAGTGGTCAATGGGATGTATATCTGAATGAGCCCTGCTTCTCCATCAGGGACCTGCCTCAAAAGGAGTACTTTCCTAGAGGGTTGTGGACCCTGACTGGTAATTAGTACCACTTTGTGGACTTGCTAGACTGGGTTCTAGGGGAGAGGGCTTGTTATGGAGGGAGCCCCTTGGGCATGTGGCCCAAATTGTGACATAAGAAGGAAGAGGGAAGGGTGGGAAGAAGTTAGGGTAAGAGGGTTAGGGAAGAGATCAAGAAGGTCCTAATGGGGAGGGTCAAGGGACTGGTAGGAAGCTTTTAGTCTCCTTTGGTATTTCCTCAGTGGATGAGAGCAGGCATCCCTTTTGAAGTTCTTTGTTCTGATATAAGACCATAACAAACTAGACAGGGAATTTCATCCCATTTCTTTTGTCTCTGACATAGCAGGTCCAATTATAAAATGGTGTTGTAATTTAGAGACCCATGACTCTGTAATTTAAAGACAGGCCACCTTTCTCCACCTCCTAGAAGTACTGGGGCCAGGCTGTATTACTCATGATTACATGTTTTGGAGTCAAGGAGTAATAAGCTAAAAACTTCAAATTCTTCAGGATGTACCCTAATGATCAGTCCTTCAGTTTGGTGGACATTTGTTTCTCTGTCTCTTAGATGTTCTATTATGAATTTGTTTCCAACTAGCAAGGGAGTGATTTGTGGACATGCAAATGCAAAAAGATTTGACCCAAATAAGATTGCCTGATTCAGGAGATTTGGAACCAGCACCAGACTCTTAATTGGATTCCTCAAAAGACCACAATAGGAGGTGTCTGAATAGTACACCTGATATAACTGGGGTTCCCCTTGTAGTTTGAATTTGCTTGAGAGTGTCAGTCCCTCCCCAGTGAGAATGTCCCATGGAAGATTAGACGGGGCCACATCTGAGCCAAAGCAGCTTAGCAACATTAATCCCTGACTGGTTTGGTCTGTTGGGGAGTATCCTGTCTGTCTGAGAGAGCGGTTTTTTCCTCCTTTCAGCTGAAAAGGAGTTTTTAGAGTTCACACAAAGTGAAGGCTAGAAATCAGAAAGGATTCCCATGGGGTACTCAACAGATCGCGGAGGCAGCTGGTATCCTGTACTGATACTGGGAGGAGAGCCTGTGGAATCTCGATCGGTAAAGAATCACCCAAGGCTCATCTCATAAGCAGTGTGAGGAGGAGAGGTTGGGTGGTGGGTGTTTCCTGTTCTTGCCAGTAGTTCCCGGGGCTTCCCATAATGGCGTTCCTGATCTTGTGAGTGGCTCACAGGGTTCCCCAGCACTGACTAGAAGAGATCAAGTTACTGGTTGTGCATCTACCTTGACACTTTTTAATACTCAGGCATCCCTTGTGCCTTTCCTTGAACTCAGATTATGTGTCCTCATTCCATCTTGTTAGGCAGTCCTCATTACCTGAGCCTTTTCCCAGCCTCACCTCTTGGCTCATGAGGTTGGCTACTTTTCTTTACGAAACTGAAAGGGCCTATGGAGAATGTTACTGTTGACTCCTGGGCATTGGTGAGAACTATAAAGCCCTGGGTGTAGCCACTGCTGCCTTACACAGGAGTCAAGATGACAGGGTGAAACAGTGGGCAAGACTGCTGCAGCTCTCTCTTATCCATGGATCCTCAGCATCCCCAGGTGTCTGGCACCTCGGGAAGACCGGCCAGATGCAGCATGCAGGCACACGTGGGATTCAATCTCTGATCCCCAGTGATGCTACAGTGTGGTCCATTCAAGAGGATACTCTGGGGGCTATGCTGTACCACTTGGATATCAGTTGCTGGTCCAAGTTGCTCTGCATTTGGCCAAAGGCTGCCACCCTTCTACCCCATCAGAGTGAACTCAAAGACCAGAGTTGGTCGTCCTCGTGTAACCTCCCAAAGCCTCTGCCATCCTATCTCTGGAGTTGGAGTGAGTCAAGAGCCTAGTGGGTAAGTGCAGATGGAAAAGGCCATGATCTATCCCATCTGGGTCACCAGAATTTTGTTACCTCCCCTCCTGAGTTGGTCCTAAACAAGGGTCCTTCTGCCTAATGTCATTCAAATCAATAGAATTCAATTCAGAAGCAAAGGATAGCTTTATTCTTTAATCAAAGAATAGAGAGCTGCAAGCTTATACTCTGGAGTACTTGCTCTCCCCAAAAGGCCATCAGTGAGGCTCTTTCATAGGGTTCTCGTCAGTGGGGAGGAGGCAGAATTCTTACCGGTCAGTCATAGCTGTGCTGCCCGTGGCGCTCCAGATTGAAGTGCACATAGTCTGCCTCCACCATCCTGAATTGAGGTGTCATGGTCCACGAGCAGAAGTGATGGACGCAGCCATTTCACACTAGAAACTTGATCTGAAGTGCCCCGTGCAGGGCCTATGCATGTGGCACTCTATGAGCAAGTGAAACTAGAATGAGCACAAAGGAAAAGAAAGTTAGACTTTATTGTATCACCTAGAGTCTGTTTTTATTTCCCAAGAATTATTAATGGGATTAACCAGTGATGCTATTATCCCATTCAATTAAATTCCATGAAAGAATCACATGTCTCTCATTCATCTTTATAACCCTGGCACGTGGCCCAACAAATAGCTGTCCTGCCCACCTGCCTTTACACATACACACACTCACACATGTTGGAAAAATTCTTTGAAGAAATTGGGACTTGAGAAGAACTTTAAAGAATAGGTAAAATATTGAGACTTCCCTGGTTGTCAGTGGTTAAGAATCCACCTGCCAGTGCAGGGAACATGGGTTCTGTTTCTTGTCTGGGAACTAAGATTTCACATTCCGCAGGACAACTAAGCCCATGCGCCGCAACTGCTGAGCCTGCGCTCTAGAGCTTGCGAGCTGCAGCTACTGAAGCGTGTGCACCCTAGAGCCTGTGTTCTACAACAGGAGAAGCCACGGCGACGAGGAGCTCGCCCACCGGAGGTAGAAAGCAGCCTCGGCTCACCACAACTAGAAAAAGCCCGCTCACTGCAACAAGAGCCCGTACACCACAACGAAGAACCCGTGTACCAGAACGCAGAGCCCGTGCGCCACAACGAAGAGCCCGTGCGCCACAACGAAGACCCAGCAGAGCCATAAATTAAAAAAAAAAAAATCTATAGCGTTCAGAAGAAAATACTGTAACCAGCACATAAATAAATTTTTTAAAAGAATGGGTAGAATATTAATACATCAATGAATATGAGAACAAAAATTACTCCTTGAACAAAAAGACCTGGTAAAACATGGAAACCAAAATGACTATGACAGGGACTGAAGAGGAGACAGGAAAGCCAGAAGGAAAAATAAATAGCATCCAAACACCTTTAATTTTGGAAGACTCTAAAATCATCTCATCTGTATTTTGTTTTGTGAAGCAAGAAAAGTGAAGTTCAGAGGAGTTTAAATAACTTAGAGTGGTAGACATTGGCGCCGGTGAGATTACAACCCAGATTGCCTGACATGTATTTCAGTGCTCACTTGAGAAGGGACTGGAGGAAAATGCTGGGAAGTCAGTCAGAAGTCATATGGTAGAATTCTCCATATGCAAAATTCACTCCTTACATAATGAGGATCTCTGTTATCTGTTACCAGCAGTGTAAACAAGGTTAGAAGGAAGTTTCCTGGACAGCCTCTTTGAGAAGCATGACCAGGGAAACTGGGGTCACAGAGCAAGCACGGTTCCTGAGAGAGCATGGACTTAAAGATGCCAAGCTAATTTAGAGGGAAACAACCCAATTGTTTTGGGAAGGGGAGACACTATGGACTGATTGCTTGATTGAAGCAGAGACTGTATGCCAAAGAGAACTTCCTCCTCCCTGAAAATGCCCTATTGTGTTTGTATTGTGTCCAACACTAACAGAAGGTAAAACTTACACATACTACTACGATGGTTACTTTGGCTTTTTTATTTTATTTTTTTATATTTCTATTACAGAATCTATCCCTCTGTGTTTATGGCCAGACATATTCTTAGTCTTATTTTATAATGGAGCAACAATTAAATATGATTAGCACTGGTTTCTTGACCACTGTTGTTTCAGGTATTACACTTGATGCTGTCCTAAAATGTGGAATCAGCAGCTGACATCTTCCCCAGAAAGGTAAATGTTGCTCATTTTTATTTGTCATCTAATAAGTAAAAGCCAGATTTGGAGGTGGAAACTTCAGAGTGCAGTTGCTTCATCCTGAGAAAATGTCGGTGTCTGTTTACATCCAGATATTAATGGAATAATCTCCCAGATCAGTCAGAGTACTCGAGACACATCAGTGATACATATGCCCCCATTGTTCTTAATTAGCTTCTGATTAAAATGTCTTCTCATGCTCTTCAAGCTTAATTGTTGTCATTGAGATCCATGAAAGTACTCTTGCAAAGATTTCTGCATCGAGAGTTAGAGGCAGGGGATCTATAGTGAAGCACCATGTCCCTGGGAAGTTTTTCTCTCTTTCCTAATTATAATCAGTCTCTGACTGCCATAATATAAAAATTGTAATACCCAGGTAATGGACACCCTGCAAACATACTGTGGCGGTAATATCTGAGTTCTTCGGGCAAAGGATCCCTGCAGGGGCAGTCATTGTGCTCAGCAGTGCTCAGCAGTTCCATCCAGAAGTTTCTTCCATCAGTGGATGGTGTTTACTCCTCTTTTCCATTGGGATGTAAGCATCGCAGAGCAGCAGTTAGGCCTAAATTCCAACATGGTATTCCTTGCCGTGGACCTTCAGATTGCCTACTCTACATCAGTTGCACCTCTTAACCCCCTGTTAACAGCACTAGTTTTCCACCTTGGGAGCATATCACAATCTGCCTGAGAGATATTTTTAAAACCACTGATCCCTAAGGATTATCCTTGACTAGTTCAATCTGAATCTTTGTGCAGAGGCTAAGAGCAAGGGCTCTGGAATCAGTAGCCCGAGTTTGTATCCTTGCCCTACAATGCAAACTTGGGGGGTTTAAGCTCTCAGTGCCTCGGTTTTCTCAAGGATAAAATCAAGTTATAACAGTACCCATCTCATGGGAGTATGGTGAAAATTATAGAGTAAATATTTGTGAAATACTTAGAATAGTAGTTAACACATATAAACGTAATTTAACAATTTGCTATGATGGTGATAAAGATGATCATGATCACCATGATGGAAATGAAATGGTTGCTCAAATTGTGTTTGAAGTCCACCCTACCTCTGAAAATTTAATAGTAAAGAGCCAACAAACTGCTTCCATTTTTAAAGCCTTTTTGTGTTCATTTTTCCTATTATTTGAAGCTTCTTAGGCAAGGCTGAGAAGCCTGTGGGTAGTGCATGGATACTATAGAAACACCGCCAGGCTGTGACTTAAATGAATTCTGGCTCCGAGTGCTACTTTACCTAAGGAGCATTGATTTCAGAAGACTTTGCAGCACTAATTTTATGACATATGAGAGTCTGTGGAGTTGACATCTGATAACCTACCAGCTGAAGCTCCAATACTCTGGCCACCCGACGTGAAGAGCAGACTCTGGAAAAGATCCTGATGCTGGAAAAGACTGAAGGCAGCAGAAGAGGGTGGCCGAAGATGAGATGGTTAGATAGCATCACTGACTCAGTGGACATGAACTTGGGCAAACTCCAGGAGACAGTGGAAGACTGGGAAGCCTGGTGTGCTGCAGTTGATGGGGTCGCAAATAGTTGTACGTGATTTAGCGACGTAACAACACAACAGCTAATACTTTTCGCTCCTCAGTTTTATTTTTCTAAGAAATGAGGAGGCTGAACTAGAATTTGAAGGATAATCAGACTTAAGGAGCCCATGTTTTTATTATTTTCTGGAGGCCAGGGGCTAAATTACCTCTTCGGACAAGAGCATTAGTGGACCAAACTTTGTAGTGACTTGTACACAAGCTTTTCTTTCTTTTCAAAAGTTAATTTCCACTCTGTCCCTGAGGATGAATAGGAAGGAAGTGTTGAATGCTTCTGATTTTCAGAATGGAAACCATGGCAACAGGAGAAAACAATTCCAGAGTGGTAGTGATGAACACAGAAATTACCTGTCTTTGTTACACGTTTGGAACAGAACCATGCTA
This sequence comes from Bubalus bubalis, assembly GCF_019923935.1. Taxonomy (NCBI): domain Eukaryota; kingdom Metazoa; phylum Chordata; class Mammalia; order Artiodactyla; family Bovidae; genus Bubalus; species Bubalus bubalis. Next base: position 34,381,414 of record NC_059176.1, read on the forward strand.
CAATTGATCTGTGTATCTTAAGAGCCTATATACACAGCATTGAAATAGTTTCTTAAATAGAGGAGATGTAGAAGCAACATTTTAAAATAAACTGTCCCTTGCGTCTGGTTACCTCCCGTGCAGCTCATCCAAGACTGGTTGCGGTAACCTGAGTGTGCACATCAGGGTTTTAGACCATGGCCATGCAATTCCCAAACATCCATGTGAGAACTGAATTCTGAAGCAGAGAATACAAACCAGTTAAAAGTTTATTGAGGCTGACAAGTGGGTTTAGTTCAGCCTATAACTTACTTTGAATTGAATTAGAAGCCAACTTTTTAAATCAGTTTGCAAGTAAAAATTGTATTTTCCAGACTGTGGAAAAAGTTGGAAGATCTGGTAACACTGGGCTGACATTTCCCCATGGCAATAATAGGCTATTACTGACAGGCAACTGCCCCAAGACTTACCAGCTTGCTGCAGTGCCTACCCCACTGAACATCAGCTGAACATGGAAGCTGACGGTGTTTATTGTCCAGCTTTTGCTTTTTTTGCTTCACTCACTTCTTCCAACTGCTTGACCCTTGTAGAAACTTGTGTTTGCAGCCTTAGCTTGTCTTTAAACTTTGTCCACATCCAAACTGATACACCTGAATTCAGTTTTTTAAAAATTGAACAAAAGTGTAGATGGTACAGTGAGTAGGGGTGAGGAGTATTGGCTACATGGTGCCATCCAACTGGTTTAACTGTTTTACTTTGCAGAAATCTCCAGTGATGCTCTATAGACACAGAAATGTAGTTAATTATATTGAACTTATGGTCTTAGACCTCTGTGTGTCACAAAGAAGCGACAGTTCTTCAGATCACCTCCTGAGATGAATTGAGGAAGAGTTTTCTGGCATAGAACTCAAATTACTTTATAGATTAGCCTGAAGCCTTCTCTGCATTTTCCTCATTTCCTTTATGGAGCTTAAGTCAGAAATAGCTTTTCTAGTACCGTCTATTAGAAGCACATGAAATGTCAAGCCAGATTTATGGATTAAGAAATTGACATTGGATCATAATTCAGTTTAGGGTAGAAGGAATGAGAATGCCAAAAATGACTTGGAGCCAATTCCTTTTGTGGTCACAACAAGAACAACAATAAAAAGAGAGTGTTGGTTTCTAAGTCAAAGCCTCTCGTCCCTCCACTCCTGCCCTCAACTCTCTTTTGATATGTATACAAACTACACAAATACAGTATATACAATTAAAATGGACACCTAAAATCTCCTTGCTATTTAGCCTTTTTCCCCTACATACCTAATTTGGAAACTCTCCTCTCTGACCACCATTTCTTTCCTTATTTCCCAGTTCCTCACTTCTACTGAATTCTGCTTTTGTATGTAGCTATCTCTTTAACTAAACTGTGGCTGCCAGAGGGGAAACCCATCTTGTTCATCATTGTTATCCCAGGTCCTCTGCACACTACTTGAACACCATAGGAGCTCAAAACCTATTTGTAGTTACATAAATAATTGGTGAACTCCAGTCCCTCAAGCTGCTGCTGCTGCTGCTAAGTCACTTCAGTCATGTCCAACTCTGTGTGACCCCATAGACGGCAGCCCACCAGACTCCCCCATCCCTGGGATTCTCCAGGCAAGAACACTGGAGTGGGTTGCCATTTCCTTCTCCAATGCATGAAAGTGAAAAGTGAAAGTGAAGTTGCTCAGTCATGTCCAACTCTTAGCGACCCCATGGACTGCAGCCTACCAGGCTCCTCCATCCATGGGATTTTCTAGGCAAGAGTACTGGAGTGGGGTGCCGTTGCCTTCTCTGGTCCCTCAAGCCCTATCTCTAATTCCAAGATCCCGGCCTCCTCCTTGTTCTGTTTGCCTCACTACCAAACCTGAACCCTATGGTCAGCTATGTTAGTGAATTCTTACATTTCCCTGTCTTCCATCTCCCTTGACCAAGTTCCTAGACTGTCAATAGTTGGTGGAAAAAAAATGTAAAGGCATATTTATTATGTCTAAAGAAACATACATTATAAAATAGTAACTGATGTTTCATAAGCATATGTAATGATAGTATTCAGTTGATTCTTATTGACCCTGCCACAGGGTATGTCCTCCAAATGTTCCAGATCTTCAGCTTCCCCAGCACTCCATACTCATCCTCCTCGGGCACATTAGATGACCTAACCTACTTGTGAACTTTAGATAACCCAACTCAAGTTCCCTTAGTTCCCTGTTTCCCTTTTCAGAACATCATTGCATTATTACTTCTCTTTATTTTTCTGTTTGTCCTTCTTTGTCAGCTAAGTGATGCGCTTACTCATTGGTTCCTTTCTATTCCATAATCTCAAGAACCTTTTTCTGACTCTTTCTTCTGTGTGTCCCCCTTTGTTTTCTCTTCCCATTTCTCTCTTCGGTTTTCATTTGTTGTTTGTCTGTTGTAGTTTGACGTTCATCTGCTTCACATGTCAAAAGTAGCTCTTTTGAAGGTTAATAATGCCACAACTGTCAAAGCCAAGCCTTTTTTAAATTGTATTTCTCTTAAACGTTTGCATTTTAACACCATGTTTAACACTTTCTTTTTACATCCTTTTTAACAATAACTTTTAGGATACCATCGCATTTTCATTCCATTACTTTTTTGATTGCTGCTGCTACTGCTAAGTCGCTTTAGTCGTGTCCATCTCTGTGTGACCCCATATGTGGCAGCGATTACTTCTTACCAAAATCCCATTTTTGGCTTCTTGTCCTACACTGTTAATCACCCAGACTCATAATGAACTTTGATTCTTCCTTTGCCTTTGTACCCCTTGTGCCATCAGAGCCCAAGTCTTAAAGTGTTCTTTTAGGGGGCAAGATACACACTTAACTAGTTGTGTTGCCATGTATTACTCAATTTGAACATTTCAGTCTTTTCTTAGAAGCCTGAGATGTTCAAGGTGCATACTCTGGAAAACCTCAAATAAGTAATAAATTAAAATCAAGAATGCAGCTGAATCCGAAAAACAGAAAAGCAGTTTTGTATTTGACATATGACAAGTGAGATGATAGTTAAGCATATTATCTTCTAGCTCTACTTTTGGATGGGGATTTAGTTCAGAGAAAACTTATACTGTATGGCCAATCTTCCCTTCAGTCCTTTGCCACGGAGGGGACAGAAAGGAGAAATGAATTCTGTGTATGAAAGAGGATAGTTCTTCCTTGCAAGTGAGATAAACACAACTCAAACAAGCTTAGGCTAAAATGGGGGATTTATTGGCAAGAACAAGTAAACCTGGGGAAGAAAAGCAATGACTCTGGAACAACCGGAACAACTGACTCAAATAGCATGGCTCCTTATCCCTGGCCCATACTTCTCTTTCAGTTCAATTATATTCTCTTTGGTCAGCTTTATCAATGATGCTTGAGTCATAGCAACTGGAAACTTGGGTTCACGTATTCTCACTTTTTCCAACAGAGAAAAGAGGATATTTTCCTCTGTTCCAGTTAAAAAAAAAAACTAGGAGAGACTTTGTTGGACCAGCTAATATGTTAATCCTCATATCATTTTGCTTGGTTGGGCATATAGGGCCATATAGGAAGCTGGCAGCTCTCATTCACTTATAATAAGTTTCATAAGATGTGGGCCTCTGACCTCGCTCAAGCCCACATCTGTCCTGATCCAGTACATGATCCCTATTTAATAGAAAGATCATTTAGATTTTCTCTCAACATTTAAGTATCTTTTCTCTAGGGCAGTTTGATTTTAAGCTTTATTTGAGTTCAGAAAATTTGACTTATCCTCGTTTAAAAAAGTGGTATTTCATGCATTTTGGCCACTGGGTTGAAAGTGAAGGATTAAATGCAGACTTTCCTAGTCTTAGTATCTCAGAAATTAAAATTACTTCAGCAGAATTCTCCAAATGGATTATACGACAGTGGTACTTGTGTGCACTTTACAGATGGCAGAAAATTTCGTGACAACTCTTAGAACTGCCCATTAGGGCTGACCTGAGGTTGAATTAACACCATGCTGGCACAGGCCTGACCAAAGCTCAGGTGTGGAGTCACGCCACTTCTCTGCTATTCCCACCGCCGTGTAGACATTGTCGTTGCCACCATCTTCCTTCCTCTTGAAGCCACTAGGAACTCTTGTTTTTCCATCCCTAGATTTGAGCTCAGGAATATGAAAGAGGGGAAAGAATGTCTTTGTCTAAGTTCCACATAGAGTTTTCTTTCACAGATTACAATTCACTGTATATAATATCTAAATAATTAAAACTTATATCAAAGACCTGGATAACATACTTATAAATCCCAGGTCCTGTTTTGACAATCTTTTGTCAACAAGGCCTTGAAGGGGGGAAAAAAAAATCAGCATAATAGGTTATAAGTAACTACATGTGTCTGAGAATAGATGTAGTGGAAACTTCTGACAGCCAAACAATCAAATACAGAGATGGCTGCCAGAGACCTCCATGCTCTTCTCAAACAGAGATCTTCTTTTTTGGATGATGTGATTGAAAACAATTTTCTATGTAAGACACAAAAGCCACAGTTGAGAAGAAGAATAAAGGGTTACAGCATCAGAAAATTTCTTTCCAAGCCATCTAAAAACACAAAGGCGGACAAAAATCAAAGCTTGGAACAAGCCGACACATAACCTAATTCATGAATTCAGCTTGCCTCAGCTCTGACTACAGCTTTTTTTTTTTTTTTTAATTGGATACTCAAGGTCAGTTGTTGCAAATCAGTAATTGGTGATCTATTGTGTTAAACTCACATGAGCAACAGTCAATTTCTGTAGCAGCAACTGCTTTAGGAAGAAATTGCCCTTCGTGCCTTCAGCATCCCAAACAAAAATAATATCCTAATGTATCTGCTAAGTACTGATGAGAAGGATGTAATATGCATTTCCGCAGAAATGTCTTGCAATTTAGGATTAATTAATGTCCAATTATTGTAAGCTGTAACTAATAAATTTTAAAAGTCAGCTCTACACTTCCATTTTGTAATGTTTTTATAAAATGGAACATTAGATGTTTTTAATCTTGTCTGTTCCTGCAAAATACCCCAGATAACATGCTGTTTTGCATTTCAAATAATATATACTCATTTAAATGCAAAACCAGGGTCCAATCAGAATAAGATGGCAATCAAATTACAATATTCAATGACGAGTTTTCCAAGCTGACTTCATTAGTAAACTATCATGAATTTCAAGATCTTACAAGGTTTCTATTTGTTTGTACAACTGCAAAGGGCTCAATTATGGAGCTTTGAGAGAGTCTAAAAATAACATCAGACTAATTAAAAGTTTCAACAGGATTTGGGCTAGCACTCTTTTGAAACTCTTTTTAATCTGTTCGGCTTTCCAAATGGACTTTGGAAGCTACAGCTCCCTTTTAAATATGTTAAAGTAAAAACAACTGGCGAAGGAAATACAAAGGAGTCTGTAGCCTTCCTCTTCCTGTACCTAAAATGACAGAGGCCAGTGTGCAGCTCTGTGTAAAGAGACTTGCCAGTGGTGAGGGCGCTGCTTCCACATCCTCCTGGACTCTTAAGGGGACTCAGCTCGTTTTCTGTCATTATTGTGCGTGTTGAAAACAAGCTGGGGAGAATCTGTAGCTCTAAGTTGCTGAATCTTTGAAAAACTCAGGCAAGAGGTTCAGTCTTTGAAGTCATTTTCCCTTTGGGAGGTAAGATCCAGGTAATCAGGAAAAACTCAGGAGGTCGGGCTATTATGATAATGTTCTGCCAGTGCACTTGCGGCTCATGATGTTCCATCATTTGGATCATGGAACTTGTGGAGACTCCCAGCAGAGCTTCCATCTCAACAGGTGCTTGCTTTGTTTGACAAACAGGACAGTGGCAGGATGGGGACTAAAGGCACCTAGAAGCTGAGACTTCCCTATTCATCAGAGAGTGCAGCAGTGTGGTTCATTAAAAGTGGTTTTTATTTTGTTCTTTTCCTTTACATTTCTCAGTTTGAACTGTCTTTTTTTTTTTTTTAAGATATGAGGTAAAATGTTAGAAAGTTATTGTTTGCAAAAATGTTTATTTTTCACTTTAAGGAATCACAGAAATGAATTTCACTAATTTCAAGGCTTCAAAAATTGTATAGATACTACATTTACTGAACTCCTATTCTGGAGGTTATATAGGTACCAGGGCATCTGTCATTGCCACGGAAAAACATCAGAGTGAGCTATCAGCTTGAGGAAGAGTACAGCCCTGTAATTTGGTCTTAAGAATACATGCGTGCTCAGTGATGGCTGACTCTTTGGTCCCCAGTGGACTGGAGCCCACCAGGCTTCTCTGTCCATTCAATTTTCCAGGCAGGAATACTGGAGCAGGTTGCCATATCTTTCTCCAGGGAATCTTCTGGACCCAGGGATTGAGCCCTAATCTCTTGCATTGGCAAGTGGATTCTTTACCACTGCACCACCTGGGAAGCCCCTTATGTTGTATTCATTAATGTGCAAGCCACTATGGCAAATTGTGTTTTTGCTCCTGTGCCATGTAAATGAACAAAAGAAAGATTGTGACCAAGGCAACAACATCATCATTAAGCCGAAGGAGGTAAGTTGTGCCTGTCAGATCTTTGGTGTAATAGTTGTAAGCCTCATTTCAGAGGCTGAATTTCCTTTAGAGGACTTCCTTCATAGTTAAGTGTTTTTAAGGGCAATAACCCATGAATAAAATATCTGTGAGCGAGGGAACTCTAAACTCTTATAAAGCTAACTCAGTTATCTATGCAAATAGAAGCAGGGGTTGCATAAATCAACAACTTCCAAAGTGATTCCCTTAGTTTAAATTGAGCCAATAATTTCTACATTTCGTCTTCTCTCTTCAACAAAACATCTTTTTTTTATTCTCCCTAACCAGAGCTGTAGCTAAACAACAAAACAAATCAGCTTGAATTTCATCTCACCTTCTTTTTTCATCCCCAAAAAAGTCTTATCAATGGAAGTGGTAAAACAAACAAAAGTGGTAAAAAAAACAAACAAAAGGCCTGAAAACCCCACCAAATAAATAATCAATCCTGAAGAATCTAGTATTGGGTGAATTCATATTCTCTTTTTCATCAGACTCATATCAATAGTTAGCAAATTCCAATCTTAAGGCTATCCAGAATCCTGACACAAATTACTTAGTGCTTGGATTCACTTGTATAGGGTTTTCTATGTGACTGGATTTGTGCCGAGTACAATCTACATTGGTCTTTACAGAAGTTATCTCAAAGGTAAGAAAAAGGACTGAATGATCAAAGAAAATAATAGAGTACCATAAAAAACACAGAAGCCTTTTAAAAAGTAGCTAAATCCAGTGGAGATTGTTTGTAGTAGTGGGGGAAAAAAGTACCATAAAGTCCAATAGGTGAACAGAGATAATGAGGGAAAAATATGCCACACTATTTCTATCAAAGGTATATCAGAAAACATGTGAGAAAACTATCACTTTGTGAAAGTATTCAGTTCAGTTCAGTCGCTCAATCGTGTCTGACTCTTTGCGACCCATGAATCACAGCACACCAGGCCTCCCTGTCCATCACCAACTCCCGGAGTTCACTCAGGCTCACGTCCATCGAGTCAGTGATGCCATCCAGCCATCTCATCCTCTGTCGTCCCCTTCTTCTCCTGCCTCCAATCCCTCCCAGCATCAGGGTCTTTTCCAGTGAGTCAACTCTTCTCATCAGGTAGCCAAAGTATTGGAGTTTCAGCTTTAGCATTAGTCCTTCCAGTGAACACCCAGGACTGATCTCCTTTAGAATGGACTGGTTGGATCTCCTTGCAGTCCAAGGGACTCTCAAGAGTCTTCTCCAACACCACAGTTCAAAAGCATCAGTTCTTCAGTTCTCAGCTTTCTTCACAGTCCAACTCTCATGTCCATTCATGACCACTGGAAAAACCATAGCCTTGACTAGATGGACCTTTGTTGGCAAAGTAACGTCTCTACTTTTCAATATGCTATGTGGGTTGGTCATAACTTTCCTTCCAAGGAGTAAGCGTCTTTTAATTTCATGGCTGCAATCACCATCTGCAGTGACTTTGGAGCCCTCAAAAATAAAGCCTGACACTTTTTCCACTGTTTCCCCATCTATTTGCCATGAAGTGATGGGACCAGATGCCATGATCTTCGTTTTCTGAATGTTGAGCTTTAAGCCAACTTTTTCACTCTCCTCTTTCACATTCATCAAGAGGCTTTTTAGTTCCTCTTCACTTTCTGCCATAAGGGTGGTGTCATCTGCATATCTGAGGTTATTGATATTTCTCCCAGCAATCTTTTTTTTTTAATTTTATTTTATTTTTAAACTTTACATAATTGTATTAGTTTTGCCAAATATTTGATTCCAGCTTGTGCTTCATCCAGTCCACCATTTCTCATGATGTACTCTGCATAGAAGTTAAATAAGCAGGGTGACAATATACAGCCTTGACGTACTTCTTTTCCTATTTGGAACCAGTCTGTTGTTCCACGTCCAGTTCTAACTGTTGCTTCCTGACCTGCATATAGGTTTCTCAAGAGGGAGGTCAGGTGGTCTGGTATTCCCATCTCTTTCAGAATTTTCCACAGACATGGGATAATGTATGACCCCATCTGGAAATATTGCAGAACACTCCTATTACGTGTTACCTACATGCCATGTTCTTTTATGCTACTTACAGTTTGAGACCACCTTACATATGAATGTAGACAGTAATATCCTTAGGGGTGTTAAGAAAAAAGAGCTATCTTATCAAATGATTTCTATTTTTAAAGGAAGCTTGCCCCATCTAACTTTTGAACATTTTAAATGTCTCTTGACTATTAATGTAGAACAGATTTTAAACATGGTTACGTAGCAGTTTTCTCATTGGGGGTACACCTGTACTTTTCTAAGAAAAACGCTATTAGATGAAATTGGAATCATAAATGAAGATAAATCATGCTTTTAGAAAATAAGTGATGAGTAGAGAAATTAACCCAGTTTGTCAAAAGAAAATGTGGACTAGGTGCCTATTCTTAGAAACAGCTTTGCCTTAACTAGGAGAAAGATACACATGAACACACATGAGTGTTTGTCCTTTCAGTATCGGCTCAGCATTTGCATGCCTTTCCCGACAGAAAATTCCTGGATCCTTCCTGGGAATTATCTTTTTCCCAATGAATACTAGAAGAACCTCTTTCCCTTACCTATTTGGTGGGTATATGAGCCTTGCCAAGTCAAAAGGATGTTCACTCCCCGGAATCTAACAGGAGCAACATGATAAAGAGACAGAAATTGCTTGGAGTTCTCTACTGAGAGTCAGCCTCCTGGTCAGAATCTCTTGCTATTACAGTTGGCCTTCTATATCCACACTTTTTCCAGTAGGGGATGTAGAGGACCAACTGCACTGTGCTGTTTCATGTATGGAATTTGAGTATCCTTGGATTTTGGTATCCACAGGGGTCCTAGAACCAATCCCCATGATGCTGAAAGACTGTATTGTGTTTCCTGCTCTTTTTTCCTAGCGCTACATTGGTACCTGTTCACTCTTAAGCCCAGGTCTTCAGGCTCCTATACATTCTCTGAGCTTACTATATCTGTCCCATAAATTTCCTTTTGCTAAAGTTAGCCAGAGTCCATTTCTGTTGCTTTCAACAAAAGAATTATGACATATGGAATCTTTAAGGCAGCTTAGGAACTGAGAGGACATAAAATGTGGAGTGAAAAAGAAAGGATCAATGTCAGTAACACAGAATTTTAAATCAGACCATTAAATAAAGAAAGCTGTTGTATGTCGGTCCTCACACTTACTCCAGGAGTCTTGGGAGGTAAAAGTGATGCTGAGAAGACAACATCCCCCTGATGGGATGCTTTCCTTAATGCCTATGCCTGATAAGCACTTCTGTCCTCAGAGAACACTCTCTGTGAAGGACTTAGACCGATGGACCTCAGTCTTTTTCCACCCCAGCACACCACGGGGAGGAGGAAGAGACTCATCAACACTGATGTCCCCTGGCAGCAGTGATTCTGAGTTCTGGAGGCAGATCAGAAAGGGTGAGGGGGCTAGAAAAGCCCTTTGGGTGATTGGAAATCTTCTCTTCCCCCACACCTGTCAGCTTTAAAAGACAGCTGCTTTTGATCTTAGGAGACAAGTTGGAATAAATTTGGAAAGTAGGATTAAGCACTGATTTAAAAAAAAAAAAAAGACACAAAAAATATACCAGCAGTAAAACATAGGGTAGTAAGTTTTAAAAAACAGTTTAGTGTTAAGTTTTTTTTTTTTTTTTTTTCCAGCCGCATTATTTTAAGCTTGAAAACAATGAGGCACAGAGAACTAGAACTTTCCCAGGATTATATAGCCATTCTGCTAAGGCAGGAATTAGGGCTCTGGGTTCTTAAATTGTGGCCCTTTGGACTCAGAAGTCTACATACCTTTTTAAAAATCTTTCTCCAAATAATATTGTTTCTTAATGTGTAAGAGTGGTTACTTACCTGTCAAAGATTCATCATGGTATATTAATAAAAATAAATAGCAAAGCTCCAATTTATAATCTACCAGAGGCTCAAATTAATTTTACATTAAAGAAAATCACTATCAAACTTTTTATGTGATAATTATGTGACAGAATATTTAGGAGCACATCTGGGTATAAATTGAAGTATTTTAATATTAAAAAAATGAATACCAGTCCACATTAAAGAATATAACTTCGAGTATATTTCATATGCCCTCTGAGATAAGACAGTATTACGAAAATCTACATGTGAAATTGACTTCAGTATAAGCTAGACAGACCACTTTTTTTTTACACAAAAACCATTCTTTCTGTGTTTTTCCAAAGTGAAAGTACGTGTGCCATTTTGGATAGTCTTTGGAATTTTATTCTGAGTAAGCTTTCATTCTTCTGTATTTTTTAATGTGTAGAGACAGCTGATAGAGTTATCAAGCCATTACCATTTTGTTTTCCTGTGCATTTTTTTCTTTCTATTTCGTATCATTCATTGATGATACAAACAGACTTGTCTTTTGACTAAAATTCCTTTTTTTATGGTTCATAATTTGTGAATAGCATGGTCTTCTGTGATAAAGACCCATGAAAAGCATCATTATTCTACTTTTATCTGTATTGAACTACATGTTTCATCTATTAGAATTTAAAAGGTTCTTCCTTTTTTTTCCTCCCATTTCCGTGTCTGGCTATAGTCCTCTAATTCATCTCATCTCTATTACCTGGTGGGATAAGGCTTTGACTTAAACTGTGGGTCCAAAAAAAATCACATTATTTAAATTATCTTTGACAATCAAAAAATATTCCCAGGCAATCTTATTATTTTGGTGATGGTGGCAAATGAGTATCATTTAGCACTTTCAGTGCCGATCTGATCTTTCATACCCATTGCCTCCGGTAACGCGTTGCTATAAGAGATGTACTGAAATAAACTATTAACATTTGTTCTTTGGTTCTTTCAGTCCTGTGTTATTTGCTAATGGGGTTCCACATGCTTTGCTTTTCAAAACTCCTGTAATTGCTGCATAGAATAGTAACTGTTTAGCTGATCTCACCCTTTATAAACACTGACCATTGTAGTCTGCAATACAACAAATGAGTAAAAATAGCTGCAAAAGAGGTTTTAAAATGAAGTTATGAGATTTAAAAATGAAGTTATGTTCAGAGTGGGGAAAGCACAATTTGGATTGGAGATTGACAAAAGCAAACAAACAAGACTTTTCCAAGTTCCTGGGACCTCCACAAACTCCTGAGCTTTGGGGTTTAATACCTGGAATATGCCAGAGCACTTTCAAAATCCTGTGCCCAGGCATGAAGAGGAATATTGTGTATTTTTATTCCATTTCAATCTGTTAATAGTGGTGCATGTATACTGAACTCCACTGGCTAGAAACTTGGTTCTGTTTTCCCTGACCTCCCAACTTTGACTCATCCATACTAATTTCACTTTGTTACTTGCATATTATTTACAAAACACCCAGGAAAAGATCGAACTCAGAGTTTAAAAAATGTTTGAATAGAATTCCATTTAAAAGAGTACAAAGGCAAAAGGAATATTGAGAAACATTTAGTTAATTTCTCTACTTCTGCAGAGCAATGCCTAAGACCATGTCTGAAAGGCAGAAATTAATTTCCCTTGTAAAAACAATAAAGAGAAGGTAAATAACACAAAAATTTTTGATGACCTGTTTAAGGATATCTCAGTCGTTCCTATTGGAAAAAAATCTTGTCAGACCTAACAACTTCATATCAAATATCCTAATTAAAACACACACACACAACACACAAAGAACAGACCTTATTATCATGCTGTAATGAAAACAGCCCTGGAATCATAGTCTGAAGTTGTAAGTCATTGTTTCTTCCTAGCTGTGGGCCTATTTCAATGCACTGAACCCATGTGAGTCTGGATTTCTTCTTCTTGGAGAAGAATTATATCAGCATTATTTGTTAAAGAAGCGTATTCACTTGTTTAAATTTACTGTCATCAGTATTATCCTCAAGGACAATAGCCTGCTCAGTACCTACTAAGTAAAGGGCCATTTGCTAGCTAATGTGAAGAACAGGTCTATACGGTCTCTGCTAAGAAGAAGCTGAGCACTTAGTAGAGAGAGGACATGCTTGTGCTAAGTCGCTTCGGTCCTGTCAGACATTTTGTGACCCCCATGGACAGTAGCCCGCCAGGCTCCTCTGTCTGGGGGATTCTCCAGGCAAGAATACTAGAGTGTGTTGCCATTTCCTTCTCCAATTTGAGCCTATAGAGGTTGACACAGTAGTCATCATGGGACTTTCTTTCATTGTTTTCCTTTGTGAGATCTTATATTTTCAGGACACCATGCTTTCTTACTTAGATTACTCCTTTGTTTTAATGAACCACATCCTCCAGTAGCCTCCAGTGACACAGGTCAGAGTCTCTCCTTCAAATCCGAGCTACCGAAGAAAAGAAGGGGTCATCATTTAGACAAGCTGATTTTCTTAGCGTGGTCTCAACTGGTTGCAATATCATGAAGAGACACTTTGTGTACTTTTTTTTTGTTGGCAGGGATATTATATCTATTTGGTAATGAAAAGAAACTCAGTGGTCACCTTCTTTGTCTGCGGGTGTAGTAACTCTTGTGCACAGGGATGGTGGAATGAGTCGCCAAGGATCTGTCTGGTGTGCACTGATCTGATGTTTTCCATAGGTGATGCAAATGTCCTTGGAAACTGGCTACTTAGTTGTTGGACCATCTGGAAAGGTAGCCTTAACCCATGGAAGATCCTTTCTTTTCCCTCACTTCACCCCTAGCTGCAAGACCCAATTAGGCCTAGCACCACCAGATCGGTTCCAATAGTTGAATCACTACAGGGTTCGCACTCCCAGTGGGTATCTCTTCTGGGAGAGCCAATGACCCCTTCTTTGCACTCATGACTTAACACATTAAGTCATGAGTGAAAAAAGTAAGTTCTACTGACATTCAAAGGAGGAAAAATACATTCACTGGAGTAGCCAGAATGTCAGCACATTCCTAAAGACTGTCACGTGGCTTTTGAAATGAAGATAAGGCCATAAGGAGGCTCATTCCTTAAACACAGTATTCGGACTGAACAGAACTTAATTGGAAGTAAAATGAACTCCTCTATTGCCTTTCATTAGAAATGACATCACCCATTTATTCATTCAACAAATAATGACAATTTCTCTATAGTGTGCCAGATTAAAGAATATAAATTAAAGTAAAATGTACTTGTATTCTGATAGAATCTTGTAGTTATATAGAAGGAAACTGACTGAAACTAAAATAAATCAAATTATTTTCTCTCTTGACCCAAATGAGAAATGTAAGAGCCAGAAGTCCAAATAAGTTGTGACTGGTTACACATACAATTCTTTTTCTCCATTGTAACTCACTTTCTTTCCCATATTCCGTTTTGTTCCTCTTTCTCTGTCATACCCATAACAGGCATATGCAGGCATAAAAGTAGCAGAGTAATATTCAATAATTAACTCAGTGTTTTTTTAAAAAAATCCTTTTCCTCAATCTGTTTTCTCACCATTCAAGCAGAAGGAAGAGCTTACCATATACAGTGAACTGAAAGAAGAGCTAATGTGAAAGAACAAAGGGTCAATTTATTAGATTTTTTAGATAGATTTTGAAAATCTCTAGCTAAAGTAATGATCTTTAAAGTCATGATTTTTATTTTCAAGAGCCAAGTACTTAGGAAAGAAAATATTTCTTTTTTTTTTCCACTTTCTTATTTCAAACACTTAGTTTTATATACTAAGAGACAAATTACAGAGCATGAATTTATAACTAAAACCAGCATTTCTCAAAGTATGGTCTGCATATCAGAAACATCTAGGGTATGTCATAAAAATGCAGGTTATGGAGCCCTACACTGAGTCTAAAAGGACAAGGACAGGAATGTGAATTCAAGTAGCTTAATTATCTTTACCTGTAATAAATTTTGAGTAGTTCTGCTTTTATTACAGAAAAGATACAATAAAGTAGTCATTTTTTTTCCCACTCAAATAGAGATAAGAGGCCCACCAGAGAGCCGACTATTGGAAGCACATGACTGGTGTACAGCGATTTGGGGTCTTTGAGCAAGGTGTAGAACTCCACCTGTGCTAACCAGGGGAGATGGTGGGATAACAGAAACACCACAGGAAACCTGGGTGCCTTTGGGAAAGCTCCAAAGCGGACAGGATCGAACAATGGTTTGATTTCCAGATTGTTTCACCTCCAGGATGCAGCAGACCTCATTAGAAAACCCATTTCACCATCACTCCAGACTAATAGAAGAGCAATAGCCAGTGAAGGCACAGATAGAGATGTGCCTTAGAAAGCCTCACAGTCCTGTGTACACCAGGGGGCACCTTCAGAGGGTATAATGGTGCCTGAGAGGGTGGGCAATCAATATGAAGATCTTGCAGTTAGAGTAACCAAATGGTCAGAGTTGAATTGTGCTTCCCCTCCTCTAAAAGATATACTGGAACCTTAAACCCTAGTTAGGACTTCACTTGTAGATAGACCTGACCTGTAGATAGAGTCTTTACAAAGGCACTTGAGTTAAAATGAAGTTATTAGAGTGGGCACTGATCCAATATAATTGTTGTCCTTTTAAAAAATGAGAAATTTGGATGCAGAGAGAGACAAACACAGCAGGAAAACAATGTGAAGGAGAAAACAAAGAGGAAACAGCTATCTCTAAGCCAAGCAGAAAGATCTGAAATAAATCCTCCCCTCACAGCCCTCAAAAGGAACCGGTTCTGCTGACACCTTGATTTCAGACTTCTAGCCTCCAACATCAAGTGGAAATGAGACTTAGTTTGCAGTCTTGCAGGGGAAATACAGCCTGGAAGGTCAGACTATGATTCTTTCCGTTCTGAGATCCTCTCAAATTTACTCAGGGTTTTCCACTGATCTTTCTGTCATCTGATAGTAGTGAGAATAACAAGGCCAGAGACTAAAGTCCAAGACCAGGTGAGAAGTGCCACACCTCAACTAAAGGCAGACAGCAGCACAGATGGCTTGCAAATTCAGTATCTCTCAGATGCCTGAAGAGTACATAAATCCTTCTACTCTGCCCTAGGGGGAAGGAAAGTGGATCAGGGAGAAAATCCTGAATAGAATGTGTAGTTTCCAAAATACTAGGTCTCATAGGAGAAAGTAACAGTGTCATCTCAACTCTGAGTCACTATCAGCAGAAATGGGAACTTGAGAGGTTAACCAGGCATAAAGAAACAAAATATGAAATGTATTTTAACATAAACTAAGTTTGTAAAGAGTAAATACATATGCTATTTTCATTTCAGGAAATAAACTTGGCAAGTAAATGCTGAGAATACAAGGGTGAACATCTCTGTTTATTAATTGACAAATAGTGCTGATGCAAGATGAAGCACGCTGCATACGTCATTGCCGTTTCTTACATCATATCATCAACCTTCACCAAATCAATAAACAGGATTGTCAAGATTGTATCAAGTGATTGTTAGTGGCTGGTGAGTAGATATCAAACTCAGATCTATTTGCCTCTAAAAAAGCCAAGTAACTGCTTTTTATTTGTTAGGCCCTAATGTGTTTTAAGGGTTTCCCTGGAGGATCTGATGGTAAAAAATCTGCCTGCAATGCAGGAGACCTGGGTTCAATCGCTGGGTCGGGAAGATCCTCTGGAGAAGGAAATGGCAACCCACTCCAGTATTCTTGCCTGGGAAATCACATGGACAAGAGAAGCCTGGTGGTCTACAGTCCATGGGGTTGCAAAGAGTCGGACATGACTGAGTGACTGAATACACAACATGAATGCACAATATGTTTTAAATAGAATAATATCAGAGTGGTATTAAATTGCAATAAATAGTTCCATAAGTATCATAAGAAATGCATGAACAGAATGAGATAGGAGCAGGGACTCTGTTGCCAAAGGTCTCAGGAAATGTCATACTAAAAAGTATTTTTTTTTTTTTTTTTTTTTTAAAGCTGTGTTTGAGCTAGGATAAGAGTTTTGGAAGCAGTGAATGGGAGGGAAGGAAGGTGTTCCAGGAGAAGAAAGTCAGAAGCCAAGCCTGGGCGTTATGAAACACTGTGGCTTGTGCAGAGGAGGTTGAGAAGCTGGACTATCTAACCACAACATGGGTCTGCCAGGGAGCAGGTCTACCCTGGGGAGGTGGGTTGAACGAGGATGTGAAGGCATTGCAGACTCATGCAGTTCTATAAGTACAGAAATGCTTGTGATCAGATTTGTGTTAAGGAGGAATTAACTTAAGGGAAAATGGAGTATAGGCTTAGGGAGATAAACATGTGATGGGAAGACACAAGGTAGGGGCAAGGTTGCCTTGCAAAGATCTGGGAGAAACATGACAGGGCCGTAGAGGTCAAGGCACAGATTTTGGAGTCCCTCTCGAAGTGCAGTTAGCAGAAGCTGGTGGCAAATGGTATGTTTGGAGTGCAGATGAGTGCATTGTTGTTGCTGTTCAGTCACTCAGTCATGTCCAACTCTTTGTAACCCCATGGACTGCAGCATGCCAGCCTTTCCTGTCCTTCACCATCTTCCAGAGCTTACTCAAACTCATGTCCATTGAGTCAGTGATGCCATACAACCATCTCATCCTCCGTCATCCCCTTTTCCTCCTACTTTCAGTCTTTCCCAGCATCAGGATCTTTTCTAATGAGTTGGCTCTTTAGAGCCAAAGTATTGGAACTTCAGCTTCAGCATCCAATGAATATTCAGCATTGACTTCCTTTAGGATTAACTGGCTTGATCTCCTTGAAGTCCAAGGAACTCTTAAGAGTCTTCCCTAACACCATAGTACAAAAGCTTCAGTTCTTCGGCACTCAGCCTCCTTTATGGTCCAACTCTCACATTCATACATGACTACTGACAAAACCATAGCTTTGACTATACAGACCTTTATTGACAAGGTAACAAAGTGCATAATTAGGTCCTTATTTTGCAAGATGGGTGGATTGGGATGACTGTAAACATTACAGGAAATTGAGGCACACCCTCAGTGTAGTCATCAGCATTCGTATAAGATCTTTCAGGAAAAACTGTATACAGGGAGAGAGAAGCGAGCCAAGGAGCAGAGGCCAAAAGAAGAGCAACATTTAAAATCTTCAGTATAATGGAACTCTTGGCATGTCTTCACTCAGACTTCAAGATATTTTTTTTTTTTTCTTAAATGCTCTGAATATTCAAGAAATGTAAGGTTTTAATGGAAAGAGTTCTGACGTAGTAAGATTTCAGTGCCAAATTTGCCACTAATTAATTATGTGACCTTTGGCACATCACTTAATGTAAGTCAGATTTGGCATCCTCATCTGTGAAACTAGATCTCCAAGGTCTCTTTTTCCTGCTTTCAAATGCAGTGATTCTCACTGGATTCGTTTCTTTGATTAGAGAATTTTAATTGAAGCATATCATAGGCTATTGTGCCATGTGCTTCCCAAATGTGAGTGATGGGAAAAAACATTTTAATGATGATCCCAACTTCATGACTACATAAATTTCCGACTTTTGCACCTCAAAGTCATCAGTAATTAGACCTTGGCATTTTTCTCTATTTCTACCATTACAGAGAACAAGTTCCACAGTCTAGAAAGATGATGCGACACACTGGGAATACAAGAAAATTTGTCAGGACTAGGTGGAAGTTTCCTCAAATTGTCATTTTAATTTAGTGATATAACAGTCATCATTAACAGTGTCTGTGAACAGAGATGCTACATAATGTAAAATTTTCTTCATTATTTGAAGAGATTATGTTCTAAGTAGGATATAACATCTGAACATTGAATTCTTACAACAGCAATGTAAAATCTTACAACAACAGCCTTCCAAAAACAATCTCAAATCACTCAGCCTCTGGGCTCTGCAATGAGGGAGAGAGATAATGAATCCCAGAGCCTTTCCCCCAAGCCCCGGATCCTCCCATTCCAAGTGTTATACATAATTTTAAAGCCCACCATCTTATACTTAATGTTCCTCAAAGAGAGAAACTCTTGAGTTTGTCTTATGACTTATCGTAATAAGATGACCCACTTTTTAAAAGGTGCCCCACTGTCTCAGAACCCAGAGGAATTCAGGTGAAGCCTTTGTGAGGTGAATTAACAGCCCAAAACACAACCTTACGCCAAGCTCCTACGTCAGAGAAAATCATTTCAACCTTCATCCAGAAATTAAATGGTTATTGATTGATATGGAAGATACTGTAACCTTTCAGATTAAATTAAGAAATGTTGCTGAACACAATTAAAGGTTTTCTAATGTAAAGCAGTTTGCAAAGTACATTTTTGACTAAATTCCATCTCTGAGGTTAATTACCATGTCTAGGGTCCAGGAATAATAGATTAAGTGGAAAGTTGGCTCCAAAAGTTAAAGAATGGGAAGAAGCAAGAAGTATCCAGAAGTGATTTATGTCCTACTGATGAATTTGAGGGAGGAAAGCCAAATAACCACACCAGGCTTCTATGCTAAAGGGTTTAGGCCAAAGGAATGGTATAAAATTAAAAGGGTATTCATTTCTTCTAGTGGAACAGGGGCAGCTCCACATTTTGCACACACTTAGAAATTCTCATTCTTGTTAGTTAGGCTAAAGTCAGAATGTCTTATTGAGTGTGCTGGAGACATCCTAGGCAGTGTGAACAGCTTTTATTCTGAGGAGCTCACAGTTCTCAATGGAGATCAATGTGGAAGTGATGCTGAAAAGCTTGGCCTCTGTACACAGGTGCCAAATTGAATCTTGGAGACAGTTTTAGATGAAGCAGAAAACAATAGCTTTACTGCTCTTCAAGGCAAAAAGGGACACAGCAGGCTCCTCCCCTGTGTATTCCAACCCAGGGCTCTTTGGTGAGGGGTTTTATGGCAATGCTTCAAAGGTGAGGTTGCTGATAAGATTATGGTGTGTACAGGGCCTGTGCTCCTCTAATCTGGTCTCAGGTAATCTTTTTTTTTTTTTTAATTTATTTATTTTAATTGGAGGATAATTACTTTACAATATCATGATGGTTTTTGAGCTTCTCTGATTCCTTTAGACTGGCTCAGGTGATCTTTCTGGTATGAAGAAGGTTGACATCTTCCATTTGCTGGGTTTTAATTCTATAAAGTACTTAAAGACATGTTTATATGACTGTGCCACCCAAGGTTGCGCCATTGTTTCTTGGCTATTTCTCTCTTAACTTTGCATCCCTTCCATTCCCCGATTAGCCACTGTTCAGATCTACCCTTTGGAATTTATCCTTTGAGACAATCATGGAGGATGGAGTCTGTTCTCCCCAAGAAATGGGGGACACGGACAGGTTTCCATGCCCAGGAGCCCCATAGGGTCCTGCTCAGTTTCAGAAGCTTAGTTAACTGTATGAAAGTGGGCAGGAAAGGATTGTAACCTCTTAACCACAAAACCTGTTTCAGGCTGACAAGAGCGGGGTGATAACTCTAGAGAAGCTAAAAGGACCTGAGGTTTTGTCTTGAATATACAAGATGTCCAGCTTAACTCTACCCCTTTTTTCTCATCTGTAAAAATGAGTTGGGCTGAATGCTTTCTAAAGTTCTTACAGTTCTATAATATACATTAATAATATTTTAAAATTAGAAAAATAAAACATAAATAAACATCTTTAAGCTCAGTTATGCATGTTCTTGCTATGATCCTGCTTCATTAGAACCGTTCTAGATAGACAGCATGCACTTCTAGGGAACTCCAACTAAACTTGTTTTCATATAAAGCAGACTTCCAAAAAGAGAAGCCAAGAATGGGCCCTTTAAAAGTGTAGCTCACTGCAAAAACAGCAAAGAATATATACTAAAAAAATAGACTAAAAGGCCTTCATGACACATTCCTTGAAAAGATGCCCTCATAACTTTTACCAGTTAATTGATGCATAAAAGGTTGTGAAGATTAATGTACATCAAAATCAAAACTAAATTGAATTTTTGACATTTTTGCAAATAAAAACCCCAAAGAATACATAGGTGCCTTTTGATTTGTCACAGCTGGAAGACTCTGAATCATGAAGCGCTCTAGGAAGGGCCATTAAATAGCGTTAGATGGTTTGTCAGTGTGGAGGAAAAGTAATTGAAGAACCAAACTGTGTGTATGGGCATTGCATTTTAAAATATTTACCAAACACAGATAAAGTGAGTCTTTTTCTTCCACAACTAAAGCACTAAAGTGTTGACTAGGTAGTCAACAGGAAAATTTTATAATTTAAATTCTTTTTTAAAAAATTCAGTCAGGTTAAATAATCTTCGCTTAAAGATATTTCTGGTCTACATTTAAAAGAAATACCATCTAAGCTATTTGCTTTTAATGGGGAGAGAAAAGATTTAAAAACCAACCACTGATCTATGAGAATGACATTTGAAAACAGCAGTGTAATATGGAAGAAGGGTAAAATAAGAACCAAAATTCTTAGTACTGGTTCAATAAGACTATGAATTTTGAAAATAATTTCAGATGACTTTTTTCTGGTACTCTTAGCCTCAGTCATAAAGGCAGTCTTTTTTTTTGTTTAAGAAACAGTGATGAAATAAGCAAGTGTTAGAGAAGGCAATGGCAACCCACTCCACTACTCTTGCCTGGAAAATCCCATGGACAGAGGAGCTTGGTGGGCTGCAGTCCATGGGGGCACTAGGGGGTATGCCGCCAGGCATGACTAGGCAGCTTCACTTTCACGTTTCACTTTCATGCATTGGAGAAGGAAATGGCAACCCACTCCAGTGTTCTTGACTGGAGAGTCCCAGAGACAGGGAAGCCTGGTGGGGTGCCGTCTCTGGGGTCACACAGAGTCGGACACAACTGAAGCGACTTAGCAGCAGCAGCATATCATTAAGTCAATGAGGTTCCCAATTTTATTCTTTGAAAAAGAATACAGAATACTAATAATACTACTGATGAAGTAAGTGAAATGCTTTTTGAAGTAGATATCAAATGAGGAACATGTAGATCAATACAAGGTCTATACTGAGATTCAAACACACAGGGCCCACAGGTGACCTAATCATAGGGTCTGTGGGTTTCCCAGTGGTCTCATGTGCCCCAGGAAGAGGTCCATTGCAGCTTATGAAAGCAGTCCAAATAGTTGGATTCACCTGATTCTACTCATAAGAACTTAAGGTTCTTCTTTCCTTCTTAGGTAGGGTTGTTTTTTAAATTTTTTCAAATATATGATTAGCAAGTAGACTTGGCTGACAAAAGCAAGCCAGGAAGGGACTTGCATTTAATAATTCCAGAAAGCTCTCCTAACTATCTCCAATATCTTTATTTCCAGTGTTTAATTTAGTAGTTGGCAAAGTACAACTGTTCACAAGATACAAGGGTCAAAACCAAAAAACAAACCTGGTTTTGAAAAGCTAACTTTACATAGAATGGAAGGAAGTCACCGTTTCTATTCTTGGAAGGACAACAGTATTTTATTTTAATCACTTGCAAAGGATCTGAAACTCTAAAATTCTAAATGAGGTTAATAAATCAAGAAGAGTTAATATGAAAACAAGTTTCATAATCAGCTTGCAAATAAACACTGCTGCATATTCTATTAAGGCTAGTCCTAGAGCTGAGGCAAATCAGAAGAGATTTTTCATATATTCCCACAGTTCAAAGCTTTTAGGTGGAAATAGATTATGAGAAAACATTTTAATAAACAGCATCACTATTTAGTAAGAATGGTAATAGCAGCAAGCAATCAAAAGCTATCTAAACAGAAAGTCCCTTCTCCCTGTATGACTCCATACTCTTCAGACTAACTGTATTTTCAGAATCACCTGCAAAGTAAATCTGAGACAACTAGTCATTACCCACAGAAGTTACTCCTACTTCTCACTGAGCATGAAGTACTTACTTACATCCCAGCTTTTGCAATTAAGAGTCTGAATAAACTTAGATTTCTCTGATGATTCCCCACCTTTCCCCTAATGCTAATAATCTTTAAGAACATAAGCATTGTGACATGAGCTTTCCTACATACCCCAATGAAGATTCCATATTTCTACATTTGGTAGGTAGATGACCGAGTTATAAGAAAAAATGGTGATTTTAGAAAACATTAATTATTAAATTTTAAATACAAATTGTTTATAGGAAATTCAGGTAAGATTTTGGTTCTTGAAAATGCTTGTCAAGAGGGCAATATTAGATAGTAGTTGCAGCCACCCAAAAAGAGATGATAAAGTAAAAAGAAAGTTGAGAACTAAGGTGTATAATCATAGTATTTAAATTCAAGGAGAGGAGTGGGGAGCTTATAAAAAAGACCATGAACAAGCAGTAAGAGTCATCAGGTAGGAGAAACTCAGATAGAGATAAGAGACTTATTATTTATCAAATAGGAAGACTTTTGAGTAATGTAAGAATAAATAGTATCCACTGGATATCGACAATATTGGTGACCCTAGAACATACTGTTTTGATGGGAAGTCATTGTAATAAATGGAAAAGAATGAGAAGTGAGGAGTTGAAAATAGTAACCGTGATACTTAGACAGCCTGGAATGCATACTCCAGGGAAGGAGAGATATAAGTTTTAATCCCTCTTCAAACATTGAAGGTATGGCCTTGAGCAAGTGAATTAATATCAAACGGCTATAGGTTTCTCTCTGTATATTTGGGGATAGTAATCTGTGGTGTTGGAGAAAACTCTTGAGAGTCCCTTGGACTGCAAGGAGATCCAACCAGTCCATTCTGAAGGAGATCAGCCCTGGGATTTCTTTGGAAGGAATGATGCTAAAGCTGAAACTCCAATACTTTGGCCACCTCATGTGAAGAGTTGACTCATTGGAAAAGACTCTGATGCTGGGAGAGATTGGGGGCAGGAGGAGAAGGGGACGACAGAGGATGAGATGGCTGGATGGCATCACCGACTCAATGGACGTGAGTCTGAGTGAACTCTGGGAGTTGGTGATGGACAGGGAGGCCTGGCATGCTGCGATCCATGGGGTTGCAAAAAGTCAGACACGACTGAGTGACTGAAATGAACTGAACTGAATAGTACCACCTAGAGTTTTGTGGAAATAAAATGAGATATTACAACTAATCTGCTAGAATGACACCTGACCTATGGTAAGTCACTCAGTAAATGTCAGCCCTTATTTTGAGATGGAGAAGGAAATGGCAACCCACTCCAGTATTCTTGCCTGGAGAATCCCCATGGGCAGAGGAGCCTGTTGGGTTATAGACCATGGGGCCACAGAGTCGGACACGACTAAGCTACTAACACATTTATTTTGAGAAGAAGAAAAATATAAAGTGAAATGTGAGTAGTTTTTGTGTCCTTTGTGACTTTGTTTTGTCTTGGAATTTGTGTGAATAGATGTGTCTGTGTATATGGGTATATGAATGTTTTAGTTGGGGTTAAATTGAGCCCGTTTATAGGCTAAAGAAAATCTCTTCATGTGTGGATGTGAGAGTTGGACTGTGAAGAAAGCTGAGCACCAAAGAATTGCTGCTTTTGAACTGTGGTGTTGGAGAAGACTCTTGAGAGTCCCTTGGACTGCAAGGAGATCCAACCAGTCCATTCTGAAGAAGATCAGTCCTGGGTGTTCTTTGGAAGGAACGATGCTGAAGCTGAAACTCCAGTACTTTGGCCACCTCATGTGAAGAGTTGACTCACTGGAAAAGACCCTGATGCTGGGAGGGATTGGGGGCAGGAGGAAAAGGGGACGACAGAGGATGAGATGGCTGGATGGCATCACCGACTCGATGGACGTGAGTCTGAGTGAACTCCGGGAGTTGGTGATGGACAGGGAGGCCTGGTGTGCTGCAATTCATGGGGTTGCAAAGAATCGGACACGACTGAGCGACTGAACTGAACTGAACTGAAAGAAAGGAAAGAAGTGCCTGAATTCTGCTTAGTTAGGGAAGGAAGAAGAAACTTCAAAGAAACTTCTACCTGAGAATTGGGAAAAAATGATAAGAATTTCCTGATTATTTCCCATACTGCATCAGCTCTGGTTTGCCCCAGTGGGCACAGACTCAGCTCCCTCACAGTTCAGCTTGTGCCTGTCTCTCCCCTGAATGAACCCCCATCAGCATCCCCATGATACAGTGTCACAAAGGGCTTGAAAGATTATGGTGCATGCTTTTGAGATAAGATACTGTCAGCTGAAGGTAAACTGAAGCCTACACAGAATGAATTTGCTCTGGACATGACTGATATCACAGATAAGGGAGGCCAAGAAATTGTGGTTGGTGAATAAGAGTCATCTGACACAATTCACCCATTGTAATGTTCCTGCCTTTCATTAAGTCCAGTCCTTCAAAGGACTTGATAGGGGAAGGGTTTGTGAAACAAGATCCCCTTTTTCTGCTATAAGGATCATAAGGCCTTAATTCCATCACCTGTTTGAAATTTTCTCAAGCTGAACCATAACTTCAACTAGTCTGGCTGCTTGCCTATGGGGTGACATAAACCTTTACCCCGGAAGGTATGATGCCTCAGTGGTTTTGCCATTGTTGAAGGGCAGTTGCCATTTACCAATGTTACTAGGTTGGCGGAGAAGGGGACAATAGAGGATGAGAAGGTTGGATGGCATCACTGACTCGATGGACATGAGTTTGAGCAAGCTCCGGGAGTTGGTGATGGACAGGGAAGCCTGGCGTGCTGCAGTCCAGGAGGTCAGAAAGAGTTGGACACGACTGAGCAACTGAACGGAGGGTTAAAAAGTAGCAGGGAATGTTCCAGTTAATGCCTTTGGTTCCAGATAGTCTCCTTCCTGTCCTTATATGTAGCAACATTCCTAGCATCTCATGGCAGTCAGGAGCTTCTTTCTTGGTCTGCTGGCATGGACACTAGCATGGCCATCCTAAAGTGACCTGGAAACAACCATAGAATCAGCGTCAGTAGAAATCTTAAATCTAGCAGAAAACCTAAACTGTGGCATGAGATTGCAGAGGAAGCTCACTAGACCCACACACATGCAAAGCCCATAATTGCAGGAAAATCAACACAGTCTTCAACCAACAGATAAAGTAGGGATGTTATCCCTTGTCAGTTCTCTGTTCTTTGATAGGAGTCACCTCTGGGAATGAAGACCTCTAGATCTACATAACCTAAGGTTGAAAATACAAATTCTGCAAATGGATCCCTGGAAATGGTGGTGAGAGAGCCAATCTTACATCCAAGGCTTATTTTCAACCTGGGTATTGTAAATTTTGAGGACACAGTACTGTATATTGATTGTTGATTTAGCACTTCAACACTTAGGGTTTTGTTTCTAGACTAGCACCCAAATGATACTTGAATAGGCTATTTTCATCCTCACTGAGTGCTTCTGTGGAATACATGTATTTATGCTAGGACTAGTCTGCTCCATTGGAGAAGGCAATGGCACCCCACTCCAGTACTATTGCCCGGAAAATCCCATGGATGGAGGAGCCTGGTAGGCTGCAGTCCATGGGGTCGCTAAGAGTCGGACACAACTGAGTGACTTCACTTTCACTTTTTACTTTCCTGCATTGGAGAAGGAAATGGCAACCCACTCCAGTGTTCTTGCCTGAAGAATCCCAGGGACGGGGGAGCCTGGTGGGCTGCCGTCTATGGGGTCACACAGAGTCGGACACGACTGAAGTGACTTAGCAGCAGTCTGCTCCATGGTCAACAGAGTGATTGTTATAAATTGGGTCCCTGATTTGAAGACAATATTGTACAAAAAACCATCCCGGTCAATAAGGCATTGTATAAGTGCTTATGTGATGATGGGGTGGAGGAACATGGGCAGAAAAGGTAAAAGCAAATCTGGAGTAGATGTCTGTCCCTCTATAAACTCTTGTTGCCACTTCCAAGGTGGACAGGTTTTGGCAAAATCTCCAAGCCACCCAAATGGCCGGCTGGTTTTCTCTGGGATAACACCATAGAGAGAAGTCACCCTTAGTCTTTGATGCTGACAGTCAGGTATTCAGATGTGTATTAGCTAGATCAGTCTTGGGAAGAGAGTTCATATTTCTCAAACCATCTATCATTTGCACTCTGCCACCTTTGCCTTTTCTTTCATGGCCTAGTAAGCACTGCAATGACTAGAGAGAAAAGCTATAGCTCCACAAAATAGAGCATGGGAAACCTTTCAAGGCTAGACTTATACTTTCTTTTGAAACCCCTGAGTCTGATTTTGAGCAAAATCTGCCCAGTAGCTGCAGGAAGTGAGTGTCTTTCTAGACGCTGCCTTCGAAGACCTTCTGTCTTTCATAGCATGTCCTGAGATGATAGTTGTCTGATCTAATGTTGTCCTTTTCTTGGCTCAGTTCTTCCAAAGTGCAAAACATCAGCCAACTTCATAATCATAAATTCAACATTGTCCACTGATGTGTCAGAACCATGGAATAGCCCAGTGCTTTGCCTTCCACTGCCCCCGCAACCCCACCCCCACACACACACTTGGCCTATTCCAGGGCCTGTGCCTCAGCTTCCCTGCCTCTCACACCATGGCTGGGAAGGGCCTCATGCAACTTTTGATGTGTGACTGAGGGAGATGCTGTCAGAATGAACTGAGTCAAAACAAACTCGGAACCCCACACCTGGAGTCAGGCACATTGTAGAGACTGGAGAAGCTGCACAAGGGACAGCCGATTCAGAGGAAGGGAGGAGAATACACAGGAAAAAGATCAAATGAGAGGTATGTGGGGAATCTGGAGCTAGATTCCATAATGGTGGGGTGCACAAAGAACTTGTTCTTGGGCAGTGATCTTATTATTTTTAAAGTTTAGTACACTCCTACAGTATAAAGTGCTTTCCCATATACTTCCCAAATCTCTAAAAGCACAAAGGCAGAAGGCCTAGAGGAAGTGAAAATCAAGAGACTCTTATCATGCCTCTCCCCAGAAATTGGAGAAATATCAGAAGAATATTTTAGAATTCTAAGTAATGGGATTTTCTTTTTTTTAAGTGAACGTGTTAGCTTCTCAGTCCTGTCTGACTCTTTGGACAGGACTGTAGAGCACCAGGCTCCTCTGTCCATAGAATTCTCCAGGCAAGAATACTAGAGTGGGTTGCCATTCCCTTCTCCAGTGGATCTTCTTGACCCAGGGATCAAAACCGGGTCTCCTGCATTGCAGGCAGATTCTTTACCATCCGAGCCACCAGGGAAGCCCCATAATATTCATAACTGAAAAGTATACAAATCCTAGGTGTATATTCATAAAGTGAGGAACCCTTTATAATCAGTACTCATATTTTTAAAAAAAATGAGTCTCACTAGCATCACAGAAGCCTGCTTTGTGCTCCCTTCTAATTCCTACAAGGGTGGTCATAATTTCTAACACCATAGCTTGGTCTTGCCTCTTTTTGAAACTTGCTCAAATGCAAACCCAAAGTTGGGGCCCGGTTTCTCTCGCGCAGCACTTTGTGAGATTCTGCAGGCCATGGAGTTTTTTGAAAATTAAGCTGAAGACCCTTGACAGTTATGGCTTTGTTTCCCACTTGGCTGTGAGGGCCCAGACTGTGTTTTATTCATCTTTGTCTCCCCAGCACCTGGTGCAATGCCTAAGATCATGATAAAATAGTACCATCTCTTTTTATCCACCATAGGATTGACTAAAAAGCCAGCCTTTTATCAGCCCATTATAAATGTATGTTGATTCTTAGATGGCAAAATTATTTTTAAATATTAACTTATATCTCTAATATTGCTACTGACATCTCAATCCATAAATGCCAATCTTTAGTATATAATCTATACATGCCTGTTTTTCTTTGTCTATTCAGCTTTTATTGAGAGAGAAGATTCTTAGTTTTTCAACCACGAGTCTGGAAATAGTATTAAGTGATGAAAGGGACCTAGTGATGATGTGATAGGGAAGGAAGATACCCTGATTTCTAATATGAATACAGCAAATTATGAGAAGGAATGAACATTACAGAAGTACTGA
Source organism: Bubalus bubalis (assembly GCF_019923935.1). Lineage (NCBI taxonomy): Eukaryota > Metazoa > Chordata > Mammalia > Artiodactyla > Bovidae > Bubalus > Bubalus bubalis. The sequence goes on from NC_059176.1 coordinate 34,409,685, forward strand.
ATTTTCTACAATCTCTTTTTACAAATGTACTTGTACCTGCATAAATATATATATATATATATATATTTTTTTTTTTTATAAAGTTTTCTTAGTTACAACTGTAGACCACACTGAAATTATAGATTTAGGAATTTTGATATCATGTTTATCAAAGATGAAAGCAAATTTTATAAATTTAAGCAAAGAACACAAAAGCTAATCAAGATTTTACAGTGACTGTAATTACTAATTATAAGTATAGTTTGTTTTGTCTTAGTAGAAGCTATATATGGGCTTAAAGATTATGGAGACATTGTTTATAAGTTTCTTATTTTTCTATAATAGAGAACACAGTCTAGCATGATTGCCATGAAAACCCATTCTCTTCTTTATTGTAAGTTTAATAGTAGTGCTGACTAAAATGTATACAGCTATAACTTAGATACAGTAATAGCAGTAGCGTAATAGCATGCTAATGATTACATAATAATAGCATAACTAGTACTCATTATGTGCCAAGGATAATTCTAAGTACTTTATACACTGTATGTTAAAATTAAGTATTTATATATTAACTTAAATATTGACATATTTAATCCTATACAGCCCTATGAGGTAGGAACTTCATCTCCATTTTACAATTAAGAAAACTGAGCCTCTCAGAAATTAATAAACAAAATCATATACTAGAGGCAGAGCCAGAATATGAATTCAAGCTTTAGATTCTATGGTTTTAACCACTATGCTATTCTGCTGCTGATTAAACTAAAGCAAGATTTTTCTCATTGGTATCTAGCTTTTTATGAGAGGACTTCAACAGGATTCTCCCAACCGAATGTCTCTTTTATATGAACCTCATGAAATCCTGGCAGATAATGTATAAAAAGTCTGGAAGAGGGGCAGAGAGGAGGAAAAATGAAGAACAGGCAGATACCTCTGAGTCGGACTTGGAAGGCAGGGTGAAGGAAATGGGGAGTACAGATAAGCCAGCTAAGTGTCTTAGACAGTGTGACTCTGGGTACCGGCCCCAGCAGTAAGAAAATAATTCTGAACATAACTCCCAGAAGAAGGAATGTGAAAATTGCATAATTATTAATAATCTAGTCTAAAATATTAATTGTTTCCACAACAACATAGATATTAAATCTTTGCTTGGCTATCAGATCATTAGAATGAATATTAAAATATTAAAAATTAATACAACCCCATTAATTTTTTTAAACAGGAGATAAGTCACTCTAATGATCTTAAGCATTAGAATGAAAACTGAAGGAAATTAATAAAACTAAGTGACCAATTCTGGGGTGATCATATGATGAACGAATTACTAATTAAGAGAAGTGAAGAAATCTAATTACAAAAAAGAGACATATACTCCAAAGTGCTGGTCTATATATCCAAATTGCAATTCTGTCCCTCCATCTCTCCCCACATTTCTATTCCTTTCTGCTTTAGAAACAACGCTGGTAAAGAATTTAATTTCTTGGGCAGTACATCTTGGAGTTAACTTATCTGAGACTCTCACCAGGGCCTCTAAGACTCATATGTATAAGTTTATTAATTGATATTTTATCATTAAAGAAAGATATATTATTAATTAAACTAAACTGGATGTTACAATGAAGTCCCAGACCTCCCAAATCCTGTGTGGAATTAATAATACATTAACACTTTTAGGTAATAAACACAAATTGGAAAAGTGACTCCATGTCCCAAGACACATATGTGGAATCACTTATGCAACATTAATGAGCATGTAATTTATTCAAGACAAGAATTCTTAGATGTTATTCTGCATCTTTATGTAGTTTGCCATTATGTGATTGACCCAGAGCATGTACACAACATATATTCTAAGGGCTTTAACCTTCAGAATTCAAATTAAATATATGCACTTTGTACACACCTCAAGAAATGTTTGGCAGATTTTATAAAATATGTTTCAAAGCATGAAATCAACTTTCTTAGAAAAGCATATTATGAGTTTCATATTAATAAGCCATATAAATTTAGCAAAATTTCATGTTATATTTGAGAGAAATATTTTGAGTGTGGATGAATCAAGGATTTATCAATTATTGTTAAATTTCCAATTAAATTTGACTGCATAGTTTAGACATTGTCTATATGACAATTGGAGATTACAAAAAAATGGCATCATATGACTATTGTCAAAAAGCTTATAAGCTTGTTGGAAAGACCCTATCTAGGGCTATATAGTACAAATACCACAAAAGTATAATATGATATTGTCTAGTGTTAGAATGTATTTTGGTAAAAATTAGAGAGATTTCCATTTGACCAGAATGGAAGTCTTAATAGAAGACTGAAGTATTATATAAAAGTCAGTAAGGCTCCTGGGCAGCTCAAATAGTAAAGAGTCTGCCTGCAGTGCAAGAGACCAGGGTTTAATCCCTGGGTCAGGAAAATCACCTGGAGAAGGGCATGGCAACCCAATCCCATATTCTTGCCTGGAGAATTCCAAGGACAGAGGAGCCTGGCGGGCTCCAGTCCATGGGGTCACAAAGTGTTGGATGTGACTGAACAACTACTACTTTACTTTACATCACTTGAAGGCTCCTGAGCAGGGAAGAGTAATACCAATGTGAAAGTAAATTAGGCTGTGGGAAGCTTGAATGAAAAAGTCTCTAGGAAGCGTGCAAAGCCCCAGAGGACCTAAATGAAAATGCTCCTGTGCCCTGAACCAAAGGCAAGGATAAAAGGAGTTTGCCCCAGGGCTTAGACGTTCATTCAACAATTACTTATCACACTTGTATTGTGTACCAGGCAGAGTAGTAAGCAAAGATTCCTGACCTCCTGGAACTTACTTTCTAACTAGGAGAAACAAAATTATAGTCAGTAAATATAATATTAAGTACATGGCTTGATAATCAAGTAGTTTAGAAGTGATAAGAGATATGGGGGGAAAATAGAGCTCAATGGGGGGATTGACGATAAAGGGGAGAGAGTGGGTTGTAAATTTAAAAGTTAAGTAGGATAGGCTTCGTTAATAAAGTATCATGTGAGCAAAGACTTGCAGACGTCTGGGGGATGAGTGCTTCAGGCAGAACAGTCAGCACAGTGGCCCTAGGGCAAAGGAAGTGCAACTCAGAGGAGAAACAGCAAGAAATTCACTTGGGGAAGTGAGTCTGGGATGGATCCAGCCAGGGGACACTAATAGGAGATAGGATCACCAAAGTAAAGGGGCCAGACCACGTAGGGCCTTGTAGGTAACTCAAACAGTAAAGAATCTGCCTGCAATGCCAGCGACCTGGGTTCAATCCCTGGGTCATGAAGATCCCCTGGAGGAGGGCATGGCAACCCACTCCAGTATTCTGGCCTGGAGAATCCCATGGACTGCAGTCCATGGGGCCACAAAGAGTTGGACATGACTGAATGACTTAACACACTAAACAGTTTCAAACAGATTAATATGTGGTATTACCTTAGATTTTAAAAGAGTTACTTGGACTGCTGTGTTGAGGATAGATGATGAGTGATGTTGGGAAGGTACAGGTTGAAATAAATTATGAGACTGTTGCAAACATCCATGTGAGTCACGTGACCTGGCATAGGATTGTCCCAGTGGAAGTGGAGAGAAATAATCAGAATTGTTTCCAAATGCGTGTGTTTGGAAGCCTCTGGAGAGAATGGGGTGACCAGGTGCTAATACAGTCTCTGGACTTGATGAGACAAGCAGGGGAATGTTTATTGTAAAGTCTATTCTGTAAGAGAAGGCACACAGCCAGTTCAAGGTAGCCTTGAAGACAGGAGGCCAGAGCATACATCCTTTGACCTCATTCTCTTCTGATCCTTCCCTTCTCACTAGATGCCGCTAGAAGGCAGGGGGCACAATCTATCAATGTTATCCATACAGGTCAGCCTCATTGCACCAAAAGGAGTAGTGCAGAAAAGAGGGGCTCTTGAAGAGCAAATGAAACATAAATGGTACCCATATCCTGGAAGCTGAATGAAGACAGTGTATCAAGGGGGATGGAGTGATACGTTGTGCCAAAATCTGCAAGGACCTCAGACAAGATGAGGACAGAGATCTGTTACAGGGTTTAGCAATGTGGAGTTCACTGAAGAACATGAAAAGTGTAGTTCTGATAGAACACTGGGGACAAAAGCTAGATTAGAGTAAATTGAAGAGTGAATGGGAAAAAATTGAGGGCAGGGTAGGAACAACTCCTTTAGAGCCCAGCAAGAACTTCAGAGCCCTGTGCTTAAATGTTAGAGTAGCAGAAAGAGTTTACGTGATGAAGTAAGTTGCTTCTGGATGCGAATGTGTCTGGTATATAAATGACAGTTACATCATCATCCTTGGCCTCTTTCACCTAATGAACATCTCAAATCAATGTGGGCTGCCAAGTTCATGCCTCCAGAAGATACAAAAGAAAGCTGGTAAAACACATATTTGCCTTGTTATCTTTTTAATACACTTTGCACTGCTTTATAAATACCTCAAGAGTAAGATGACATAAAGAACTTGAACTGCTCATTCTTGCCTATTCTTCAATATAAAACTATGAAGCCTATGTACTGGTTTCAGGTAAGTAGTAAAGGCTATTGTGATAATACAGGCATAAGGTACTATAAGCCTGGCCAGGGTAGTGGAAGCAGAAATTAAAAAGGTAAGATTTTGGAGATAGAGTAATTAACATAACTTGCTTTTGACCAAATGTCTCCTTAAAAGTCATATGTTGAAATTCTAGCCTTCAGTGGGATGCTGTTAGAAGGTGGGCCTTCAGGAGGTAATTAGGTTTAGCTGAGGTCATGAAGGAAAAATCCTCAAGATGAGATTAGTGTCTTTATGAGAAAAGAGCCCTGAGTTTGTGTTCTCTGTCACACAGAGAACACATAAGGAGAGAATGGGCGTGTTAAGAACAGAAAAAAGGTCCTTAGTAGATACTCAATATGCTGGTACCTTCATCTTGGACGATCTGAGCACCAGAACTGTGAGAAATAAGTGCTTGTTATCTAAGTCAGCCTATGAAATGTATTATACCAGCCCGATCTGACTAATACCAAAAGATGGCTAAATGACTGGGTATGGGGTTGAAAAATAAGGAGGAACCAATGTTTTTCCTGGTTTTCTTCAACAGTAAGGGAAAATTGTGATTCCACAGACAGAAGCTTACAATTTTTAGTAAGAAAGCATAGGAAGGAGTTAGGAGAGCACTCAGAGAACAGCTGGTTTGAAATAAAGATTCCTTTGTTGAGTGTAATCTGTGACAAGCACTGTCATACACACACCCGAGAACATCATCTGATGGAAGAGCTTAAACATCATAATGAGAGAGAGGATGTGAACTCGCACCTAGGCATTACATAAATCCCCCTGGTGGGGTGCTTGGGAAGATGAAAATGGGGAGAGAAGCAATGCAGAGAGGCTGGAATCCACACCCTGACGCTTGTGCAGTTAGTCTTCAGAAACTAAATATTTGTCTTTGTGTTTGCTATTCCTTATTGTTTTTCTACCAGTTCATGGAATTTTGATTCCTGATCTTTGTCTTTTGTATCACTAGTTTTCACTTCCGACTTTTGGTTCTTTAGAAAGTTTTCTTTCTACGGCATCATTTAGGCCAGAGTTAAGGCTATTGAAAGTCACCAGGCAAAGGACAGATCCTCGTGACAATTGCTGTTGAGTGTTCAGAGCAAAAGGCAGATGGAAGGAGTTAAGGGTATGGCCATGAAAGATGCAAATTCAAGATGCAAAGAAATAACGAATACTCTTTAATCAAAGAGCATAATCCTCAAAGTAGAAGATCCTTAAAAAAGAACCAAAAAGGGGAAAAGATCTTGATATAGTAAGCTTTTATTTTTTGATTCTTATGATGAAAGATTGGTGTATAAAACAATCAATACTTTTTCTGTATACTAGCAATGAACAGTATGAATTTCAAATTGAGAAAACTATATTATTCATATTCAAATAAAAAACAAAGTGTTCAAGAATAAATTTAACAAAAGAAGAGCAAGACCTGTGCACTGTAAACTACAAAATATTGCTAAGAGAAATTAAAGAAGATCCATAGAGAGACATTGTAGACTCATAGATTGGAAGACTCAATATTGTTTTGCTTTACATTTTTATTGGAATATAGTTGATTTATGATGTTGTGTTAGTTTCTGCTCTACAGCAAAATGAATCAGTTATACATATATCCACTCTTTTTAAGTGATTTTCCCATGTAGGTCATTACAGAGTATTAAGAAGAGTTCCCTGTAAGTTCTTATTAGTAATTCTTATCATAATACAGTAGGTTTTTATTAGTTATCTATTTTATATATAGTAGTGTGTATATGTTAATCCCAATCTCTCAACTTATCCCTACCTTTACTTTTCTCCCCAGGTGACCATAAGGTTATTTTCTACATTTCTGACTTTATTTCTGTTTTGTAAATAGACTTATTTGTAACATTTTATAGATTCCACATATAAGTGATATTATATGATACTTGTTGCTCTCTGTCTGGCTTACTTTACTCAGTATGGCAATCTCTAGGTCCATGTTGCTGCAAATAAGCTTATTTCACTCTTTTTTTATGGCTGAGTAATATTCCATTGCATAAGTAAATGTGTCACATCTTTTTATCCATAATTCTGTCAATGGATATTTAGATTGCTTACATGTTCTGGATATTGTAAATAGTGCTGAAATGGACATTGAGGTGCATGTATCTTTTCAAATTATGGTTTTCTCTTGGTATATGCACAGGAGTGGATTTGCAGGATCATAATCATTTTCTTTTTAGTTTTTTAAGGAACTTCCATATTGTTCTCCATAGTGGTTATTTACACTTTACAGTTTGCATTACCACTAACAGTGTAGGAGGGTTAAGATAGCTGTTCTCCCCAAATTTGTCTATGGATTCAACACAAAAGTCCTGAAACAAAGAAATCCTTAAAAGGAGAAGAACAGAACTTATACCATCCACTTTCAAAGCTTACTGTAAAGATTCAGTAATCAAAACTGTGCAATTGGCATAGTAATAGACAAATACATCAGTGAAATAGCATGCAAAATCCAGACATAAACCCTTAAATTATGGTCAGTTGATTTTTGACAAAGATGTCAAGGCAATTCATTGGTGAAAGAATATAGTCTTTTCAACAAACGATGCTAGGACAATTAAATATTCATATGCAAAAAAATAACTTAGACCCTTGCTTCCTATTGTACATAAAAGTCAAATAGACATGTTGTAGACATAAATACAAAAGCTAAAATTATAAAATTTTCAGAGAAAAATAGAGAAAATTCTTTGCAATCTTAGATGAGGCAAAGGTTTCTTAGGTATGATATACAAGGCACATTCCATAAAGAAAAAACTGGAAAACTTCTACTCTTTAAAAGACACCACTAAAAACAAAATGGTGAACTGTAGACTGAGAAAAATAATTGAAAATAATATACTTAATAATCTGAAATATATAGATGCTCTTACAGCTCATTAATATGAATACAGACAACCCAATTTAAAAAGTGGCAAAATAGTTCACCAGAGAAGATACCCAGAGGCTAACAAGCCATGAGAAGTGCTGAACACTGTTAGCCATGTGGTCATTGTGTTGTTCAGTCGCTGAGTTGTGTCCAAATCTTTGCAACCCCATGGACTGCAGCGTACCAGGCTTCTCTCTCCTCGCCTATCTCCTGGAGTCGCTCAAATTCATCTCCATTGAGTAAATGATGCTATCTAACAATCTCATCCTCTGTTGCCCCCTTCTCCTTTTGCCTTCAGTCTTTCCCAGCATCAGGGTTTTTTTTCAGTGAGTCAGCTCTTCACTTCAGATGGCCAAAATATTTGAGCTTTGGCATCAATCCTTCCAGTGAATATTCAGGGCTGATTTTCTTTAGGAATGACTGATTTGCTCTCCTAACAAACCAAGGAACTCTCAAGACTCTTCTCCAATACCACAGTTCAAAAGCATAGATTGTTCAGCGTTCAGCCTTCTTTGTGGTTCAACTCTCACATCCATACATATACTGGAAAAACTGTAGCTTTGACTATATGGACATTTGTCATCAAAGTGATGTCTCTGCTTTTTAATGTGCTGTCTAGGTTTTTCATAGCTTTTTTTTTTCCCCAAGGAGCAAGCATCTTCTAATTTCATGGCGACTGAAGCGACTCAGCAGCAGCAGCAGTCACCATCCACCATGATTTTGGAGCCCAAGACGATAAAATCTGTCACCGCTTACACTTTTTCCCCCTTTTATTTGCCATGAAGTGATGAGACAAGATGCCATGATCTTATGTTTTTGAATGTTGTGTTTCAAGCTAGCTTTCACACTCTTCTCTTTCACCCTCATCAAGAGACTCTGTAGTTCCTCATCACTTCCTGCCATTAGAGTGATGTCATCTGCATGTCTGAAATTATTGTTATTTCTCCTGGCAATCTCAATTCCAGCTTGTGATTCATTCAGCTCAGTATTTCACATGATGTGCTCTGCCTAGAAGTTAAATAAGCAGGGCGACAATACACAGCCTTGTCGTACTCCCTTCCCAATTTTGAGCCAGTCAGTTGTTCATCATCTGGTTCTAACTGTTGTTTCTTGACTGGTATACAGGTTTCTCAGGAGACAGGTAAGGTGGCCTGGTTCCATCTCTAAGAATTTTCCACAGTTGATTGTGATCTGCACAAAAGTCAGTGAAGCAGAAATAGATGTTTTTTCTGGAATTCCCTTGCTTTCTCCATGATCCAGTGAATGTTGGCAATTTGATCCCTGGTTCTTTTACCTTTTTTAAACCCAGCTTAAAAAAGGAAGCTCTTGGTTCACATATTGCTAAAGCCTAGCTTGAAGGATTTTGAACATTAGCTTGCTAGCATGGGAAATGAGCACAATTTTATGGTAGTTTGAACATTCTTTGGCATCCCCCTTCTTTGGGATTGAAATGAAAACTGACCTTTTCCAGGCCTGTGGCCACTGTTGAGTTTTCCAAATTTGTGGACGTATTGAGTGTAGCACTTTAACACATCATATTTTAGGATTTCCAGCTCAGCTGGAATTCCATCACCTCCACTAGGTTTGTTTGTACTAATGTTTCCTATGGCCCACCTGACTTCACACTCCAGGATATCTGGCTTCTAGGAGAGTGACCACACCATCGTGATTATCTGGGTCATTAAGACCTTTATGGTGTTGTTCTTCTGTGTATCCTTGCCACTTCTTCTGAATCTCTTCTCCTTCTGTTAGGTCCTTGCAGCTTCTGTCCTTTATTGTTCTTGAAACGTCCTTTATACTTGCTTGAAATGTTCCCTTGATATCTCCAATTTTCTTGAGGAGATCTCTAGTCTTTCCCATTCTATTGTTTTCCTTTATTTCTTTGCATTGTTCATTTAAGAAGGCCTTCTTACCTCTCCTTGCTGTTCTCTGAAACCTGCATTCAGTTGAATGTATCTTTCCCTTTCTCCTTTGCCTTTCACTTCTCTTCTTTCCTCAGCTATTTTTAAGGCCTCCTCAGACAACTACTTTGCCTTCTTGCATTTCTTTTTCTTTTCTTTTCTTTTTGTTGCATTTCTTTTTCTTTGGGATGTTTTTGGTCACTGCCTCCTGTACAGTGTTCCTAACCTCGCTCCATAGTCCTTCAGGCATCCTGTCTACCACATCTCATACCTTGAACTGTTTGTCGTCTTCACTGAATAATCACAAGGGATTTTATTTAGGTCATGCCTTAATGGTCTCACGGTTTTCCCTTCCTTTTTAACTTAAGCCTGAAGTTTGCAATAAGGAGCTCATGATCTGAGCCATGGTAGCTCCAGGTCTTGTTTATACTGACTGTATAGAGCTTATCTATCTTTGGCTTCACAGAATATAAGCAGTCTTTTTTTGGTATTGACCTTATGGTGATATCCTAGTATAGAGTTGTCTCTTGGCTTGTTGGAAAAGGGTGTTTGCTATCACCAACATGTTCTTTTGACAGAACTCTGTTAGCCTTGGCCCTGATTCATTTTGTACTCCCAGGCCAAACTTGCCTGTTATTCCAGGTATCTCTTGACTTCCTACTTTTGCATTCCAACCCCTGCGATGAAAAGGACATCTTTTTTTTTTTTTTTTTGGTGTCAGTTCTAGAAAGCGTTGTAGGTAGGTCTTCATAGAACTGGTCAACTTCAACATCTTCAACATCAGTGGATGGGAAATAGACTTGAATTACTCTGATATTGGATGGTTTGCCTTGGAAATGAACTGAGACCATTCTGTCATTTTTGAGATTGTACCCAAGTACTGCATTTCAGACTCTTGTTGATTATGAGGGTCACTCCATTTCTTCTAAGAGATTCTTGCCCACAGATTTAAATATATGTTCACCTCAATTAAATTCTCCCATTCCTGTTCATTTATGTTCACTGATTCCTAAACTGTCGATGTTCAACCTTCCATCTCTTGCTTGATCACATCCAATTTACCTTGATTTATTGACCTAACATTCCAGGTTCCTATGCAATATTTTTCTTTACAGCATTGGACTTTACTTCCATCACCAGTCACATCCACAACCAGGTATAGTTTTTGCTTTGGTTCTGTCTCTTCATTGTTTCTGGAGCTGTTTCTCCACTCTTCTCCAGTAGCATATTGGGCACCGACCGACATGGGGAGTTCATCTTTCAGTGTCATATCAGTATTGTTCTTTATAGCATGGGACTTTACTTTCACCACCAGACACATCCACAGCTGAATGTCATTTCCATTTGGCACAACAACTTCATTTTTTGTAGAGCTGTTAGTAATTGCCCTTTCCCTGCTCTTCCCCAGTAACATATTGGACACCTTCTGACCTGAGGCACTTATCTTCCAGTACCGTATCTTTTCCCCTTTTCATACTGTTTATGGGGTTCTTTAGGCAAGAAAGCTGGAGTGAATTGCCATTTCCTTCTCCAGTGCACCACGTTTTATCAGAACTCTTCACTATGACCAGTCTATCTTGAGTGGCCCTGCACAGCATGGCTCATAGCTTCAAGTTACATAAGCCCCTTTGCCCCAGCAAAGCTGTGACCCATGAAGAGGTATTAGCTATGAGGAAGATCTAAATAAATATTTCAGTGAGATACTGCTACACAGCCATTTAGAAGAGCTATAATCAAGAAACTGGACAATACCAGGAGTTATTAAGGAACTTGGGGAAACTGGAACTGTTGCATGTTGAAATGAGAATGTAAAATGGTATTGACATTTTAGAAGACTGTTTGGTAGTTTCTTAATAAACACAAACTTACCACATGACCCATAATTTCCTCTCCTCTCAATTCCACTATCTACCCAAAGTGAAAACTTTTGTCCATTCAAAGACCTGAATGTAAATATTCATAACTGTGTTCTTCATAATAGCCCACAAGTACAAACACGAAGTGCCCATCAGCTTGTGAATTCATAAACACAGTGTGTATGTTCATACGATGCAATATTATGTAGGAATAAAAAGAAATGATTTGCTGATACATGCTACAACACAGATGGACCTCAAATCATTGCACTAAGTGAAAGAACCCAGACACATATTGTTCCCGTGAAATTTCTAGAAAATATTGTTCATGTGAAATTTCTAGATAAGGCCAAACTATAAAGAAAGAACAGTAATTGCCTAGGCTTAAGGCTGACTGCGAAGAATGTCTGTAAATTGGCCCAAAGGACAGTTATGGTTTGATGAAAACATTCAAAAACAAGGTTGTGGTGTTGACTGCAGAACTGTTTACATTTACTAAAAAATTATTAAATTGTGCACTTACAGTTCTTGAATATTGGTAGTATGCAAATTACATCTCAATAAATCTGTTTAAAATTCAAGTAGGTTTTCAACAAAGGGCAATGCATCAGTATTCACATGCATGGTCAGAGTATTTGAAATACAACTTTAATTCACCCCAGAGTTATGGTACCTAAGGAGATTTTGCTTTGCAGTGCCTTGTTAAAAATAATTTTATTACTCCCTTCTTTACAAAGAGAGTTGAAAAACCTACATCAATAATTAGAAGAAGTGGTGTTTTTTTATATTTTGACAAATACGTGTGATTGAATATTTAAAATAGCTCATTAAAGCTAGTTAATCAAGTATTTTTTACATGACATCACCATCTGTGATGTTAAAAATGAATTACTTTTTTTTAAATGAAGTAACCAGTTGATTGAGTCAAATACACAAAGCCTTAATATTTTCCCAGAAAATCCCTTTCTTTATGCTATCTGAGTATTTTAAGATAATGATAAATGCAAATAAAATATGGTACTAAAATTTCTTCCATAATCTCACCAGAAGAGCATTTTATTTGTTTCAATTTTAGTTGTAGTACAATACCCACAACATAAAATTTGTGCTCTTAGCATTTTTCAGATCAGCTCAGTCGTGTCTGACTCTTTGCGACCCCATGAATCGCAGCATGCCAGGCCTCCCTGTCCATCACCAACTCCTGGATTTCACTGAGACTCATGTCCATCGAGTCAGTGATGCCAACCAGCCATCTCATCCTCTGTCGTCCCCTTCTCCTCTTGCCCCCAATCCCTCCCAGCATCATAGTCTTTCCAATGAGTCAACTCTTCACATGAGGTGGCCAAAGTACTGAACTTTCAGCTTTAGCATCATTCCTTCCAAAGAAATCCCAGGGCTGATCTCCTTCAGAATGGACTGGTTTGATCTCCTTGCAGTCCAAGGGACTCTCAAGAGTCTTCTCCAACACCACAGTTCAAAAGCATCAATTCTTCGGCTCTCAGCCTTCTTCACAGTCCAACTCTCACACCCATACATGACCACTGGAAAAAACCATAGCCTTGACTAGATGAACCATTGTTGGCAAAGTAATGTCTCTGCTTTTGAATATGCTATCTAGGTTGGTCATAACTTTCCTTCCAAGGAGTAAGCGTCTTTTAATTTCATGGCTGCAGTCACCATCTGTAGTGATTTTGGAGCCCAGAAAAATAAAGTCTGACACTGTTTCCACTGTTTGCCCATCTATTGCCCATGAAGTGATGGGACCAGATGCCATGATCTTTGTTTTCTGAATGTAGAGCTTTAAGCCAACTTTTTCACTCTCCACTTTCACTTTCATCAAGAGGCGTTTGAGTTCCTCTTCACTTTCTGCCATAAAGGGTGGTGTCATCTGCATATCTGAGGTTATTGATATTTCTCCCAGCAGTCTTGATTCCAGCTTGTGTTTCTTCCAGTCCAGCGTTTCTCATGATGTACTCTGCATAGAAGTTAAATAAACAGGGTGACAATATACAGCCTTGACGTACTCCTTTTCCTATTTGGAACCAGTGTGTTGTTCCATGTCCAGTTCTAACTGTTGCTTCTTACCTGCATACAAATTTCTCAAGAGGCAGATCAGGTGATCTGGTATTCCCAAGGGTATACCAATATCTCTTCAAGTCTTTGCTTTCAATTCTTTTGGGTATATACCCAGAAGTGGAATTACTGAATCACATGGTAGTTCTATTCTTAATTTTTTGATGAGCTATCATAGTATTTTCCATAGTGGCTACAGCATTCCGTAGTCCCATCATCAGTGCACAAGAATTCCAATTTGCCTATATTCTCACTAATACTTGTCACTTTCTCCTTCATTTATTAAAATAGTAACCACCCTTAATGTGTATTAGGTACCTCAGAACACAGCATTCCTGACCCATTTCAGTATTACTGTACCTGACTGATAGTAAACTATTGCTGATGAAACTTTATGAACTTAACCTAATGGAATATAACTAAAAGGTTCAGTTGTCACATTCATAGTAGTGTGTTAGGTTCTTGCAGTATCCTTGCGGGATATGCTATGCACCAATTTGGAAACAGTATATTGGAGCAATACTTCACCTAGAAAAAACTTGAACTCTAAATGGGATCAGCCTGAAAGACTTTTTGAAACCAAAGTAAAATAAAATTCAAAACATATTCAATGTTTTAACCATGGACTATTTCTAGTCCCATAAATAAACGAAGCAGACCAAGTCAGAACCAGATCCACCAAACTCATAAAATCTTTCTTTAAAAAGTGAGGCATTTGATACATTTTTTTGAAATAAATAAGAATTTAAGTAATATTTCATTCAGGTCAAGTATCTGAATGATAGTGATGTTGGCGCTCCGAATTCCAGCTGCAAAACTTCCTATGTCCCATCCCGTTCAAGCTTAGATATTAATACATGAATTAGTGTGCTTTCTGTTTTTTGCTTATTGTGGTACATTTTCATGGAACATCAGGGATTCTTGGTCAACATTCATCTTCTTTGGCAGCTAGTTTCCCCATATCGTTTCAGTTGATCTTTGTCTCCTTCAGCAATATCTTCTCATGTAAATTTAATTTTGAGAGTTCTGTTCTCTGTTTCTGGGTGTTATGTTTTTTTTAAAATTTCCACCTATTTTTTTTTTCCTTGCCAAAATAGAGGTACTTATTTTGGGGTGTCAGGCAACAGATTCATACAAATGCACGTTGCTGACAACTGTCCTACCAACTTACAGTCTAACAAAAACTTGGCAGCAAGACTGATCCTGATGCCTGATTAACAGGTGTCTCCCTAGTGCACAAGGCAGCCATCAGCAGCAGACCCACTTCTCCCAGGAGAGTATAAACATGACAGTAAACAGTCTACATCAGAGACGTTTCAGTTCCGCAACAAGCCTTTCTGCTTCAGGTAAGTGATATACACCCAAACAAAACATTAATCAGAAGACCCATTTCATGTCCCTTGGGGAATCAAAGCTATAGCAGGCTAATCCTGCTCTCTAACTGTGATTTTGAACATTAAAAGAGTTCCTTTAAGGAAATGTAAAGGCTGAGAAAAGCAACACAAATTGAATAGGGATTTCATGATAATATGAAGTCTCGCTGTGAGTCAACATGAGAACATGGTAAAAATTTAGCTCTTTTAATTAGGCCCATCAACTCAGACTATGTTTGAGGCCATCTCTGACAGGTCTCAGCTGACAAAGAGTTGAGGATAGTAGAGAATATGGCATTGATGTTGTTCCCAATAAGGGCCCTTTGGCCTGTTTGAGTGAAGTAGTTTGTTTATTCATTTGTTATTTCCTGCTATAATATAGAATTTTTTTAAAAAAAGAATCAGCAGTAAAGTGTGAAAGTAAGACATGCAGAAGTAGCATTTGCTTTCCAGGCATGTGGAGAGGGCCAATGTGGAATTTTCCAGCTCTCCACTCATGTCTGGAAATGTGGATTTTGAGTGTGTTGATGGAGGCCACCTAAAATTGATGGTGCCTAATCTTTGGTCTGTCATCCTAATTTGTACTCTAGTGAAAAACAATGGCTTCAGTCCATCTGGTATCCTACCCTTTATTCTTCTCTTCCACTATTATCTCTCAATCTGTAAATGTTAATATGCAAGATAGGTCCCAAGAAGGGTAGAGGCTGTGAAGATTGTGGCAAGTTGTAATGATCTGGCCATGTGCTTTCCTGACTGTCATATAAAAGGTGAAAACAAGAGGGTAGCTTTTGGAGTAGCTAGGCTTTTCCTTGACTGAATTAGAGGAGAACAGTTCCTGCTGAGGTTTTGACAACCCAGGAAGAAGTTAAAGCCTTAAATGCAAGCTCATTTGCCTGCTTTGCTTATGACAAGATGATACTCTTATCATTAAGTGTTAAAATTTTCATATTTGTGCTAAACTAGCACATAGGAGGTAGGTTGTTTTTTTAAAGAGAGATGCTGAAGTTTCAATACTTTGGCCACCTGATGTGAAGAACTCACTCATTGGAAAAGCCCCTGATGCTGGGAAAGATTGAAGACAGGAAGAGAAGGGGATTACAGAGGATGAGGTGGTTGGATGGCATCACCAACTGGATGGACACGAGTTTGAGCAAGCTCCAGGAGTTGGTGATGGACAGGGAAGCCTGATGTGCTGCAGTCCATGGGGTCGTAAAGAGTCGGACATGACTGAGCGACTGAAGTGAACTGAAATATTATTTCCTCACCGTCTTTGTAATTTGAAAGTGAATGAACATACTTTAAATCTGAAAACAGATGAAGTCTGAGGTTGACTAACTATGGTTGTTCATTGTTCACTCACTCAGTCGTGTCCAGTTCTTTGTGACCCCATGAACTGCAGCAGGCTAGGCTTACTGTCCTTCGTGATCTCCTAGAACTTGCTTAAACTCATGTCCATTGAGTCAATGATGCCATCCAACCATCTCATCCTCTGTTGCCCCCTTCTCTTCCTGCCCTCAATCTTTCCGAGTATAAGGATCTTTTTCAATGAGTCGGCTCTTTGCATCAGGTGGCCAGTGTATTCTAGCTTCAGCATCAGTACTTCCAATGAATATTCAAGGTTGATTTCCTTTAGGATTGACTGGTTTGATATCCTTGCTGTCCAAGGGACTCTCAGGAGTGTTCTCCAGCACCATAATTTGAAAGCTTCTGTTCTTTGACTCTCAGCCTTCTTTATTGTCTGACTCTCATATGCATCTATGACTACTGGAAAAACCATAGCTATGATTATATGGACCTTTGTCAGCAAAGTGATGTCTCTGCTTTTTAATACACAATCTAGATTTGTCATAGCTTTACTTCCAAGGAACAAGTGTCTTTTAATTTCACGGCTACAGTCATGGTCCACAGTAATTTTGGAGCCCAAGAAAATGAAATCTGCCACTGTTTCTACTTTTTTCCCCATCTATTTGGCCGTGAAGTGATGGGACTGGATGCCATGATCTTAGTTTTCTGAATGTCGAGTTTTCAGCCACCTTTTTCACTCTCCTCTTTCACTCTCACCTAGAGGCTCTTTAGTTCCTCTTTGCTTTCTATCATTACAGTGAGGTTGTTGATATTTCTCCTGACAATCTTGATTCCAGCTTGAGATTCATCCAGCCTGGCATTTCACATGATGTACTCTGCATAGATATGGAAGCAATAAATTATTTTTAGAAATCATGCATTCATAGAAACATAATGACAGGTGTCCTATAAAGACCATGAAGTATCTCTTACAAAGTTAATGAATGTCTTTTCTTAAAAACCAAAATCAAAACATAAATCTTTCTGGGGAAGTGAATCTTATTCCTAGTAATTATATAATCTTCCTTTTGAGCTATTAATACTTTCATAAAGAAGTTACTCTCTTCATCTCATAGTAGCGTCTTTTACTTAGGACATTCTTGAACACCCTAGAGCCCTTCTCTTCCAACCAAACAAGTAATCAAGAAACATTTGTGTCTTTGTTTGTCTATTTTGTTGTGGTGAGGAGGAATTTCATGGAAATGGAAGAAAAAAATGATCTCTTCAATTTTTCCTTACCAAGGAAATAGACAGGCCCAGACTTAGTGAACAACTTGAATGCTATGAGTTCTATAAATATTAAATATATTATAAAAATCTGCATATATGCATTAACATCTTTATTGCATTCTTAATAGTGAACCATTGTACCATATTTTTCTTAACTTATTCTTATTTTTTTTAATCTTTAATGTAGAAGATTGATTACTGAAGTCTATGGTATGACATTTTTCTTTTATTAATAGTGCAAATTTCAAAAAAATGCACATTTTATTAATTTATTTTTTTACTAACTTTTTGCAGAAAGCAATTATTCCGTTATATTCAGAGCTAGTCAGATACTCATTGTAATATATTGGTCAAGTTTATGTTTCATACTAAACATTTTTGGTGACAATGTTTAAATAACTCAAAACAGAAACAGGAGAAGATATAAAGAGTTTGTTAATAAGATTTTAAAGAAACATAGGGTGATTTGCATCTCTTAATCTTGAAAGTAAATATCTAAAGAAGATTTAATGTCTTTACACTGTTCTAAAACAAATGAAAAAATGTGTCCAGTCTATGAAATACAATTGAGCTAAATAAATTTTTTCACTGAGTCAGGTTAATACAAATGATTAATCTAGCAACTATACACAGATAGTCTTAAAATGGCTCAGAGGACAATGATATGACGAAGATTACTATTTACACTGAAAACAGAAGGTGAGACACTAAGTTTACTGTAGTAGTATGGAAAATTGCCCAGGATAAATTATTTAAGATTTCACTTTGTTTGTAGAAAAAAAGGAGAGTATCTGTAAGGGAAAAAAAGAATGTCTCATTTTTGTTAAAATCCTTGATTAAAAAATCATAATAGTTATTTATATTATTAACTCTTATTGTTATAGAGATAAAAATATCCATTATAGTATTTGACATGGTATATTGATATGTCCACAGGTCTAGGAAATGCTTGGTTTTGATAGACAGCAGTCCATATACTCCCTGAGGGGAAAGCAGAAAAGAAAAAAAAAAAAAAGCTATAAATAAAATGTGGTATCCAGTGTTCCTAGCTGTTAGGAAATGGTGTACATTCACCTTTCCTCTAATATTATCTAATATGTTTCTTTACATCTTATAGGAGAAGACAGAGAGTAAGAGTTGGAGGAATTAATTTTCTTTAAGATAAAATCCAAAGAATATCTACCTAACCATTTTAATATTTTAATACATTTACTGAGCAACTCAAGTTTCTTTACATTGCTTCTTCTAAGCCACATAAGAAGAAATAATAGGACAGGATAAACAATCTTGAATTCAGTAGTATTGGAGATAAATTATAAAATATATTGGTCTTGGCATATGCCTATAGTATTGATGGGAGTATATATTAATATAATTTTTCACTGGGGAAATATGAAAATATACTCTCTAAAAAGGTCACATTCTTGAAATAGTTATTTCACTGGAAAAAATAATTTCTAAAGATATATAAGTCTGCGCTATAGCTGACAACATTTTTTAGTAGGCAAACAAAAAACAAAGTGTCCCAAATATTCAGCAATGGTGAAATGGCTTTTTAAATTATGGTGTTTCTATCTGATAATGTTATACATAACTTAAAATTGTTTTTCAAAAAAGATGAGATATGTTGAATAATATTTATAGACTGATAGAAGTTGAAACACCAGACACAAAATTAAACAATAGGGTATAATTATAAATTTATAAAAATAGAAGTAGCTAAATTTGTAGGGTGGGATTTGGGCTTTTGTTTCTTCTTAATATGTTTCTAGAGTTTGGCAATGAATATGTATTAGTTTCTGGCCAGAAAAAACACTTATTTAAAAATATTTCCTCCATCAAGTAGCATAATAAGCAAGTAATCTCACTTGTTGGCCCAGTAGTAAAGAATACACCTAGAGACACAAGAGAAGCGAGTTGGTCCTCTGGGTTGGGAAGATCCCCTAGAGTAGGAAATGGCAACCCACTCTAGTATTCTTGCCTGGAAAATTCCATGGACAGAGGAGCCTAGAGGGCTACAGTCCATGGGGCCGGAAAGAGTTGGACAATACTGAGCATGCATGTATTTTCCCTTCCTTTCAAATCTCACCTGTGATAACATAAATATCATTGCAAGTAAGGAACTCTGAAAATCTTTTAAGATCTGGTTATGAACTATAGGCATGACACATCAGATTGCAGGCAACCACAGGATTTCTGGATGTGGACAGATATGAAAGAGGGCAGGCAAAAATCAGAAACCAAATACCAAACAACAGCATCGATACCCATACATCATTAAAAACTTCCATTAAAAATGAATTTAAAAATAATGAACATCCAATCTAGAGAGGTGAAACAAAATGCCTTCAAAGGAAATATTGAAAACTCTTCTCAATTGAACAGAAGGCAAAAGTAAAAAGAAGCAGAAAAAGAATGGTATATAAAAAACACAAAATATAATGATAGTCATAACAAATATGTCCAATGGTATGCTGCTGCTGCTGTTGCTGCCAAGTCACTTCAGTCGTGTCCGACTCTGTGAGACCTCATGGATGGCAGCCCACCAGGCTCCTCTGTCCCTGGGATTCTCCAGGCAAGAATACTGGACTGGGTTGCCATTTCCTTCTCCAATGCATGCATGCATGCTAAGTTGCTTCAGTTGTGTCTGACTCTGTGCGACCCTATGGACAGCAGCCCACCAGGCTCTTCCGTCCACAGGATTCTCTAGGCAAGAATACTGGAGTGAGTGGGTTGCCATTTCCTTCTGCTAGAGGTATGCTAAAATATGTTTAACAGCTGTTTTCTTTGGAAGAATAAAAGGCCCTGGTTTGTAGAGTTTGTAAATTTCTGTGGTGTAAATAATTCTACCATGCTGCCATGGCCTATTTCCAGTACAACTGTGATGTCGCTGAAAACAGAGAGATGTGCACAGTCAGTTTTTGTGCTGTGGTACAGGCTAGATCCTGAAACCATTGAGTATATATGAGTAAATCACAGTGCAGTAAAAAAGAAATGGGAATGGAAAAAATTTTCCTGTTCAAAGGTAAAAAATGTTACCGGGTATCTGCTTCCAATTATTCTTCATACACAAGATTTGAAAATTAAGAGTTAACGTATACCATAATATACTAATCAGAAAAAAATAGACAACATATGCACTGAGATTGAAAAAACAAATATATCAGAAAAAAAATACTCAAATTTTACTGCAAAATGCACCAAGGTATAAAAGCATTAATAGAAAAAAAAAAGATATCGCATAATAAAAGAAACAGTTCTCAGGATATCAATATCACAAGTTTGCACACACCTAATAATACTGCCTCAAAAAAAGTACAAAGTCAATTCTATTGAAACTAAAAGGAGAGTTTAACACATTTCTATCAGAAACTTATAAATCAAGTATATAAAACAGCATCAGTGAACTTAAACTAATAATTTTTTATTGACTCAATAGGACATAAAAACATTTTGAAGCTCACATAAAATATTTACAAATTTCACTAATTAGTAGCTCAGAAAAAGAAGTCTTATCATATTTCAAAGAGTAAATAATAGAACATATTTATTACAATTTCATTAAATTTGGAATCAACAATTCAAAGGTGGTAGCATTTTTATGTTTAAAAATTAAAAGTGTTCTTCTAAAAAGCAATGAACTAAAGAGGAAACCATAATAAAATTACATATTTTAAACTTGGCAACAATAAAATATTTACAAATCAAAACTTGTGCAAAGCATCTATTAAAGTTTATTCACATACGACCCAGTAATCCCACTGCTGAGCATACACACTGAAGAAACCAGAATTGAACGAGACACGTGTACCCCAGTGTTCATCGCAGCACTGTTTATAGTAGCCAGGACATGGAAGCAACCTAGATGTCCATCAGCAGATGAATGGATAAGAAAGCTGTGGTACATATACACAATGGAGTATTACTCAGCCATTAAAAAGAATACATTTGAATCAGTTCTAATGAGGTGGATGAAACTGGAGCTTATTATACAGAGTGAAGTAAGCCAGAAAGAAAAACACCAATACAGTATACTAACGCATATATATGGAATTTAGAAAGATGGTAACGACAACCCTGTATGCGAGACAGCAAAAGAGACACAGATGTATAGAACAGTCTTTTGGACTCTGTGGTGGGGGCGGGGAATGATTTGGGAGAATGGCATTAAAACATGTATAATATCACATAAGAAATGAATCGCCAGTCCAGGTTCGATGCAGGATACAGGAAGCTTGGGGCTGCTGCACTGGGATGACCCAGAGGGATGGTATGGGGAGGGAGGTGGGAGGGGGGTTCAGGATGGGGAACACGTGTACACCCATGGCGGATGCATGTTAATGTATGGCAAAACCAACACAATATTGTAAAGTAAAAAATAATAATAAAAATGAAAAAATTAAAAAAATGGAATACTAAAGATATCATGCTAAACTAATTACAATTAATAAAACTTTATAGATGATTCTCAAAAAAAAAAAGAAAAAATTCCAATATAGGGAAATACTTACTGGAAATAAAAGAAGTTTTGTAAAAGTGGAAAAGTATACTGAGAAAAAGTAAGGATTAGAAAAATGCTTTAAAGAGAAATTGACACTTGAGCTGCATTTTGAAGAATAAATAGAAATTTGTCAGGATAATTTTGGGGAGGACAGCATTTGAAGTGAAGGGAGCAACGTAAGTAGCCAGCAAAATATTAAAGAACATGATGTGTTTGCGGAAGCACAAGTAATCTGGTATTATGAGACATTGTGTCAGGGGATAAAATTGGAAAATAAGTGGTGATCATGTTGTCTAACCTATGTTTCTGTGTCTGACATGCAGTAAGGCCAAGCAAACTGAAACATTGGCATTTGGAGCAGAGAAAAGTTTATTGCAGGGCCTAGCAAGGAAAGCATGTGACTTGTGCTCAAAATACTCAAACTCCCTAATGGTTTTTAAGGGAGATTGTTTATTTACTTATTTAAGGAAGATTTTTCAAAGGCAGAGGTTGGGGTTAGGGCTGCAGGGAGGGTGGTATTCCAGGGACCTTGTGCTCAGCCTGAAGCTATCATCCTGCCTCCAGGATGGGGGCCTTAGTTCCTTTAGAAGAACTCAAAGATATATATTATGTATATTCCTTGAGGGGGAACTAGGGCTCTGCTTTATTGCTAAACTATTGTTTCTTAACTACATTTCCTTTGTTTCTGCATTCCTTCACCTCCCTAAGCAGAAACCCTTTGAATCTACACTTTGCAATTCAGAGAGAAGGTTTAAGAGACTTCAGTTCTTGCAAACAATAGATGGGGAACCTGGGAAAGCCCCCACCCCCAACCTGGGTTCTGCTTGGTTCTGCTTGTTCAATCAGACATTGAAGATTTTTCTTTTCAAAAATACTGAATTTCTCAGATTTTTACCCTAAAGTTACTGATAACACATTAGAATATTAAACAGGTACATGACAGGATCAGTTTTGCATTTTGGAAGGATCATTATGGTACCATCATGAAGGAGTGATAGTTGCAGAGATGGGCATGTTAAGGAGATGACCAGTCTAAAGCACAGTGATCAAGAATGAGGCTATTGAAATTATCCAGATGTGATATGGTATGTCCTGCATTAGAAGAGAGACAGTCGAATTAGAGAAAGGACAAATTTGAAAGTCAGAGAGAAATGACAGTGAATGAGAACATCACAGTTGATTAAATATGGAAAGCAGGTGAGAAGAAAGGGCCTGGAATTAATGTTTGATCTCTGTCTTGGGTGGTTCGTTAAATGATAGATTAGTCTTCTGCTGGGAAGTCCAAGAGCAAGGTGCCGGCAAGGTAGGATTCTTTCTGAGGTTTCTTCTCTTGGCTTGTCGGTGGCTGCTACAGGCTCACATGACATTTTCTTTTGTTTACCTGAAGGAGAGAGAGAGAGAGAAAGAGAGAGAGCAAACTCCTTGAAATCTCTTTTAAAGGCATTAAACCCACCACTAAGGCCACACCCTCATGACCTCATCTAACCCTAATTATCTCCCAAAGGCTCCACCTCCAAATACCATCACTTTGGAGTTAGAGGTTCAACATATGAATTTTTAGGGCACAGTTCACTCTTTAAAAGATGTTAATATGAAAATGTGAAGAGAAATACAGGAGAAAGACAATTTGCCCAGGAGGAATAGGGGCTAAGGCTAAAGAGTATCAGTTTAGTTTTGGATATGATGGTGTTTAATTTTGAGTGCCTTTAGGAAATGCAGGTGAAGATTTCTGGCAGACAGCTGGTTATGTAACTAGAATTTTCAGAAAGTGATAGGGGAGTGAGGGGTGAGATGTGATTTGGAAGTATTTATTTATTGCTTGTATACATATAAAGGAACAAGTGTGATAAAAAGAGGGCCACAGATGGATCCCATGGGAACACTGAGATGGCCCATACATAGAGAAAGAGTGAAAGAGACTGGGAAGAGGCTGAGGGATGGGAAGAGAAACAAATCTGTGTTGTCATAGAAACAAAAATATGATTGTTATCAGCCATAGAATGTTCAAATAAAGATTTTATTAATCTGATTTGGGCATTAGAATGTTATTGGGGAATTATTCCTAGGACAGTACCTCCATCTTAAATTAACTTTCATTGATTTAGTTATGCCCATCTCTTGCTCCAGGCTTCGTAGGTGGAGCTAGTGGTAAAGAACCAACCTACCAATGCAGGAGACATAAGACTCATGGGTTAGATCCCTGCTCGGGAAGATCCCCTGGAGGAGGGCATGGCAACCCGCTCCAGTATTCTTGCCTGGAGAATCCCATGGACAGAGGAGCCTGGTAGGATACAGTCCATGGCGTCACAACGAGTTGGACACAATTGAAACGACTTAGTACACACACACATCCTTTTTTCAGCTGTGCCTAAGCATGACCCAGAATAGTCCGCCTGCTACACTAGTTCTGATAGAGCAGAGAAGGGCCTTGTTTGCTCTTAATGGTTAGCCCAGAGAGTAGAATCTCATGCTAAATCAGCACCTTTTCAGATGCCCTCTGTGACCTGAGGTTGATTTTCTCTAATCCAGACCACTTTTTTGAACAAACCTTCTATGACCTTCTGCTTACTGCCCCCTTTTCTCTGATTCCCAGTGCTGTCCTTTGTGCATCTTATCCTGCTGCTTCTGGAAGGAGATCCCTGCTCCTTTCTGGATGCTTTGTATGTTTGATACATTCTGTTTCATGACCTGCTCCTTCGTTCCTCTGTCCCTATCACTTTTGGAGAGTATTCTTTCAGCACAGCCTCCTGACTCCTTAGAATTGCTTTTATAAGGCAGTTACTGCTGGTGTTTGCAAGTTCATCTTTACTTTTTTTCAAAACCAAAAAGGAAAAAAAAAGATAAAGGAATTGGCTTCAGCTCAGAGGAAGCATTCTGGGAAGAGAATGCATGCGGTCCTGTGATTCTGCATCTTAAACAGGGGCCTTTCCTCATGATGAGAATTACCTTGGCCTGGGCTGAGCCTTCCCAAAGGACCCTTTCCACTTAAGCTTTTTATTAAAAAAGTAAATTGGGATTATTGTATTCCCTCACTTTACATTGGAAGTAAAATTTTTAAATTAATTGTGGCCTAAACTGATAGCAAACAGAGAGGTTCTGATAGCAGCCTGGCGGCCTCTTGTTTAGCCAGCAGAGATTTCAGTTATTGCTTCTGGGAATGGCTTGGCTGAGATATTTTTAATTTACATTTTTTTCTTCCTTCTAATGAAGGATTGAATTATGACTTACGAGAAAATCCCCAGTGTCTTGGAGAGAGAGAGAGAGAGATGTTGACTAACTTCCTCTGACTTGATTGGAGTGCAGTTATTTATTTGAAGCTAGTTTTAAGTCATAGGGGTGGGGTGGCATTCTGAAGGATTTCTGCACATAGGGGAGCACTGTCCAGAAAATGTCGTTGGCTCCCCTCAGGAGCCCACTGTGCTCTGACTTCAGCTCAGTGGGCAGTGTTGTAAAAGATTAGAAGGGCATCTCTGTACCAGTTACTTACACTCCTGGAATGTCCATCCCGATTGGACCAGTCAACCAAGTTTCAAAGTCAGAAATAGCTCTGGCCCCTCTGAACCTGCCTCTGCCTTAGCAAGTAGGGAATTCCAAATGGCAGCCTCTCCATATAGCCACCACCTGCTAAAGGGAACAATCCCTAACAGGCAGAACAGATTTGTAAATGGTAATCTCCGCTGTAACAATCGCTCTCTGCCTGCTACATAGTGGGAATGGTAAAAATGTGGATGTTGCAAAACATAATTACTGGCCTGGAAATGTTCCTTCAGTGGCAGATGGTATGATCAAGAGCAGAGACAGACATGTCCTTCTGCAAACCAAGGGTAATGGTTACACAATAGGCTTAGGTAATAGCCACTAGAGGAGGTAGCTTTAAGTAAAACTCAGTTATGTGTATTAAAAGAACCTCTTTTAATCCAGATAGCTCAAGGAAAAATCTCTTTTGAGGACACCGGGCTTGAGTCCCACTACCAGCACGGGATGCCCAGTGTATGCTTCAAGAACAGAGTGGCTGTGTCGGGTTTGCCTGTGTTCTAAGGTAAGGCATTCTGTGTGTTTCCATATTTCAGGGAAAGAATTTAAGAAGAAAGAAAGCAACACCAAAACTGAGAACAGAACTCGAGCATAATGACCTTGGAAAAGCATTTGGTCTGTGCCTCCAGTTTTCTGAAAGCAGCTTTCAACTGCAAAAATATTTTTTGAAGTTGCCGATTAGAGAAATCTGTCCTGAAGCTTATTTCAGTTTCCTTCTTGCTACAGTGCCAACCAGTATATGGTATCTCATGATGCACATTCCTTTGTTTAGCCCACCTTATATATAACTGCTGCACTCCCAGCCCTTACTGCAAAGATAGAGCATTTTCCTAAGGATTGGATGAAACGCACTGCAGATTCAGTTAATGCATTTTTTCTAAATGCAAGAATTTTTTTTTTTTTCCCCAAGCACTGAGCCAAGTAACACATGGAAAAGAGCCTTTAATGTTTTGTAGAAAACAGTCCCCATTTGGTAATGTACATGCAAGTTGAAAGATGGCATCCTGGCTTTTCCAATCGGATCTAAAAGACTCACTATTTCCTATTTATTGTTTCTGTTTGGCAGAGCTCAGATTCTTAAAAGCAAGAGGGAGATAATTTCCTAAAGAAATTGAATTTTCTTTCTGATAATTAAGGCCTTGAGAGTCCAATATTTAGAAAAGCTCCAACCAAAAGAGGAAGAGTAAAAAGAAACATTTTATTTCTTGATGTCACCCAAGTTAAGCCTAAAAGACAATGGAAAGTAGTCTCTCTTCTCATATTGGTGCAGTCATCAAATTATTTAGATCACATGGTACATAAATAGTTTTGCTCTTAGAATTTCCTATTTGTTTCAGTTGGACATATTGGTAGACAGTGACTACCCATGAGAACTACCATGGGTCTCTCAACATTATAAACTCAACAGATGATTTGGCAACAACAACAGTGTTGATAATCACTGTTCTGCACATCCAATGACTAAGTATAAAACCACCGACAAGGGCGGTTATCCTTGTTGCAGTCCTAAATGAAAGAGGTATGAGTGAGAGCAGAGCCAAGGGAAATAGGTCCACCATACTCCAAATGCCACAAAAGAGACGCCTCCATGAAGATCAGAAAGAAATGATAAGCATGAAGCTGTGTCACACTGATGTCAACTCAATGGTGGTTGTTGGTTTGTATGTTTATGAGGATACCCATAGTAGTATTCAGGTTTTATGCCAATTTTTTAATGAATTGGGAGCCCTGCATTCTTACTTTATTTTGTTAAAAGTATTCAGCTGAGGATAACCCCATACAAAATAAATAATGTATTTCCACACCTTAAGAAGGGGTGAGATTTTACATAAGAAAGTGCTCTTCTCAGGAGCATGCTTATTTCCTCAAATGTTGTGTCTTTCCAATAATTGTAGGGGAAAACAAGTAGTAAATAAGCATATTTTTCTTTTAATATTTTTTCCTAATAATACTAAGATTCTTCAGACCATTTGTATATAAAGGACCGGAGAGGAAATGGCTATCATTCATCCTGAAGCCTAAAGCATGGTCAGGATCACATGTTATTTGGAAACAAAAAAGTGTAATGCGATGTGGGTAGCCCCTTCACCTGTTCTGTTCTCCTTCAGAGGTGGAAAACATGCTTTTCTCTTCTTTCCTATAAATCTGCAGTGTAGACTTGAGAGCCTGCACTCTGATTCCTTTGGTTCCTTACAGTCTTTATTGTGTGTGCTGGGCTGTGCTTTTATATTATGAATGATGTTTTAAAGATTAAGACTCTGGACAATGTGCCATATCTTACTTATCATGACAGCCCCGGAAGCAGGGTAATTGGGAGTGGGGAGTCAGAGAGGGCTGAGTGAGCTTTTGCCCACGGATGTGACTTCCTATGGATAAATGAGCATGAAAAAGCAGAAACACCTTTTCAAAATATAGTCGAAATACTGTTGTCAAACTACCAAGCTTAAATTTACACTGTGTAATATCTGTGACTGACCTACTGTCTAACTGCTTGCAAATGGTTTCTCCTCCAAGCAGAAGTAGGTAATGAGAATTTTATTCCAGCAATTCTCTATTTCAAACAGAATTCTGTAGGAGGTGCCGGTCTCTTTATACATTATTAAATCTCTCACTGAGGATTTTTTCCCCTGAAATCTGACCTAAGGTTTTCATTGGAAACTATTGAATTCTGAGTTGATTTGGAGTGCCTAGCAACTTAGATGAGCTGCATCAGTTTGAGTTAGATTTCCTGTTCCACATACTAAAGTGTGTTTCCAGGGTCTGCCAGAAAAATCTGGGACCTTCTGTCCTCTGCCAGCCCCACCTCACTGTGCCATGGCTGTGCTTTGTTCAGCAGCATGAAATGGGTTTCCAGCGGAAATGAGTACTGAGTAGGAAGCCCTCTCTTCCCTACTTGCATGATTCCTGCCAGAAGATACACAAACCTAAAGAAGCTAGTCGTTTGTCTCTGCTCCATCTCGTCCTTCTGTGTCCCAGCTCACACCTGCTCTACAAGGAATATGCTGCCAGTTACCTAAATGCGGTCAGAGAACTAAATAGGATCTTAATAAATAGGGGAAACAGATGGAGGCTAGAAGCTTTTGCAAAGTTAAAAGAATGGTGTGCTTAATAGACTAAATGCTTAATAGCAGTAATAGCTGCCAAGTCACTACATAACTCACTAATATGCATGAACTGTAGCAGCAAGAAAGTGACTGCTTTCAGTCTCAAGGACTTTCCTAAAAATTCAAGGTTGTAAGAACCTAACCTAGAGAATAATTACTTGTCCAGACGTGATAACAGACTCTGGCAGAACAAAAATGACAGCTTGATTCACAGACAAATATAAGTCGGTCTTGGATGTCTGGCTTCCATTTTTCTGGGGAGAGATAGATGTCTTTAAAAAGCCTCAGCAGTGAACATCCTGTCAGTTTAAAAGGTCAGACACTGAAGTGTATCAGAAGAGATGATGCTGCACACACCATTGAGAGAAAAGAAATTGATTTCATTATCCTCGTTCATCTGCTGTAGATTAATTCAGTTCCCAATATTGTAGCAATTAAGGCACTTTTGTATGCTGTCCTGACCTAGTTGAGGAACCAGGTAATAAACAGCAGTACCAGGCAGGAGGGCAACTATGGCTGAGTTAAAAATCCTTAGAAATAAATGCTGTTTGGAACAGAGTTGGGGGTTCATGCATTCAACTGCAAGTGACTAAGAAAAAAAGAGCACAAATAAAAAACAACCCCCAGAAACATTTCCCTGTATGTCAGAAAGTGAATTTGCATTTTGGGTAGCCAGTAAGCCACACCAGGGCTTAAAAACAGTCCTGTAAGAGACATTTTGCTATTCATAGGGGACAGTATAGAAGTGACTGAGTGGGTAGAAAAATGCTGGAAGACTGGTACCTTCCCATGTCAGAGGGCTGAATTTCTGCCAGTCCAAACTTCTCAGTAGTTTAAATGCCACATCTCGAAAGAGAATACAGCAGCTCCTCCTAAACCAGGTGCTTCTGATTTTCTGTTTGCTCCATCACTCCAGCTTAAAACCTTCATCCTCATGTTAATCTGGTCATCTAGGACCCCTTAAATTACTGGCCAGTTTATATTCATTCTGCTTCCAGCGAATTCACAATGTCTTCTTTATCTCTTCCTTTCTTTCCACTCCCACTTACACAGTCCTCACAGAAGCCCTTATTACTCCTCACTTGGACGACTGTAATAGCTAACTGTCTCCTCACCTACCCTTTCCAAACACGAGTGCAGTCTACTCACAACTGACATATTAATCCTGCTAAAGTCTTTCTTTAATCATGTCCACCTCTTGCTCTAAAATGTCAGATGGCTTCCCAGTGACTACTAAATTAATACTAAGTTTTCACCCTAGCGTTCAAGGCTCCCGAGGGTAAGCCTTAGCTGCTCATTTGTGCCTATCCCATTAGTCTTCCATGCCCCTTATGCTCTGGTCAGTCTAGACTGTGAGTCAATCCTAAGCCACATTTCCTGAGTAGCTCCATTTGTGTTTCTGCTCATTCTTTTCCTTCTTCTTGGGATGTCCTTTTCCCTTACTTTAGCTCAGAATCCAACCCATTCTCCAAGGTCAGTCATGAAACGCTTCATAGAGCTCTCCCTGACTTTCCTCTACTGAACATAATTTATCTCTGTTATTTATACCTCTCTTATGGCACAGATCATAACCCCATGGAACAGTTTAAAGATTACAAGGACTTAGAATAAGAAGATCCATTCTACTTTTGTCTCTTATGAATTGGGGCAAGACATGTAACCTTTTAAAAATCTCAGTTTAGACAGTCAAATTCAACAAATATTTATTAAGAATCAACCCTATGTTTGGAATGTGTCAATGAACAAAACAAATACCTTACATTCTGGGAGGAGGAGACAAACCTGCAGACATTTCAAAATGTACCAAGTTAGTGAATAACTGGTATGGCATGTTGTAAGATGATCCTTAGTATGATTTTAAAAAGCAGAAAAGAACACAGAAGATGGGAGAGGCAGAGGCAAGTTATCAGGGTAGGCCTTATTACAAAAATAGTATTGAAGCAAAGTCTTAAAGGAGGTAAAGGAGTTCACCACATGTCTGTCTGGGGAAAATGCAATCCCAGCAAAGAAAACAGCCAGTGCAAAAAATTAGGACTGACTGGAGTGGAATGAGTCAGGAAGAGACTAAAGAGGGAAACATTTAAAGAGATAATGAGAACAGAGAAGAGACTTGAAAGGCCTTGCAGTCCATTGCAAGACTTTTTATTTTATGCTCAGTGTGAAATGGGAGCCACTTCAGGTTTCTGGATATCCAAGTAATCTGATGTGCATTTTAGAAGGGTCACTCTGACTTCTCTGTTGTGACTGTGGTGGACAAAGTGGAAGCAAGGAGATCGTCAGGAGTGTATATACGAATATGGCAAGACACACTGATGGTTTAAGTGAGAGCAATAACAATGGAAGTAAGGAGAAGCAGACAAAACCTGGATGTATTTTCAAGGTTTCCTTATGGACTGAATGTGATATGGAAATAAAGAGAGGAGTCAAGATTGATTCCGAGATTTCTGGCAAAATGGCACAATGGAGTCATCATCAATTGAGACGGGGAAGACTGGGTAAAGCAATTTGGAGAGGAAGGCAAACATCAGGGATTCAGTTCTGAACCTACTTGGACTTTGAGATTTCATTTAGGCATCCAAGCTGAAAAATAAATATATATATATATATATATATATATAGGCAGTTGGAGGAATACAGCTATAAAATGGGAATAGTAAATCTTACAATGTTCAACAGAGTTGACCTAAAGATGAAATATGATGAGATTATGCATGCAAATTTTGTATTACTTACATATGCTATCCTGTGTTTCCTTTCTATTATTATTTAGTATTTTTGTATGTAATTTATGTCTGATATGTATTCTGAATCTTCTTGAAGCCAAAGCTACAATCATTTTATTTTTCACTCATTTTGGAAAAAACATGCGTTGTTTGTCTCTTTTTATAAAAAATACAACTTCACTGGAGACAATAGTGACAGACGTTAACCAAACTTACTGCGGTGATCGTTTTTCAATATATACAAATATCAAACCAGTAACTTCTGTACCTGAAGCTAATATATTATGTCAATTATACCTCAGTAGAAGAATGAAAATGTGCAAAATAGCAATAATCATAAAAAAGCAAGTTAAAAATAACTACCTGTCATCACATCACTCGAAGATAAAAACTGATAATATTTTGGTATATCTTTGAACTTTACTTGATTATTTCTTGGTGGTTTCTTACTTTGGGTGTATTCTTCCCTCATGATATTTGTTAATATTATAATCTTTCGCACTAACATTTTTAAAAATATTTACTCTTTTGAATGAAAATATATATTTCAGGTTTTCAAAAGATAGACCTGTTTAAAGGAGACATACAGAAATACATACTTTCCTGATTTCTTTACAACTTTTTTGTTCCCTTGGTTAGTTACACCAACACTTAAATCTAATATTTTCAAGTCACAATCTTTCTTGACATTGTATCTTCAATATTGAAAAAAAATAGCTGTTTCCCCCCAAAACCTATGCTAAAGGTTTCTCAGTAATTGCTACATACACACTAATGTCAGCTGTGTGATTGTTTTTGTCATGAATTTTTAACCTCACTCCTGACTCTATTTTGTTTCAATTCTTATTTTTCTTTGTTCCTATACTACCTAATTGCATTTTTTGTGCCTTTTAAAGTTTTAAAAAAATCTTTTTTGGAGGAAGTGTCAACCAGCCTACCAACAACAAGTGTGTTTATACCATGGAAGCACAAGCTAGATATGAATGACTGTTAATGGTCTCTAGCTCCCAGATGAGAAGGAAGAAAGAATATGTATGCACAGAATGATGACTTTAAGTACTCTTCTAGTTCTAGATTTCATAGACTTTAGAAATGATGTAATTTTGCTTTCTTAGATTTGTATTTCTTAGACTGGATCATTATGGAAAAAAAAATATATTCCACAATTATTTTCTAGTGGGAAGGGTAAAAATAATGATTAATCAAACATTACTATAAAAGCCAACACCTATGTTGCCCAAGCTGCAATGTATATATTTATTGTCATTATTAATATGATTACATTTGTATTTTGGACAGTCATTTGGCTCAGTATTAATTTTTTGTTTTGGAGGAGATAAAGGTTTATTGCAGGGCCAAGCAAGGAAAAGGGGGCAACTTCAGTATTAACAGTTTAAGGTAAAAGTGTCTCCAACCTTTTATCCAATTTCTGTCTTCTGGCAGAAAACCTATTCATAGTACTAAATTATATTATATATAGTATTATATATTTTATATATATATAATTATATATAGTATTACTATACTATATATAATGCTATTATATTATTATATATTATATATGATACTATTATAAATATTATATATAATACTATTATAAATATTATATATTATACTATATTATATATACTATATAAAAATATAGTTAAATTATACCATAATAAAATATAGGCAGACAGGTAATTTACTTCTAGTAGTTTGGTTATCCAGATATTTAATACTTCAATAAAAGAAAGTATTGCATTAGTGAAAAAAAAAATCTCCAATCCTCCTGGGTTCTTTCTGTTCAGATATAAATAATTAATATTTATGAGGAAAATAATAAATAGATATGAACATCTGCACAAAATATCATATACACTTTGGAAGAAAATGAAGTCTAAGCCTAGGGTAGCAATGGATAAGAAATAGACAAAGGAAATATGCATACAGAACTGAAACATCATCTCAGAGCATTAGGAAACTTTAATATAAATGTGAGTCCATAATTATTAAAATTAACTCTATTTCTATGATCTTACACTACCTATCATTTTTGCAGAGAAAATGGTCTTGATAAAGCAGCAAAAATATAATAAAAATTATCTTGTGATGAATATTGTCATACTGGGTTTTACATTACTTTAAAATGAGGAGTAAAATAAAGGTCAAAAAGCAGTATTTGGGAAAACAAAGTCATAAGAAGTTCATTTTTAAAGGGCAGGGCAACCAGATTAAGCATAAAGTGACAGCGTTATTTTTGTTTGTCATTAAGATTATTACAACAGTTGCTGTACGTCTTGACGCGCTGTTTTGCTTCATACTGAAGCCTCGCTCTTTTTGAGCACTGCAAACGGTACAATCAGCGGACAAAGAGACAACAGTGCCCAACTCTAAATCACTGGCGCTGAACTCAGGGAGAACGCTCATGGAGCAGACAATTCATTCTCATTTCTAGTTGGCTAAGTTACCTGGGGTCCACACAAGGACAAAAATTAAAAGATGTAATGGATGGCATATCCTACAATATGTGGTCTGGCAGACAGAGTTCTGAGCATCAGTAGCTGCATTCTTGCAACAGGCAACAACAGTCATGTGCTCCATGTCTAAGGGGTTCCAGCTATTAATTTGGGTGACAGCTCCTTTTTGCCAATATGGATAGTCTACATTGAGCAGGACTGCTGGTGAAAAATTTCCTTAGCGTTCTTGAGGCAGGTAGAAAAGACTCTCTCTCTCTCTAACCTGCTACCATCCTCGCCTATTATCCAAGATCTTTTTCTATCAAGTTTGATTCTGATCCCCCATCACAACTTGAGGAAACATTTCAAACAGAGTGATCTAAATATGCTTAACTGTATCTTCAATTTGGATTCAAAAGGAAAGTTACTTAAAGAACAATGTCTATGACTTCAGGGGCATACATAGAAGTAGAAATAAATGGACTTTCCAGTAGATTAAATGCCAAAACTAAATTGAAGTATTTCATATGCTGGAGAAAAATGTAATTTATAACATATGTGCCACAGATTATGGTGAAAGTTCTGGTAATAATAAGTCAAAGCCACTGTTGATTTAAATGACATATTGTTTCCTTTTTTGTTGAGGGTTCATATTTTTCATTTACTGAATTTAATCTTTTTTTTTCCTATATGAGCAACAGATGAATCATAGTTCTACAAGTGCTGCCTGAACTAATAAAAACTAATAATGCCATTTGCAAAATGGCCAAAAGTTTTTTGTGTGTTTTTTTTTTAAGATTTTTATCTTATATGTCTGCTGCCAAATGCAATCATGTTTTAAAGCAAGCACTAGGTATGCCTCCTCTTCACTCAAGAGTAGATTGATAAAAATCTTTGTACTTCAAAGTGCACTCTGAAAATTGGACAGTCTATCTGGTAGACCTGGATACATTCAACAGGATCTGCACTCCAGCGGATGCACTGCTTTTGTGCAGGGTTCATAAATGTGCCTACTTACTACCTTCCACAAAAACAAAAAAATTGTCAGAAGTGGGCTTCCTGGAAAGACTTTCCTTATTTCATAGAGAGTAGGTGAGTATTCGGAGAAGGCAATGGCACCCCACTCCAGTACTCTTGCCTGGAAAATCCCATGGATGGAGGAGCCTGGTAGGCTGAGGTCCATGGGGTTGCTGAGAGTCAGGCACGACTGAGCGACTTCACTTTCACTTTTCACTTTCATGCCTTGGAGAAGGAAATGGCAACCCACTCCAGTGTTCTTGCCTGGAGAATCCCAGGGTCGGCGGAGCCTGGTGGGCTGCCATCTATGGGATCGCACAGAGTCGGACATGACTGAAGTGACTTAGCAGCAGCAGCAGCAGCAGCAGGTGAGTATTAGGATGAGTATTTCAGGCAACTGGAAGAATTTAGACTACCACGCACTTGATTGGAAATAAGTGGCTGAACACATCCATTCCCCCTACCACTAAAATAATAACAATAAAATTATACAAGAAATTAATAAATCTATAACATTTGTGGCAATAAGAAAGACTGCCTGAAATGTCTAGGACAGTTGAAACAATGTCTGGAAACTGGAAAGCGACCCAAAATCCATATGGCAAAAAATTATCACAGCGCATAGGCCTGGTTCCTCGTTGTTTAGTTGCTCAGTCATTTTTGTCTCCTCTGTGACCCCATGGATTGTAGCCCACCAGGCTCCTCTTATCCATGGGACTTCCCAGGTAAGAATACCGGTGTGGGTTGCCATTGACTTCTCCAGGGGTTCTTCCTGACAGGGACTGAGCCTACATCTCTCAGGTCTCCTGTGTTGGTTGGTAGTTTCTTTACCACTGAGCCACCAGGGAAGCCTAGGAAGCCTTAACTAGCGTATAAAAATGAAAGAAAGAAAAAGGCAGAGTAAACATGTTGTCAGCAATACCCTAGCCTGGTGATAGCAAGAAAAAGAATTTGGAAGAATGCAGCAGGGATACAACAGCATATTTCAAATATTGTTAGTATGGAAACTGGAGTGCTGTGATAGTATAAAGGCAGAAGCTACAACTTGGGGCTTTCCTGACGTAGCAGTACTCGCATTCTGGAGAGCTGCACTGACCACTGACCCTCAGGAAGCCTGAGTGGGGAAGTTGTGATACAATCCAGCTGTGTCCATTCACTTATTCTCTCCATCTCTTGAACCTCTACCTCTTCTTCACAACATTTTTGCTATCAAATTGTAAACCAGGATAGAATAATTGCTTAAAGGACCAAGTCCAGAGTCACAATCTCTGGATTTAATCTAAACTTTGCCAAGTTAGTAGCTGTGCAACACTACATGATTACTTAAGCTCTTTTTACTTCAATGTCCTTTCCTGTAAAATGGATTTATATTAGTATCTACTACTAGGGTTGTTGCATTTTATAAACTACTATATGTACTCAGCACATAGATAAGTACTGTATGTCTGTTTTTTTATTATTATAATGGAATTATGATTATTAATTTGAAAGGAAGAGTTGAGAAACTTAGTGTAAGAAAATAGGAACACAGATGAGAAAGTATGAAATAAAAGAGATTAAAGAAGAAAAGACAATTGAGAATGTTAAAAGATGTGGAAAATAGGTTCATCTATGTAGTCAGCTTTCCACTAGCAAATGAAAGTGAGAAAATTGTGAAAGAAATAGAAAATGTCCCTGAGTTGAATATCTGTTATTAAATTAAAAGAGATTCCCGAGTACAAAGAAATAAAATTTTATTCCTGTGAATTTGCAATGCAAAAAAAAAAAAATTTAAAAAGAAACACAAACTGTCTTATGAAATTTCATAAATATAAGAATCAAGAGGAAAAAAAATTCTGAAATTTTTCAGAAGAAAATTACAGCTTACCTAAACATGAATGAAAATCAAACTTGCTTGAGGCTTCTCATGAGCAACATTGGAAGCCAGAGGTCAATGATGCATTGCCTTCAAAGTTTTTCAGGAAAATGACTTTGAAAGAAAATAGTATGTCCAGCTAAATATCAATCAAGCATGGCAATAAATACACACACACACACACACACATATATATTTGCAGGCATATGACTTAAAAAGTGTACGTCACACAACTCAGATGTATTTTTTTGAAGATAAGCTTAGGCAAAAAAAAAAAAAAAAGGAATTGAAATAAAAGCAAGATATAAGAGATGAAGAATTGGAGAATAAACCTACATTGTCATTAAAGGATATTATGAACTGACAGTTTGTTAGTAGAAGTTACACATAGCAGAAAGTCTTAACTGGTTTAAACAATAAGAAAATTTGTTATTTCAAAAATGAGAACATTATGAGTTAGTGAACCACCAGGGTTGATTAATTCATTGGTTCAATTTTGTCACCAAGAATCCAATTTCTTTTCAATTTTCTACTTTGCCACCTTCTGAAAATTTCCCCACTAGGATCACAGGATGGCCAATGCATTTCAGATGTCACATTTAGATGTGAGCAAGTCCAGCAGGGGTAAGGGAGAGAGAGAAAAGGGAGTCTCTTCCTCTGTGTTTACCCCCTTCTCTCCACTTTTATTCAGTAGATAAAATATCCCAGAAGCCTCTAACATATTCACTTTTATTTATCATTGGCCAGAATAGAGTATTTGTATATCCCTAAACCAATCACTAGCAAGGAGAATAAGATTATCATGATTGTTTAAGAGAAAACCAGAAAGTTTCCTGAGTGTATGCAGCAGGTCCAAGTTCATCAAACTGTGTACAATAAATATGTGCAGTTTTTTTACATCAATAATATCTTAATAAATCTGTTACTTTTAAATATTTTTATGTAGTTAATTTTTTGAATTTTTTTTATTTAAAAAAATTTTTTTGGTTGCATTGGTTTTTCATTGCTGTGCACGGGCTTTCTCTAGTTGTGACAGCCGGACACTACTCTTCATTGTGGTGTGCAGGTGTCTCGTTGTGGTGGCTTCTCCTGTTGAGGAACGGGTTCCAGGGCACACGGGTTTCAGTAGTTACAGCACATGGTCTCGGTAGTTGTTGTGCATGGGCTTAGTTGCCCCATAGCAAGTGGAATCTTTGTGGACCAGGGATTGAACCTGTGCCCCCTGCGTTGGCAGGTGGATTCCAAACCATTGGACCACCAGGGAAGTCCCTGTTACTTTAAAATAAATAAATAAATAACAGCAACAAATATGACCTTTTTCTTCAAGGAACATAGGCAAGGATAGATGTTAGACTAAGAAACATGATTTACAATTGAAATTGGTGCAGATGTAGATTTACAAATTCAGCTGGTACATGTAAGAACCCAAAGTCAGTAAGCCCTATGAATAATTCTTGACAATAAAATTGATACCTTTACATGGGTTTTTTGATTCAGATGATTATGATTAATGATTAAGAGAGGAAGGTATATGCCTTTTCTGTAGAGAATAAGAAGAGAGCTAGGGAGTTAAAAATTCTAAGAAGAGGGGGAAAAAACATGTATAAGGGCATGTTTCAGATATGAAACATGATAAAATACGGTCTGAGTCTAAGCATGGGACTTGTCTGACTCAGTGTCCTGAACGATAGACCCAACCCCACTGGTTAGGTAATTTAGAAAAGACTGACAAATAGCTGAGTTAACAAGTAGTCATTTTGGATTTATCAGTTCTCCATGATGTATTTTTTTGGTACTCTGAACATCATTTATCTTTTTTATAGGATATTTTGTTTACATATTAATCAATTTCTTTTGTAAAATCATCATGAAAGTAAGTGTAAGTTTTGAAAACTATTATTTACAATCAAAAAGGTTTCAAATTGTTTGATATTTACATCACATAAGCACTTTCTTCTGATTTCTTTGAGAAAACGGACTCAGTTTTACTCCCTGGAACCTTAAACTATTAATGAAGTACACAGTTTAAACAAAAATGAACTCCTAAGAAAAAAGTTTTAAGAGTTAATATCTATTGTGTTGAAGAAACAAAGTTCAGACATCTTTTTCAGGTTTTTTGCTATAACTAAACTTAATAAAATTAAAAACATTTTATTTTTGTGAAATTAAAAAAAAAAATTCAGTTCATTGGCCAGCACATGTCTGAATACCTGTGGTGTAACTTATCGAAATTGGGCCTCTCAACTATCTTAATAAAGCGGAGTATCTTAATAAAGCTGCTCTTCTTTTTCAGCTGTGATTTCCCACCTCTGTGTGGGTTTGACTCATCATGACCTTAGGTATTGCAGGGGATAGTCTATAGAAGCCAAAGATGACTGGTTGACTTCATGGACCCAAGCAAACAAGACACTCGGGTTTCTGCCCTCTTGATAACTTACACCTACCCAACACATGTAAAAAAAAAACATACACACCCAGCAGAGGAAAGCCTCTTCTGCAGTAACCAGGTTTTAAAGGATTAGTTAGATATCCTCTAGATAGATAGGCTAGGAAATAAAGTTAGAGAGTAGGTTGTCTCTATAAAA
Source organism: Bubalus bubalis (assembly GCF_019923935.1). Lineage (NCBI taxonomy): Eukaryota > Metazoa > Chordata > Mammalia > Artiodactyla > Bovidae > Bubalus > Bubalus bubalis. The sequence goes on from NC_059176.1 coordinate 34,448,646, forward strand.
ACTTAAGTTCAAAGGTTTCGTCAGTGAGTGAATACAGTGAGTTAAAAGGAAGCATATAGGTATAAGAGTATTAAATAACTTAAGAGCTACATAAACTAAAACACTTCTATCTCATGCAAACTTTCTGAAATAATCCATGTAAAATTTCTTTGGAAATTGTAGAAGAATACTGTTAATGTAATTATCATATTTCAAATATAGCTAGATTGTCAGATCATTTAATGTATAAGAATGAAAATATTTCTTAATTTATCTTGAAATCACTTATGTAGAACTACATACCACAAAGTTGAATTAGTGTACTTTTTTTTTCACATCTTTTTAGATGAATGGGTTATTATCAATTTCAGTCCCTGTTGCACATAATAACAATTAGAACTTTTTGCTGCAGGGAAGGCTTAAATTTTTTTTTTTCCTCTTTCCTCCTTAATTCTTCACAGAGAAATACCTAAAATATTTCTCAGTCATGTCCCTTCCTACTCATTTCATTACTGTTCCTTCTAGAGTTCATCAGCACATCACACCTAAACTAACTGCCGCCCAGTGTCCCAGCTTGGCCACCTCTCCATCAGTTCTTTGATCCATCTTTGGCATGGCTAGTCAAAAAGCAATTCTGATTTTATCACCGCAAATATTTTGCACAACCAATGTGGTAGGAAGGAAATTGTAAACATAGGTGTCAGAATTTGAATGAAGAAGGCAAAATTATTATTATTTATGGATGAATTGGAAAATACCAGTGAGCTTTGACCAGACAGTGCCTTCCTGAAATGGAAGCCATATTCAGTTTCTTATTTCTGTTGCTCCATTTCTGAGGGTATCCTAATGACTGTTACAGGGTAGTTCTCTTTCATCTTCCTTTTTCTTCCAAAGATAATCTTGATGTTTTTACTTTCCACAAAAAAGTGGGTAAAGTGATAACTGTAATGAGAATTATTATTAAGCATTTAAATACATAGAATCTTTAGTTAGTTGTGCATAGAATTAGGAAAAGTAAGTCAAAGTAACAGTATTATAAGCTGTTACAAAGAGAGGGACAGAGCACGGTTTGTCCTTAGGTTTTCTTTCAAAATTTTTTCTATGTAGTTGGTGTATGAGTCTTTTAATTAGCATTGTTCATACCACAAATAACCTGCTTTCTTTTAAATTTATAAGCATGTCATTGCTTCATGGGAATAGCAGAGCATTTCTCTGGCATTTTTAATTGTTTATTTATAAATCTAATTTACTCTCCAGTCTTGTGAACTGGCTAGCTACCTTCTCAGATAACCTCAGCTAAGGCATAATAGGAAATAAAACAGCAAATATTCCTTAGAGAGAGGGCTGAACACAACCTGTAGGCCATCACCGGTAATGATCATGACTAAAGTTTAATGTGTGTGTATGTATATTTATAAAGTACATATCTTTATATATTTAAATTTTGTATGTATATGAAGTTCAGTCAGTCAAAGTATAACTTCTTTTTATCTTCCCAACATTATGATCATAACAGTCTTAATTGTAGTCAGCCAAAAAGAACTTTGGTTCCTCATTCAAAGTTAGGGCAAATGTTCCTGGTAGTATCTGGATAAGTAGCCTATGTCATAGCAGAAAGGGAGGCTGTGAAATCATGCTAAGACAATTTTATTTAGTGTACGCTTTATTAGTTAGAGTTATCCAGAGAAACAGAACCAGCAGGATGGAGATATATATGCTGCTTCTGCTGCTAAGTCACTTCTGTTGTGTCCGACTCTGTGCGACCTCATAGACGGAAGCCCACCAGGCTCCCCTGTCCCTGGGATTCTCCAGGGAAGAACACTGGAGTGGGTTGCCATTTCCTTCTCCAATGCATGAAAGTGAAAAGTGAAAGTGAAGTCGCTTGGTCGTGTCTGACTCTTAGTGACCCCAGACTGCAGCCTACCAGGCTCCTCTGTCCATGAGATTTTTCCAGGCAAGAGTACTGGAGTGGGGTGCCATTGCCTTCTCCAGGATATATATATATATATATATATTTTTTTTTTTCTTACTTTATTCTTCATCCCCTGGTGGAAGAATTTCCTCTTTGATGTTAAGATTTCTAAGTTGTTAACACCAAGAATCATAGTCTTCAGAGCAAAAATATTTTGAGGATCTTATGTTGTTGTAGGGCTTCTTTGGTGGCTCAGATAGTAAAGAATCTGCCTGCAATGCAGGATACCTGGGTTCAATCCTGGGGTCAGAATGATCTCCTAGAGAAGGAAATGGAAACCCACTCCAATATTCTTACCTGGAGAATTCCATGGACAGAGGAGCCTGGCAAGCTACAGTCCATGGGATCGCAAAGAGTCTGACAAGACTGAGTAACTAACACTTCCACCTCCTGGATTGTCATGTTAATCAGTGACAGTAACTCTATTAAAGACATTAGTGAAATGTTTGAAACATTTCACTTGTGTGCCCTTCAAATCCTCTCAGCCCCATGTCTTTCTCAAGTCACCTCAGCGATGACCAGGCCCGTACGGGCTTTGAGAAGCTCTGGGCGTGGTGCAGTCTGGGTCTGTGTTGTGTCCCTCTGGTTTCCTCCTCCAGAGCCTCTCTCATTCTATGTCACAAACAGTATACGAACCTCCTCAGCAGTCATGCTTGTGCAGACCAGAAGCTTAGGAGCCACCTTAGTCCATGTTGGGGTGGGGGGTAGGGAATGTTTTCCCCAAAAAGAACATCATAAGATGCTTTTCATAAGATGCAAGTCTTAGTACCGTTTGTCCGGTGTGGTGGTGAACTGGAAAATACAAACTTGTATCAGCTGTGACATTTATTCCACTTCATTCCTTCTATTTAACCTCCTCCTCTCAAGTACACTTACCAAACAGCCTATATACAGCTTTCTCCACAAGCTGTGCTTTTAAGGATACCCAAGTTAAGATATGAATTACTTATATTCCCGTACCTTGGTTTTGGGAACTCTGTGTCTTGACTAAAGGAATAAGTGTGTTGGTTTCTTGTTCAGAGTATATATCACTTTGTAAGATGATACCTCAGCCTCACAAGTTGTTTGCAGCTGACACTCAAATATACTTTAATAAAACATCCTACTGGTATATGCCACTGGTTGTTTCTGGGTCAAGCAGCAAATTATGACAATAATTATTTTATTGCCTTAATTATGTTTTAAGCATAAGTCTAAGTAACCAGTGCTATGTGAGACACTATTGTGTGGTGTAGGGTGTCAGTAATTCCATGGATGGTTGTTGAAAGAAACATGGTAGGTGGGTGGAAAAAGCTCAAACCAATAATAGCTATGAGATAGTCAATTTCAAGGTAGGTTGATAAGAAGTCCCAGATCCCCAAGGAGGAGAGATGGGTCTGGGGCTTTTGAAGAGGAGATAGGGGTCTGGAATTCTCAAGGAGGAGAAAAGGACAAACATTTGTTTTTGTTTTTTTTTTTCTTTAAGCCCAGAACTGATGATTGCACAACAAAACAACTCATCTTGCTCAAGGATATATTTTCCCTTAAACTCTGTACCTATGATTGTATAACAATAATCTGTCCTGTTTGAGGACATGTTTCTCCTTCTTGAGAACCTTCTGACTCTTCCTGTCATCTTAAAATGTATATTATTGGGTCTGGTGAGACCTTTACAACTTTGAGACATTCTTTTGACTTATTGTAATAACCAATTAAAAAAGTGTAGAGCTCCCTTGCTAAGACTAGCGAGGGGGGCACTCTATGCCCCCTTTCTCTGTCCCTTTTCACTGTAATAAAACTTCTGCCACAGAAGATCCCTGGGTGGTCAACCCTGGTCTCTGGTCCTGAAGCTAAATCTTCTTTGGAGATCACGAATCCAACATCGTTCACCATAAGCTATCAGCTATCTGTTCTAATATGGAAAAATTGAAGTTCCTTTCATGGTTAAATAAATCACATGTAATCAGCCTGACATCCAGCATCTAGATGCCCATCAAGAGTTAGGGTTGGTGCTGTTGACAAATGGAAACTCACCAATAGCAGCAGCTTGATTGACCTAATGGAAATTTCCTAAAGAAAATCCATATTATTGAACTCATGCCAAGTCTTCATTCTTCCCAGCATCATCACTTCAAACCTTTTCTCTCTTTCTGTTATGGAGTACCAACTTATGGTACCGAATTTTATATAGGTCTTATTTTCAAGCCATGAGAGCTGTCAGAGTTCCTGACTCAAAGTCAAAAGCTTGTTAATGACTAGACTCTAGATCAATTACTTATTCCCAAGGTGGATGAGAGCCCAGGAGAGAAGTGTCTGCTATTTCAGCTATATCCCAAAGCTGATACCCAAAGCAGTATCACTGGTTTGGGAATTCCCCAAACATGAAAGCATTCTCAGATGTTCACAACCCAAAAAGAAGATGACAAGTTTCCACTGCTAGGATTTCCAGTTTCTTGTCATTGATATGGCTGTCGTTTTTGCTTAAAATGCAATAACTTCTTTCAAAAACAATAATCCCACCTCAGGTTGTTTAAAGTTGAGAAACCTTCAGCTACACCCCAGTGTGAAGGTAGCATATAATAAAGAACAGGATTACCTTTCCTAGCTATATCATCATCATCGTTCACAAGTTTTTATTGATTGCCTCTTGCCAGTCATTGCATTAAGGACAAGAGCACAGGAAGACAGACATGGCCACTGTGCTTGAGGACCTTACGGTCTACTAGGAGGGGATCTCATGATTGATTATATTTGTGGCCATTTCTTGAAGGATAAATATAAGACACTATGAAAGCAAATAATGAGAAAACATGGCTTGTCTTGCTGGGTCATGGCATGATCCTTGAGGAACTATATTTACAATGAATCCTGCGAAAATAGAAAGATGCATCAACACTGAGAAGGTATGTTTGTGCCAGAGTCACATAATCCCTGACTATTATCCTCTGGTAGTTCAAGAATTTCCTGTTCCTTCATGTGTATTTAATAAAGGATATGTAAAGGTATTTACTGGTGTTCAGGCTGGACTCAATTTAACTACATTGTAAAAAAAAAATAAGCATAAAACAAAACACATTTTATGCTAAAGGAATCGCCCATATGGAGTGATATTTCCCTTGTCCCAGCATTTCTATGGAAATGGATAGCTCTAGCTTATTGGACAGGAGAGTTTGTCATCTGATGTACTGTCAGTGCTTTCCTCAATGAGAGCCTAATGTACCATCCAACTCATTGCTTTGCTGCAAATAGAAAGTTAAAATTGTGCTGATATTTTACTCCTTCTGCACTTTCCATTTTGGCAGCTTGGCTTTCTGGCTGGTTACTTTAATCATTTTAAGTGCTTGAACTAAGAACCCATTTAACACTTTCCATTAATAAAGAAAAATGTGGTCCAGGAATAACCAACTTAGAATCTTGGAGGTCATATAATTTAACCTCCATCCAATTCAGGGAACTCTGCATCACTTGTCTGACAGGTGGTTACTCAGGATCAACTTAAAACCCTCCCGAGACGGAGAGTTCTGTAACTTCACAAGGAAAGAAAGGGTCCAAATGTGTTGAACTAGCAGAATCAGTCCTAGAATCTGGACATCATACATCTGTATCTATCAGGCAGGTTCATATGTAGATGACAGAGCATCCCAGTCCAATGAATAGTAGCCTAAACACACCAATACTTCTTTTAATTTTATGTAAAAACTGCCTGGCAGATGGCAGTGGAGGGCTATTATGGAAATTCTACAAAGTCATCAGGGACTCAGGATCTTAGGCCCCTTTCAGTTCCAGGCTGCCAAACCTAGGCCTTTATCTACACGGACGCAGATGGCTCTTTGAGCTCCAGCTATCAGGTTTCATTTCCAACTGGCATGAAGGTTGAAAGGAGCATCCTTTAATAAAGGTTTCAGAAAGCTGGAACAAAATTCTTCTATACATGTCTCACTGGCCAGAATACAGTCACATGAGATACCTGATGCAGAGGATACTGAGAAATGCAGTCGTTAAGCAGCCATATGTGCAGATAACAGTTGTAGGCCCTACTACTAAGGAAGATGGGGAGGGTGAGATTTAGAGTAGAATAGGTGTTGACAGACAGACCTTTCCTGCAAAAGGCTAGATCTCAGATGCAAATACTCAACTCTGCTGTTGCAGTGCAAAAGCAGTCATAGCCAATACATATATAAATGTAGTTGTGTCCCAATAAAACTTTATTTGCAAAAGCAAGCAGCAGCCAGATTTAACCCAGTTGCCAACTTATATACCGTGAGTAGACAAATAGATTCCCTGGGGATTCCTACTCCCTTTCCGGATCCCTAGGCTGGGAGCCCAATGTGGGGCCTAGCACAGCAGTGCAAGAACTTCTTTGATATTATTGTTCTCCAGTTTGTGGGTTGCTCACCCAGCAGTTACAGGGTTTGGTTTTACCATGATTGCACCCCTCCTACTATCTCCCTGCAGCTTCTTCTTTGTCCTTGGATGTAGAGTATCTTTTCTTGGTAGGTTCTAGTGTCTTCCTGTTGATGGTTGTTCAACAGCTAGCTGCGATTTTAGTGCTCTCACAGAAGATGAGAACACGTTCTTCTACTCTGCCATCTTGAACCAATCTTGAGTGGACAAATAGAAAGATGTGCCACATTGATTCATGTATCTGAAGATAGCACTTACTTTGTTGATAGCCTTTATCATATTGTTGGGTCACATTAATATGTTAGCAACTAGATCCTTGGTTCCATTTTATATGAAATGCTAATTAAGCAATGGTTTTATTTTTTTGAAACTTTATGTTTGGCTTTGATTCACTGGGTCTTTTCTGCTGCCATTGGTGAATTTGTTATGCCTTCAACATCTTTCAAATTGCTAATGAAATTGTTGAATAGAATAGTGATAGGCATGTTACAGGGATTTTTCTCCACAATTGAACTCATAGATGAACCAAAACACTTTGGGAAGTACTATATTGTGGTTGGGGGCTTCTCAGTTTCTGCTAGTGGTAAAGAACCTGCCTGCCAATGCAGGAGACACAAGAGACTCAGGTTCGATCCCTGGGTCAGGAAGATTTCCTTGAGGAGATCATGGCAACCCATTCAAGTATTCTTGCCTGGAAAATCCCATGGACAGAGGAGCCTGGCAGACTACGGTCTATAGGGTCGCAAAGAGTTGGACACGACTGAAACAATTTATCATGTATATCTGCGATTCTCAACACTTAATGCTCATAAAAATCACATGAAAATATTGTCAGAGGTCTAACTCCCAGAGATTGTAGTATTAAGTGGGGCTTGGCATCTTTAGTTAAAAAGCTCACCAGGTAATTCTCACCAGGTACATCCAGGATTAAGAACCACTACTCTGGTCTATGGGGCAATTCTTCTAACTTCCTACACTTATAGGTAAACCAGGCAATAGGAAAGAGCTCAGCGAGCAGCTCAGGCTCTGGTCCTGAAGATCCCTGCAAAAAGGTGAGGGAGGAAGATGTATGGAAAGCATGGGAGTAAGGGAGAGGAAATTCAATCAATATTCAGAGGTAGTTAGGATGTAATGTAGACACCTGCGGCTCTGTCCTGCCTAAATAAATGAAAACAAAACACCCTTTAAAAAATTGTATTTCATCTAAGCTTACCAAATTGAAGGCCTAAGATCATTGTCTTTCTGCCCAAGGCTCTCTTCAGTGTGCCATTAACTATCATATGGAAAGTCATTTTTGCAGACTGTCATTCATTTATTCATTCTGGTATCTTACTGAGTGTTTCCCTTGGATAGTTTGATGTGCTAGATGAGCAAAAACTTTATGTTCCATAGAGGGAGAGAAAAATAAAGAAAGGAACAAGATAAAATTGTATTCATCCTGTCCCCAGTGTGCGGATGTTCTACCTGAAATATATTTAATCCTTGAAATTCTGAAAGAGAAAGATGATAGTCATCTGTGTTCCTGACGAGGAAACTGCAGTGCACACTGTAATCTAACGGAGTCCATCCCTACCCTTTCTCTACATCCTTCACTGACATCCAGAGCTACGGCTAGTGCAGTTTTGTCGATGGAATGTGACAGAAGTAGTTGACAATCGGCACCAAAATGAGCGGTTTCTAGATGCTAGTCACTTTTCTGTGTATTAAGAAGCAACCAGCCATTCATTTCTGCCTTCTAGCATTTATGACGAAGTTTAGGAGATGAGATTCTCTTTCTCTCACACACGAAAACTAAATCATAGCAGAACATGAATGCTAAAGTGCTAAATAAGATCAGATAATAAAGAATGTAAAATGTCTGTCCCTGCCGTATAATGCAATCTTTCTTAAAAGCAAATCTCATAATGTTCCTTAAATGTTTAAAGTCCTTCAACTGCTTCCAGTTTATTTTAGGGTGATCCACAAACTAGGTTTAGAATAGGAAACCCCTTTGGATCGCATCTGTCTTTACTGTTGCCATCCCATACCCCACCCAACCCTGTATTACTCCAACCTCATCCCACCCACATGTTACCTTTGCCAAGAAACTGTCTCTGGTGACATAAATGGCCACTCTTCCTCATTTGAGTACACTCATGGAATCTTGGTTGTATTTCTCTCATAGCTCGCATGACACTGAATTAAGCATTTCTTATTATTTATGCACTCTCCTTCTCTGTGCAATTTGGTAAACTTAAATTCTTCCAGGAGACATTTTTAGTAGACACGGTAGGCTGCCCACTCAATACTCATTAACTCAGTCTTCCTTGTCAACACAAACTAGCTTTACTAAGTATTCATCTTTCAGGGAAAGTGTATTCTCATTTCAGGAGTCAATCCTAGATTAGTATATTGGTTTACTGGCAGTAATTGGTTTAGGGATGGAAAAGAAACACAATTCTGGCCGACAAGACATGAAAGACTGTCAACTGGGTCGCAAAAAACTCCTGAAGAGATTTCTTCTCATTTGAAAAGTGACAGAGGAACAGAGTCTTTCTTTGGACTTCATTATGGCTGGAATTCTGTAGGAAAATGTGGCAACAGAAATATATAAAGAAGCTGGGTTTTCTCAGTCTTCGTTAATTGGGTGAATAACAAACTCTAGAGTCACTCTGCCTAGGAGCATCTTGTAACCTGCAGCTGGAAGTATCCAAAGTGATACAAAACTGCCTCTTTCATTTTTCCTGTTTTGTTCTGTATAAGCAAGTTAAGGAGTTCAAAATGGTTGACTCCCCAGTTAATCACCAGGCCTGGGTTTTTCAAACACAAAATATCAGAGATTTAATATTATTCACGGAGTTGTTAAAGTCAGCACTGTGATCTGTTCCAGTTGCTAGTTTTTAAGATTAAACAATGGAAAAATGCATTTTTTAAAAAATTTAAAATGGAGAAACTGGAGAACCTCCGAATTCTTTTGAGATGAGGATTTCCAGCAGTTAGTAAAGCCCAAATAAAATGAGGTGGCTGTTGATTTAACTATCTAGTAGATCTCTCATCCAATTTAATGTTAGTGTCATCATGATAATTTTTAGTTTTATGATTTGTTTTTAATAATATATTAATTTTTAACTTATATCCACAATGAGCATTTGGATAAATCAAAGAGAAATAAAGGGATGCCAGTGCTAAAGTACCAGTTGATGGGAAGTATAAAAACAATACTAACTACAAATTTGCTTCATGGGTTCTATGCAAGATCCAGTTCCATATGTTACATTTATCTGTTCTGAATTCTGCTCAGTATCGAAAGATGCCTCTAGTACTATGGAAATTAAACAGATAAATTCTAGTGATGATTATATCTAATTTGGGTTTTCATTTGTAGGGAATAAAAACTCTCCCCACCCACAATCTGTTACTTGAAGAGAAGAGCTTATAAATCACAGTTTAAAACCTTCATTTTTTTGTTTCACCATTTTTAAAGAGTGGAAATTATAAGCCCCTTGATTTTTGAAGTGTAAAATGTAGAATGCTAAGCAAGTTCATGAAAAGCTTTGAAAACTTTTATGTTGTATATGTTTAATGGCCTCTCTTGAAGTATAGAGAGCTTTTTGGTCATTTTTTAAATGTTTAATTTAGATCTAATTTTAGACTTAATGTAAATTTGTAAATGCAAAGTAGTACACAAGACTGCCCAGGATGCCCTTTACCCATACTCTTACACTTATCTAACCACAGGATAATTATCAAAGATAAGAAATTAACACTTGCACAGTACTATAAACCAGAGACTTTAGTCACATTTCACCAATTTTCCATAAATGTCCTTTTTTTTTGTTCTAAGATCCAATCCAAGATCTCACATTTAATTTAGTTGCCATGTGTCCTTGGTCTCCTCTAATTTGTGATGATTCATCAGGCTTTTCTTGTCTTTTATGACCTGATGTTTTCTCTTTATTAGATTGAGTCTCTGTAATATTGGGAAGGATAACAGGTACTTTGTACCTGTCAGGAGTAGATGATAGCAATATATATTTCCAGTAACATTAACGTTGATCACTTAGATAAGGTGGTGTCTGTCAGGTTTCTTCACTGTAAAATTACTATTTTTCCATTTACAGTTAATAAGTATTATGGAGAGATACAGCTTCACTGGTAGCTCAGCTGGTAAAGAATCCACCTTCAATGCGCGAGGCCTGAGTTTGATCCCTGGGTTGAGAAAAACCTGGAGAAGGGAAAGGCTACCCACTCCAGTAGGAAGAGATACACTTCATAATTAACAAATATTTTGGGTAAAATAGTTATCCGGTTTCTGTGTAAATTTTCACTCACTGTATTTAGCAGCCATTTGGTGGATCTTTCTTGCAGCAATTACTACTGTGGAATCCCTAACTCCCCATTTATTTATGTATTCAGCTTTCTTTGTATACCTCTTTGGATTCATGTGTACCTATGTTATGCTTTGGGGTTATATAGCAATATTCATTGTTATTATTATTTTTACTTCCAGAAGACATCTTTTATAGGATCTTGCACACTTCAAAAACCAAATAGAAAGTTGTAACCATGTCAGAGAACCTGAATATCCATAGCAATATGATTTTAATTTAATATTCACTGAGTACCAGCAATAAGCTAAATTTTCTTTTTTTTAACTTTTTATTTTATATTGGAGTATAGTTGATTATGGAGAAGGAAATGGCAGCCCACCCCAGTATTTTTGTCTGGGAAATCCCATGGGCAGAGAAGCTCAACAAGTTAGTCCATGGGGTCGCAAAGAGTCGGACACAGCTTGAGCTACTAAACAACAAAATAGTTGATGATCAATGTTGTGTTAGTTTCAGGTGTACAGCAAAATGATTCGGTTATACATGTATATGTATCTGCTTTTTTTTTTCAAATTCTTTTCCCATTTCTGTTATTGAATAACATTGCGCAGAGTTCTCTGTGCTGTATGTACAGTAGGTCCTGGTTGGTTATCCATTTTAAATTTAGCAGTGTGTACATGTCAATCCAAACTCTCTAACTATCCCTCCCCCATTCCCCTGGCAATACTCTTATAATTTATTTTGTTGTTGAAGTTGTATGTAGTTGGGCCATCATGAGTTCCTGTTCATACCTCTGACTACAGTCTAAAATCAACTACATGATTCATATGGGCCTCCCCTTTTTGCCTATCTACAACTTCTTTTTCCTAGGATGAGAACCTTCACTCGCATTATCAAGGCATATTTACTTACTTGCTTAGTATATGTATAGTTTAAGAACTGATAAACCATACTTCTGGGAGAAAAACATTTACCAAATAAAATGTGAAGGTAGTATAAAATTATTTCTATCTATAGCCTTATCAGATCAGATCAGTCACTCAGTCGTGTCCGACTCTTTGCGACCCCATGAATCGCAGCACACCAGGCCTCCCTGTCCATCACCAACTCCCGGAGTTCACTGAGACTCACATCCATTGAGTCTGCGATGGCATCCAGCCATCCCATCCTCTGTCGTCCCCTTCTCCTCCTGCCCCCAATCCCTCCCAGCATCAGAGTCTTTTCCGATGAGTCAGCTCTTCACATGAGGTGGCCTAAGTACTGGAGTTTCAGCTTTAGCATCATTCCTTCCAAAGAAATCCCAGGGCTGATCTCCTTCAGGATGGACTGGTTGGATCTCCTTGCAGTCCAAGGGACTCTCAAGAGTCTTCTCCAACACCACAGTTCAAAAGCATCAATTCTTCCGTGCTCAGCCTTCTTCACAGTCCAACTCTCACACCCATACATGACCACTGGAAAAACCATAGCCTTGACTAGACGAACCTTTGTTGGCAAAGTGATGTCTCTGCTTTTGAATATGCTATCTAGGTTGGTCATAACTTTCCTTCCAAGGAGTAAGCGTCTTTTAATTTCATGGCTGCAGTCACCATCTGCAGTGATTTTGGAGCCCAGAAAAATAAAGTCAGCCACTGTTTCCACTGTTTCCCCATCCATTTCCCATGAAGTGGTGGGACCGGATGCCATGATCTTCGTTTTCTGAATGTTGAGCTTTAAGCCAACTTTTTCACTCTCCACTTTCACTTTTATCAAGAGACTTTTGAGTTCCTTTTCACTTTCTGCCATAAGGGTGGTGTCATCTGCGTTGGAGAAGAAAATGGCAACCCACTCCAGTGTTCTTGCCTGGAGAATCTCAGATACGGGGGAACCTGGTAGACTGCTGTCTATGGGGTCGCACAGAGTTGGACATGACTGGAGCGACTTAGCAGAGGCAGCAGCAAAGCTCAAGTGAGGAGAAGAATTTATTGCTATCAGTTTCTATCTAAGCGCTGCTACATTGCATCCTTCAAATTTTGAAATGTGATATTTTTATTTTCATTGAGGTCAAACATTTTAAAATTTCCATTGAAATTTCCTCAGTAACATATGGGGGCATTAGAAGTATGTTGTTTGTTTTCAAAAACATTTAGGGATTTTTCAGATAATTTTTTGTTATTTATATTTCTAGTTTGACTCTGTTATAATCAAGCATATACTTGGCATTTTTTTCTAGTATTTTAAGTTTGTGGATGTTTGTTTTACAGCCACAATATGGTCTATCTTGGAGACTGTTCCCAGTGCTCTAGTGAAAATATATATTCTGCTACCATTCAGTAGAGTTTTCTACAAATGTGACTTAGGTCTAATTATTCTTTATAACTTCTGTATCTTTACTGACTTTCTGTATACTTTATCTACCATATTTTCTTGAAAGCCAGATGTCTTATGTAGTCACTGGAGATTGACATAAATAGTTTATGCCTAGAAATAAGCATTCCTTCTTCTCTGATAGGACCTTAGTGTGCAGATTTGGGTGTATTATATTTAGGAGTTGGTGTGGGTTGAAGGTCTCATATTGCTATAGTTATCCCTAGGGCACCATAGGCATCAGATTCCTGTAGTAACTGTGTTTGCAGGCCAAGGAGCTGATTTGACAGCAATATCTACTTTACCTTTTAGGTCTTTCCCTTCAACTATTCCAAGACAGGATCTCTTTTAGGTCTATCAGTGGTATCTGGCTGTTACTTGCTCTTGCAAGCTCATCAGTGGGATGGGGGAAAGGAGAGCCATAGTACGGAGGGAGTGGGGAGCATTTTCTGTTGTTCTGATTAACCCCGACTCTGAGGCAGGCACCTGTCCCTGGTGCCATTTTAATGCTTTTCCCCAATCCCACCACTTAGTCCTGGGCCCTCCATGTATTCCTGTCCCTCATAAATGATAGCAGAGAAGGCAATGGCACCCCACTCCAGTACTCTTGCCTGGAAAATTCCATGGACTGAGGAGTCTGGTGGGCTACAGTCCATGGGGTTGCACAGAGTTGGACATGACTGAAGCGACTTAGCAGCAGCAGCAGCAGCATGAATGATAGAGATATTTGTCTCCCTGTTGCTTTTCCCAGAGTCCATGAATTTTCACTTAGGTCCTAAGGGTAAAAATGTTTGTTGACCTTCATGCCACAAATTAAGGCTTTCTTTATAGGGAAGATAAGAGAAATTGTCTAGATGGAGTCTTAAAATACCTATCCTGCATAAGCTGCTATTCTCCCTGTCACCACGACTGCCGCAACAAAGTCTTTTTAAGGGTTCTTTCCTCATTATTCTGTGAAAGCATGATGAGGTTAATGGAGAAGAAACCTGAGTGTCCTTCACACTCTCCTGCCAGCCACGTGCACCCTTTACCACCTTGTGATCTACTCCAACTGAACTCTCCTTCCTGACGCTGGGCCTCTACTCCACGTAAGGAATCATTCACATCTCTTTGCTCCCTTAGATGCCTGTGTCTCCTTGGATTTGTGGCCCGTGTATTGCCTGTGCCTCCTTTCTCCAGTGGATTTGAAAAAAAAGTCATAAATTTGCACATTTTCTGGATTTTTAATTATTCATTTATTTTTTAATTGTCAGGGTGAGAGAAATGCTCTCACATCCTTGAGCAGAAACCAGAGCCATTTAGCAAGCTTTTAAGGGACAGTCTGGTTGAAAGCAGGAACTATGGATCTTGTCTTCAAGTTGCAACTGTATAGCATTCTATTTATGAGTAAGAAATTGTCTCAAATCAAAAACTGGGGAGAAGGAGAAGCAGCTGATAGGAACCAAAAGGTGAACTAACAAGTCCCTGCCACCCTGTGCTATCACCCTACACAGCTGGGTCACTGTGCCCAAGCCACTTACAAATCAAAACGCTATTAGCGTCCTCACTCTGGCCATCTTTGTTTCTCTCTCACCCACCTTTTGCAGTTTCTGTCTCTGTTGTTATCTCTTTATCTGTCTTTCTCTCCACCATAACCCGAAGTAAAATGGCTAAAAGAGGATCACTCCCCTTTGTCTTGTCAAACAGTGATCTTTCTAAACAATGGGAGCAAAAAAATTAAACTCTCTCCCTGTCATGCCCTGGGGCTATGGTTGACAATTTTTGGATTTGTTTTGTTTTTAACTTTCCATCATGAGCCATCTTGTCTCCACTTAGCAATCCACACAAGAGTGGTTGTCTAGTTCTCCTTCTTTCTCCACTGGAATCCTGCCAGATGATACTGTTCAAAAGTGAGCAAATCACTTCAAAAAATTCTAAGGAAGCTCATGACTGTATATATAACTGTGGAAAGGTTTGTAAGTCAAAAAATACTGTAGACAGTAGAGTCTGCCTGCAATGCAGGAGATTACAAGTCGATCCCTGGGTCAGAAAGATCCCTTGAAGAAGGGAATGGCAACCCACTCCAGTATTCTTGCCTGGAGAATTCCATGGACAGAGGAGACTGGTGGGTTGCAGCCCATGGGGTCACATGGAGTTGGACACGACTGAGTGACTAACACACTTGTATAGGCTGTTGGAAAATGTGTAGGTTGTCTCCTAGCTTTGACTTCTGCTCGCTTGTTCTGACCCTTTGTGCAGTAGTATGACAATGTTGGAGAAGGCAATGTCACCCCACTCCAGTACCCTTGCCTGGAAAATCCCATGGACGGAGGAGCCTGGTGGGCTGCATTCCATGGGGTCGCTAAGAGTCGGACACGACTGAGCGACTTCACTTTGACTTTTCACTTTCATGCATTGGAGGAGGAAATGGCAACCCACTCCAGTGTTCTTGCCTGGAGAATCCCAGGGACAGAGGAGCCTGGTGGGCTGCTATCTATGGGGTTGCACAGAGTCGGACACGACTGAAGTGACTTAGCAGCAGCAGCAGCATGACAATGTTATACCTGAATTTTGTCTGCACTGCAAGTGTTTCCCCACTTGGGGAAACACACATGGTTGTGTGCATGGCGTACTCTTTCCTCTTTGCTCTGTGATGGTTTCTCACTCCCATGCTCTGCATTCATAGGTCCATAATTGCCCATTCATAGGTCCATATGCCCCTGTCCGTAACTGCCCAGGCCTCCAGGAACCTAAGTCAAGTTCAGAGGTGTTGCCTCTTGTAGTCTAGGAGAAGAGTTTGGACATCAGTGTCTGCCAGATGATGCACCCTCAATAAGAGAGTAAAAGTGTGACTGAATAAAAGAACAAGCTAACAAACTAGCCGGAGTCCCAGCCATAAAAGACTTCTCACAGAGAAGTAACTTGAGCTAAGTTTTGAAGGATGTTTATATCTAAGATTGGTAAAGAGGTGAAGCGAATGCCCTAAAAAAATGCATAAATCATCCCTCTATACCAACACTGCCTTTGCTGCCTTGCCAAGATGAACATCGCGTCAGTACATTGCTGGCAGCCAGTGTCACCGTCATTTTTCCTCCTCTGATCTCTACCTTATTTCTTAGATACTTTCGTTTTGCTTATGTTGATAATTCAATACTGCAGCTTCCTCTTTGTTTCTACTCTGCAGTCATAGAGCTCACTTTTGATCTTGCATCAGCAGCCTCATTCACTGATGAATGCCTGAGACCTTTCAAATCCTTTATACCTGTTATGATTCACTATCTTGGATGCATGATACTTGCTCCTGAATTTTGTGAAAACTTTAATTTTTCAACATTTCTCACTTCATCCAAACCATCTGTTTCTTCCAAGATTCTACCTTGGGATGCTTCAGTGCTGACTAACCAGCACCCTAGTATCATGGACTCTTTAGTAAACTGGCTAAAGAAGGTTATCTCAGGAACACCCCATTGCTGGATCATTTCTATCATCTTCTTTGCATCAGCACCCTGGCTGATATTACATATATATGTATATGTAATATATACACATATATGGGTTTCCCTGGTAATTCAGACAGTAGAGAACGCACCTGCCAATGCAGGAAAGTTCAATCCGTGGGTCGGGAAGATCCCCTGGAGAAGGGAATGGCAACCCACTCCAGTGTTCTTGCCTGGAGAATTCCATGGACAGAGGAGCCTGGTGGGCTACAGTCCATGGGGTCACAAAGAATCAGACACAACCCAGCACGCATGCACACATTGAGAACACTGACTTCATTTTATACATAAGTGTAACCCCATTGTGGCATGCGGGAAAACTTCATAAAGTTTTTCTCCCTAACTTTCAAAAATTATGTCTTATTTGATTGTTGGGATCTTTTTACAATGTATGCATTATCAAATCATCATGTACACTTTAAACATATTATAACTTTGGCAATTACACCTCAATAAAACTGAAAAAAAATCTGCTTTGCACTTTTAAAAACATCTCTGAATTATCTCCAGCAAAGTGAAAGGTAGGGTTTTCATGTTTAAATTTGTCCCCAAAATGTACATAGACTTTAAATTTGAACTTGAAGGGTATACTTTGAAAAATTAAATGTGTAATTTCACAGCATCAAGCAACAAGATATAAAGTATTTCCATCACCCATCTCAGAAATTTCACTCTTCCCGCTTCTCATTAATCTTGCCCCTAAAGTCACCAGTATATTTATTTTTATCACCATAGTTTGGCTTTGCTGTTCTCGAGTGTCATAAAAGTGGAAACATACTGTGTTTACTTTTATGCCTTGCTTCTTTTGCTCACTGTAACCTTTTAGGGATTGTTTAGTGCATCAATTAAATGTTCTTTTAAAAAACTTTTTAACAGTTTTCCATTCTAATAACTTACTAGTATTGGTTTATCCACTCCTCCAATGATAAGCATCAGAGTTGTTTCTAGTTCTGGGCTATTCTGAATAAAGCTGTTTTAAACAGTCTTGTGCAAGTATATCATGAGCATATATTTTCATTTGTTTTAGAAAAATACTTGTGGTAGGCAGAGTAATGGCCTCTCATATATCCACATCCCCAGATCCAGTGAATAAGTTGCATGGCGAGGAAAATTCTGGTAGCAGATGGAAGTAATGTTACTAATCATTGGCTGACCTAAAGGGAGCAGGGCTTCCCAGGTGGCTCAGTGGTAAAGAATCTGCCTGCCAATGGAGAAGATGCAGGAGACCTAGGTTTGGTTCCTGGGTCAGGAAGATCCCCTGGAGGAGGAAATAGCAACCCACCTCCAGTATTCTTGCCTGGAGAATTCCATGGACAGAGGAATCTGGCAGGCTAGAGTCCATGGGGTTGCAGAGTCAGACATGACTGAGCATTGGGATGCGCAAGGGAGCATGCGCTGGGTATCCAGGTGTGCCCAATATTATCATTAGCATCCTTATATAAGGTAGAGAAACGCTGGTGAGTCAGTGCCGGAGAGATGTGGTGTGGGAAAGAAGGGACTGGACGTTGCTGGCTTTAAAGGTAGAAGGAAGCTGTAAGGCCAAGAAATGTGGGTGACCCCTAGAAGAAGGAAAAGGCAAGGCACGAAAGTGGATTTTCTCCTTGAGCCTCTAGAAAGGAATGGAGCCCTGGCGTCACCTTGATTTTAGCCCAATGAGACCCATTTTGGACTTCTGAATTCCAGAACAGTAAGATAATAACTGTGTTTTTACTTTAGCCACTAAGTTTGCAATAGTTCCAACAATAAGAAAGTTGTATCAGTGAATGAAATGCTGAGTCATATGGTAGGCCTATAGTTAACTTCATAAGGAGCTACTGGATTTTTTCAAACATACTAATTTACATTCTCTCCCATCAACAATGCATAAGAATTTAGTTTCTCCGAAACCTTGCCAACATTTAGTGTTGTTCATTTTTTAATTTTGGCCTTTTTGTTAGGAGTAAATTATTATCATATTGTAGTATTGATTTGATGACTAATGCTATTGGGCACATTTTCATGTACTTGTAGTCCATTTCTAAGTCTTCTGGGAAATACCTGTTCAAGACCTTGACCTGTTTGTATTGTTTGCTTATTATTTGTATGAGTTTTTAGTATGTTCTAGAGATAAATCCTTTATCACATACAAGTATTGTCGGTATGTTCCTCCCACCTGTGTCGTGTCTTAACATTTTCTTTAGGGCATCTGTTGATGAGCAGATATTTTAAAATTTGAATCAAATCTATCTTTATAGTTTAATATTTAGAGTTTTTTGTTTCATGGCTAAAAAGCCTTTTTGTTTAACCCGTGGTCATAATATTACTCTGTAGTGTATGGTAGAACTTTTATAGTTTTAGCTTTTTATTTTTGTATGTGACATGAAGTGGGAATCACTGTTTTCCTTACTTTCATTGCAAACTGTTGAAATGACTTTTCCCCATTAAACTGCAGTGACGTCATTAGACCATGTAAGTATTTATTTCTGCATGTTCTATTTGCTTCCATTGATCTATTTGTCTATTTGTGTTTCAATGCTGCACTGGTTATTGTCACTTAATAGTAATGCTTAAAATTAAGTAGTGTTAATTAATTACTTAATTAAGCCTCCAAACCTTTCTCTCTTTTTTTGATGATTGCTTCATCTATTCTAGATCTTTTGATTTTATTTAAGTTTTAGAATCAGGTTGTCAGTGTCTATGCTATGTCTTAATTTTCTTTTACTTCAATTACTTTGAATCTCTATGTTTGTAAAGAATGGGAATCTTAAAAATACTGAATTTTCAATTCATTAATATGGCATGTTTCTTCTTTAATTGGGTCCTTAAATTTTCTCTTAAAGATTTATAATTTTTAATATAGAAGACTTAAATATATCTTTCATTAAATGTATTCCTAAGTATTTCGAGGGATTGTTTGGTGCTGTTAAACTGTGTGGCTTATTAATATCTTCCAGTTCTTTGTTGGTGTTAAAATCAGTTGATTTCTGTATGTTGACCTTGTGTTCTAGGATCTTTGTTACTCGTTAGTCATAGTGTCTTTCTGGGTTTCATAGGATTTTCTACATACATGATGATGTAACTAAGTCAAAATGGCACCCCACTCCAGTGTTCTTGCCTGGAGAATCCCAGGGACGGGGGAGCCTGGTGGGCTGCCGTCTATGGGGTCGCACAGAGTCAGACACGACTGAAGCGACTTAGCAGCAACAGCAGCAAGTCATCTATGCATAGACAAATTTATTTTTTCTCTCCCAGTCTTTATACATTCGTTTTTATGTGCCATATCACACTGCTCAATGGATGTGGTTTGGGTGGACTCCGGGAGTTGGTGATGGACAGGGAGGCCTGGCGTGCTGCGGTTCATGGGGTCGCAAAGAGTCGGACATGACTGAGCAACTGAACTGAACTGAGGAGATTTAGTCAGCTTTGGACAGAATGGTATAAGTGAATACCTTCACATTGTTTTTGATAGTAGGGAAAAAGTGGAGTATATGTCAGTTTCAACTATCATGTTAAAGGATGGTTTTTCACAGATGTCATTTATAATTGAAATGCTTTTCTATGCTTAGTTTAAGAATTTGTCATGAATGAGTGTTAAATGTTATCTGCTTGTTCTTTTGCTTCAATTAAGGTAATTATGATTTTTATTCTCTGCTAATGTGACTTTTCTCTTTTTAATCTTGTCACAACCTTACAATCTGGGGATAAACTCCATTTGATTCTTTTTATGTAATGCTAGATTCCATTTGCTGTTAATATTCGTTTAAGAATTTTTATTAGGTTCATCAGAAATATTGGTCTGTAATTTTATTGTTATTTTAATGTCTTTGTTTAGGCTGGTTTTAAAGTTATTCTGGTTTCATGAAAAGACATAGAAAATACTGCCACACTTTATTTTCCTAAATGATTCATGTAAAATATTAATCATTATTAAATATCAGGTAGAATTCACCAGTGAAGTTATCTAGACCTAATGTTTTCTTTGTGGGAAAATATTTACTTATGAATTACATTTCTTTAATAAGCTGAGAAGCATTCAGGTTTTCTATATTTATCAGTTTTAGAAAGTTTTTTTCCTAGAATTTTTGTCTTTTTCATCTAACTTGTCAAATTTATTTGTGCTAAATTGTACATAGTAATATTCCTTTAATTGAGTATGATGTGCTTACATGCTATTTTTCAGACTTGGCTTACTTAGGGTTTATTAAAACTCTTGGATCTTTGTGGTCCTATTTTCCACCAAACTTCAGGTTTTCAGTTGTTTACTCAGTATTTCTGTCTGATGCATTCTTGATAATTTTTCCTTCCTGGTACTCTGTACTTACGTTTGCACAATATCATCTCACGGGTAATTGAGATTTTGCTGGCATTTTAAATATTTTTCTTTCCCTTCAGTTTGAATAATATTATTGATCCTTTCTTAGCATAGTGTCTAATCTATTGTCTAATATCATCTAATTTGTTAGATAGATAATTTAAACCATCCAGAATGCTTTTATTTGATATCACTTAATTTTTAGCTCTAGAATTTCCATTTCTTTTTAGTTTCTATTTCTTTAAGATTTGTCCACCTTTTCATTTAAATCCTTGAATGTGTTTATAATAGCTGTTTTAAAATCTATATCTGCTATCACTCATACCTATTTTTTAAATTATTTTCTCCTTAACTATGGGAGACATTTTCCTGCTTTTGTCTCATAACTTTCCACTGTATATGTTATTTTGTGGAGAGTTTCATGTGCGTTATCTTCATTTTAGTCCTATTAAGTTTTATTTTATCTGACAACTGACTGATAGATTATTTTGATCCTTTAAACTTGGTTTTGTGCTTTGTAGGAAGCGTTGATTTCAGGACTTTTTTTCCCAGTTAGAGCTAGGGTATTTCCTTTCCTCTGGGTCATGATTTTTCCAGAATCTTGATTGGATGTCTAGATTGTTCAGTGAGGTCTCTATAGTCTAGCTGGTCCAAATTCTGACTTCTTTTAGTCCTGTGCAATGTCTGATATCACCTCAAAGTCACTGTCTGCTAGACCTCATGGACAATGCCCTGTTCATGAGCACTTGGCCCTCAGCCAAGGACAGAAAGTGAACCCTCATGCAAACTTCCAGGGTGCGCTCCCTGTACAGGATACAAGAAGAATACTTCACTTTCCATCCTGTGTTCCTCCAGTTCCACCTGCCTTGGTCACTTAAAATGTAATCTACAACTCCTCCCCTGAGATTTCTGCTTTATCCTGGACTTACCTCATTACTGCAAAGTTGTGGAAACTGTCCCATATAGACATTTGGGAATAATAAGCCTACCTCATGGAC
This sequence comes from Bubalus bubalis, assembly GCF_019923935.1. Lineage (NCBI taxonomy): Eukaryota > Metazoa > Chordata > Mammalia > Artiodactyla > Bovidae > Bubalus > Bubalus bubalis. The sequence goes on from NC_059176.1 coordinate 34,470,395, forward strand.
TTTCCTTTCTCTCCAGGATAATAGGGCTGCTCAGTTTCCAATGCTTGAAAGTTATTCTCATATTTTTTCCTGTTTTGATAATTATTTACATAGGAGAGTAAGTTCAAAACAAGTTACTTACAGTTTCTGGAAGCCACAGTTCTCTAACATACTTTTTGAGTTCCTTCTACGTATAAAATAATGTGTACATTATTTATGGGGAAGAAATAAAGTTTTCTTCCATCTGAGAGATAAGAAGTGTCCATATATAACTACAGTATGAGACAAGTGACTTTTTTCAGTTCCTGGAATGCACCAAGACATTTTCCACCTAAGAACTTAGCAAGTCCCTGTGTCTCAAATACTTCCCTCTTCCCTTAATCTGAATAACTTTTATTCATCCATCAGATCTCAGCTGAAATGTCACTTCCTTGGGAAGTCTTCTCTGACTTTTGCCTCTCTATTATTTTCTTTAACCTTATTCTTTTGCATGATAGCCTGTAGTTTTCCAATACAACTCTTACCACAATTTCTCCTTATACATATCTGTGATTATTTCTATATTTCATAAGTGTAAGACTAAATTTTTTCACTGCTATATCCCTAGACCTATTGTAGTATTAAAGTAATAGTATAATAAAATAAGACTATAAGATATTTCTTTAATGGAAAATGAAGGCATTATAAGTATCACAATCAGCATAGAAAATACTTGTATTCTTTCTGACATTCATTTCCTATTGGGTAGATCAGAAAGGGTCTTAAGAGATGGAATTTTAAGAATCAGAGATGGGAAAGGGGGCTTTCTAGACAAGCTGGCATGGGTTTAGAACATACAAGTCATAACTCGTGGGTTTAGAACATAAAACTCATAATTCAAAAGTTATAATTCTCTAGACCTGTTTTTCTAGAGAATTAATTAGAATGGATTCATTAGGATGACAAAAAGAAATAAAACTTGGAAGGCAAATGACTTTAGAGTCCTAATCTTACCACCTTCATAATAAAAACCAATGTGTAAAGCATTAATCTCTGCATATTACCAAGTGTATATAATATTTATTTTAAAGATTTAATTTATCTTTAAAAAGCTAGTATTACATAGGAGTTGTTGTGAATAATTTCATAAGAAGACATGGACTGAAAAAACTGATACCCATGAATTTTAGTGCCTCAATTTGAAATACAGTTTTGTTGAGAAGGATACCCAGAAATCAGCTGCTCTGTCAGACCCAATAAAGCATAAACTTTTCTACCCATGATTCATAGCCATGTTCGTATTAAATAAACCACAGGACGTGTGACGTGACATGGAGATGGGATCCTTAAGCGTGTGGGATATAATACAGTTCTGGAACCTACTTGTAATTCACCTCTTATGCCTGTAGGAGAATGCTTGGAACCACAAGTGAATGCTTATGAGGGTTCCATGAAAACAAAGAGCATAGTTAGGGTGGGTACTGGGAAAAAGGAATCCAGATGCCATCCCCATCTGAGACTTTTGGTATATGCATACTCCAGTTACTTCCCCCATTTGCAGTTAAGCACTAACATATAAATGAGTGGTCTATCCATTGCCTCATGCTGTTAATTTTTGGAATAGTTGTAGCTGAGACTTTCTGTAAAGCAGTCAAAGCCACCTCCAGGAACCAATTAGTCTCTTCCTATTACCCCAGTCTTACTAGTGAAACCCACTCAGTCATAGGGATCATGATCAACCCTATTTACAGGTCCTCCTTGGTCCACTTAACAGAACGGATATGATTTTCCTTATCTTTACTTTCTCCAAGCATTGTCCTACACCTTGAAAAGTGGAGTGACTCTATAATTAAGTTACGTAGTCAGTGTGAGCAATTCTCCACCCAAACCGGTCAGTAACTAACCTCTCTACCACCACCACAGTGTGGAAAGGCGGAGGTATGTCCAGCAACTCTCTCACCCACTGGTATTAGCTGAATTTGCATTTTCAGCTTGCTAAGTTCCCACCTTCTTAGCGCTCAAAAGCTGAGCTGACTTAGACTGGTCCTTCTTTTCAACCAGCTAAGTGCTACTTGTCTTTTCTCAGTTTAAAGCCATTTCATTGGGAGGCCTCCCCTGAGACTCCAAACCAGATCCGGTTCCCCTGCTGTATCTGTCTTTTTGTCACAGTGCTAGCATCTTGACAGCAGAAAAGTGGTAGCATTTCACAACTAAGAGTGTGGCCTTCTTAGGAGCCCAACTGCCTGCCTTTCAACCCTAACTCAAGTTATATTAGCAGGTAACATGTTTTTAACTTCTCTGTGTTTCAGTTGCTTCATATTTAAGATGGAGATAATGCATCTGTCTCATAGGGTTGTTTTCAAGGTAATTTTATGTAAGTTTATATGTAAAGCACTTAAATCATGGGCATTATTTATCAATTATTATCACAACTTTTGATTATTCATTTATTTTTACTTGGCTCATTCATTAAACACTCAATTTAGTAAATACCTGCTATGTGCCAAGCTCACTGTCAGATATATATATATGTGTGTGTGTGTGTGTGTGTGTGTGTGTGTGAATAAAATCTCTGCCTTAAAGACTTCTGTTCTAGTGTTCTAGATAAAAACAAATAATAACTTTGAACATTATATAGTATATGATAAAGCGATGCTTAAAAATAGAATTTTTATTCTATTGGATGGATCTAGAGGCTGTCATAGAGTGAAGTAAGTCTGAAAAATGTGTATTAACACATATATGTGGAATCTAGAAAAACAGTATACAGATGAATCTATCTGCAAAGCAGAAATAGACAGATGAAGAGAATAAACATGAAAACCAAGGGGAGAATGGGAGATTGAATAAATTAGATTGGAATTGACATATACATAACTGCTATGTATAAAACAGGTAACGAGAACCTACTCTATAGCACTACAGGAAGAAAAGGTAGTCTATCTGTAGAACATATATTAAGCTTAAAAATGCATTTCAATGTACTTTATGTGGAGACAAATACTGTTTGATTCCACTTAGACAAGGTACCTAGAATAGTCAAATTCATAGTCAGAAAGTATACTGGAGTTAAAAATATATATATTGGTAGGTTCCAGGGATTGGAGGTGAGGGAGGAGGCAGAATAAGGAGTTGATATCTAATGGGTAGAGTTTCCGTTTAGGAAGGTGAAAAATCAGGGCAATGGATGATGGTGAGAGTTGTACAAAAATGTAAATGTACTTAGTGCCACTGAATTGTATAGTTAAATATGGTCATAATAATATGTTTTATATTATGTGACTTTTACCATAGTAAAAAAAAAATTTTTTTTACATAAATACAAATAGAAAAAAATAGAGCCAAGTAAAGAGAATTGGGAGTACTTAGAGAATGGATTGTAACTTTGAGAATGGCCATGGAAGGCCTCATAAGAGAATGTAACATTTGAGCAAAAACAGAGCAGATTACTGGGTGAAGATTGTTCTCATGACAGGACAAATGCCAAGGTTCTGAGGGAGGTCTGGGTGTGTGTGGCCTGTGGAAGGGAAAGGGAGGTCGATGTGGCTGGAGAATGAGCAAGAGAAAGAATGAAGAAATGAGTTGGTGGCCCAGGCCCTTTAGGCCAATGTAAGAACTCCTACTCTCGGTGAAATGGGAGACGTTGCAGGATTTTGAGCAGAGAAGTAACAGTCTGACTTGTGTTATGAAAGCATCATTCTTGCTCTGTTCAGAATAGACCATGTGTGAGAGTGACATGGCTAAAAAAGCACAAGACCTGTTGGAGACCATAGCTGAAATCCACACATGAGAAGACTGTGGGTAGCAGGGGGGAGGTGAAGATGTAATCAGACTCTGGATACCTTCTGCAAATAGAGACAGCAGACCTCTTGACAGAATGTTGACAAGGTTGGCATAGAGAAAGATGATAACTATCTCTTCACCCACGAGAAAATTAGTCATGACCATGTTCATTGTTATTTCTTCAAATGAAAAGATGCCTGATGGATAGCTGTCACTATGGTTCAACAGAAGTAGATCAACAGTATTCTAAGAGATGGAAGTTTAAGCTAGAATGTCAATTCATTTTTAATCAAATCTTTTCAAAATTATTCTTAACCAGAACACTCCTATTCCTAAGATATTCTTAGTAATCAGTAGGTTGACTGATGGTAGCTGAAGTCGGAGCCCAAGGTGGTAGAGTATTTTAATAGATATTTTTATTACAAACACACATACAATCAAATAGCCTGCCTTGCATAGTACTCCTCCCTTGAGGCCTGAGTCACTGTCCTTCTTCCCTGTATACACATCAAATACACCTGGGCACTTGTAGCAGTTTTCACATACTCATTAGATATGTGATATTACCACCTTGCCTATCAGCAAGTCTTGTTCTTGGAGCCACTCATTTAAAATCATTTTTGCATGTACCTAATCCTGTTTAGTTCTAGTGGTTTTTATTAAGTTTTGGAAGAGAGGCACACTGACTAGGAGTTTACATCTAAGAGGAGATGTTTAATTATTTTGCCCCCTTTTCAATCCTTGTCCCTCTACAAATGTACCAAGAAGTTTCAAGAAGTTCTAGGAGCTGGAAATGATCTCTTGACTTTCCCATAGTTTATTCCTACTTAATATCATCCTGTGTCAGTTCTTTGTCTTCATAAAACGACATAATGCCTATTTGACAAAAGGTAGAAAATGTGACTTCACAGGTTTCCCTCTCCTCCGGTGGTGTAAAATAGACTTTCCTTCCCTTTTCACACTGTGACGTGGTCCTCCTGGTGACGCCAGCACACATTTGTGCATTTCGAAGCTGGGAACAGAACCAGGAAACCCAGGTTGAACCAATACACTTGGCCTCATGAGCACTGATAGCTCAGGACTTCCTCATAACTGATGGGGGAATTTTTTTTTTTTTTTTTTTTCAGATAACGGAGCAAATGCCACAAAATTCACACATACTAGTATTTATTAACGGAGAAGGCAATGGCACCCCACTCCAGTACTTTTGGCTAGAAAATCCCATGGACGGAGGAGCCTGGTAGGCTGCAGTCCATGGGGTCGCTAGAGTCGTCCACGACTGAGCGACTTCACTTTCACTTTTCACTTTCATGCGTTGGAGAAGGAAATGGCAACCACTCCAGTGTTCTTGCCTGGAGAATCCCAGGGACAGGAAGCCTGGTTGGCTACCGTCTATAGGGTCACACAGAGTCGGACACGACTGAAGCGACGCAGCAGCAGTATTTATTAAACACCTTTATCTTTCATAGATCATTTTTTTGAGTAATTCTTTAGGAAGTCAAAATCTCCAAATGAGTGGCAAACTTTGCTTTTACAACCAGCCAGCTGACCAGAAGTCTTTTTTTAAACTATTGTTCAACTATTGTAACCGGTAAAACAAGACCAATTTGAAACCTATTTGACCAATTTAAAACCAAAAGGCAGCTATCTCACACTGAGAAATCTGGCATCTTTTAAATGATTAGCTCTTTGGGAAAGAAAGTATGTTCTGTAAATTCACATTTTTCACATAAAAGAATTCTGATATCTCGTAAGAGCATTGGAAAGCCTGTATCTTAGAGGACTTGCCTTCTACACATAATGTTTTTTTCCTTTGTTTTTAATAAAATGCCTATGGACTTAAATAGGCTTCCCAGATAGCTCAGTTGGTAAAAATCCACATAAATAGAGGGATATAAAACAGCTGTATGCAGAAATACCCAAAGCCACCTCAAATAAAGAGGTGTCAACCATAAAATTATATTGATTAGAAGTGAAAACACCTTATTAGGTATAAGGTCATTTGGGGGCTTACTGACTGTAAATGTATGTTCCCAGCTTCTTCAATTAAATAACAAGGGGAAATGGAAAAATACAAAAATTATCATTGCTGGGATGAGAAAGATGTGGTGTAATAATGGGGAGGGGGGAGGGAAACCTTGATTAAATGCAGCATTACCATGCATCAATAGCATCATTAGCTGTTAGGCTTCAGGATTTTTAATAAGGAATCAAAGACCAAAATGAGAATGATTTAGAATCTATTATTCAGGAGGCAAGAAATTGGAATGATAATCATACCAAATGAGCCAAAAATAAGGGATTAAGAAAAGGTATTTAAAAGTGAGTAAGAATAAAATATACAAATTTAAGCCAAAGCAAGCTAATACCTCATTACAATGACTTGACATTTAAAGCAAGCACACAATTCCAAATCCAGCTCTATGAAAATCACTTATTAATAAAATCTGCTAGACACTCTCTGTGGTTGCAAGTACATTAGAAGTGATTTAACTATTTTGATATCTAAATTTAACAGTTTTCCCATAAACAGGAACTTTGCAGAGAGACACAGTGTAGGCAAGACCTTTTTCAACTAAAAATCCTAAGTGATGACGTCTCTGTATCGACCCACCTACCTGTCTGTTTACCTATTTATCTCTCCATTCACATAGCTTGCATCTCTGTAATATGTCCACACGCCAAAAGAAATGCTCCAAACTCTAAAAATCTCCTAATATCTTTGAGAACAGATGCATTAACAGAAACCCTCCATGGATCTGTGATGTGTAGGGCTTTAATGTTTTGTTCCTGTGCAACACACAAGAAGTAAATCAAACATTTCAAGTACTGGACATTAATAATACCCCCATCCTCAAAGGAGGACTCACTCCTAATGGAAAGATTATTCTCCAAACCTCATCAGCAGTGCCAGCCTCAAGGTGACTCACTCTCCCACCTGAACTTGCAGCAATTTCTTCCTCCACTGCTCTTGCCAGACATTAGCTGTTGCCATCCTCCACAAAGGGATGTTAATAGTCTTGAAGGCAATATGCTGTTTTTGTTCTTGCTTCCTTGTCCCCTCCCCTGTTGCTCATTAACTTATATCTGCCCTCTAGGAATATAACTAAGTAATCATCTAAGGTGAGGTAGAGAGCTCTTGCAACTTCACAGATAAAGAGTAGAGGGAAAAGGTTTTTTAAAGTAAATTATTAAAACCAAGATAACTCATTATTCATGAACCAGAGATCAGCTACTCCAAATGTCCTTAAAGTTGGTGATCGTCAATGTCGTATAATACATTTGAACTCATTCTGGATTCAGCGTGCAGTTATAAACACCACTTTCTCACCTCTTAAAATGTTCCATCTATTGACAGAAAACACGCACAAGTTTAGCAGAGATGACAAAACATGTTGAGATAACACACAAACAGCTTGCCCTCTGGGTTGTTTAACATGGTGCCCTTTAGTGCTTAAGAGAGAGAGAGCATTTCTTTGTTTCTTGCAGGGAAGGTTGGCTAAATTCAAGTGTATCATATATTCAAGCAAATACGTACTTTGTCTTGGTGCGTCGGTGCCTCTCTGCTTCTGTGTCAGACTCTGTGTGAATCTATGGACTGTAGCCCACCAGGCTCCTCAGTCCTTGGGATTCTCCAGGCAAGAATTCTGGAGTGGGTTGCCATGCCCTCCTCCAGGGGATCTTTCTGACCCTGGGATAGAACCTATGTGGTTCTTTACCACCAGCACCTCCACTTCTCTTGGAGTGGAGACAGCCTATGCTGCAAGACTGCTAGATTCTTAAGTGAATTTCAGAGTTACTGAGGGGTTAAGACTAAATTTTCTGAATGTACAAAATAAGGAAAATGAAGATCTCTTGGGAGAGCAGCATACTATGGTATGGCAAACCCTAACCCTCCCATCCATTCTTCTGTAAATTCCTGCTACTTGGGGTTGAGTCTTGCTTGAAAAAATGCCATGTAGGAATTTTCTCTTCCTCTGTCAACCAGTAAAGAACTTTTGGACAAGCTGAACAGAAAACTCCTTTTCCAACTCCTGTGTTATGATAGATATTGGATTCAGTGTTCCTTTTCGAAAATGCCTTCTTTGACCCCTAGCCATGACATACTCCATTCCAATTTATAGTCTCCTTTATACACAGAGAAGAAAATGCAGTGAGTTGTTCGATGCCTATTGTCTGGGCTGTAATGATGATGATTCAGCTAAGGTTTGCCGAGGGTATTGACATTCTTAGAGGAAGGGCACTGAAGTGCACGGCACAGGCCTCTGGGAAATCTCAAAATCTTTTCTTCATGCAAAGATACTCTCAGATACTTCAGAACTGTGGTAATATTATGCTTTGGAAGATGAGGAAAGTGCTTTTATTTCCCTACAGGTGGGACAACATCTTGACGACTATAACAGCTTTTTCAGAGTTTCTAAAGATCAAGTTCACCAAAAAAAAAAAAAAAAAAAAACCTCTGTATCCTAAAATTTTCCTATTGAAAGAAACTAATCATGCTGCCCTGCTCCTTATAAACCTCCACTTAAGCTTTCTACTATAGTCACTTTTCTCTAATGAGCACAGATTTCCTTTTAAACTCACAAAAATAAGATGTAGACCATATTAATGATTGGGCAGAAGAACTGGAGTTTATTTTTTGGTAACGTATTACAGAATGCAGAGTTGAGGGCAACAGAGAATGAGATGGTTGGATGGCATCTCTGACTCAAGTTTGGGCAAACTCCCAGAGATAGTGAAAGACAGGGAAGTGTGGTGTGCTGCAGTTCATGGGATCACAAAGAATTGGACATGACTTAGCAACTGAACAATGATATTGCAGAATATTTCTCTTTTTTTTTTTTTTTTAATTTTGTTTTATTTTTAAACTTTACAATATTGTATTAGTTTTGCCAAATATCGAAATGAATCCGCCACAGGTATACCTGTGTTCCCCATCCTGAACCCTCCTCCCTCCTCCCTCCCCATACCTTCCCTCTGGGTCGTCCCAGTGCACCAGCCCCAAGCATCCAGTATCGTGCATCGAACCTGGATTGGCGACTCGTTTCATACATGATATTATACATGTTTCAATGCCATTCTCCCAAATCTCCCCACCCTCTCCCTCTCCCACAGAGTCCATAAGACTGATCTATACATCAGTGTCTCTTTTGCTGTCTCGTACACAGGGTTATTGTTACCCTCTTTCTAAATTCCATATATATGCGTTAGTATACTGTATTGGTGTTTTTCTTTCTGGCTTACTTCACTCTGTATAATAGGTTCCAGTTTCATCCACCTCATTAGAACTGATTCAAATGTATTCTTTTTAATGGCTGAATATTTCTTTTTATATGAGGATAATTTTTATAGCAGAAGTAGTCTAACTTTTTGCTACTCTGAGCTTGGTTGTATGTCCAGTGACTGCTGAAAGCATTGGTAGTTGACCAGGTCAATTTGGATTCGAGCATCTGGGTAGGAGGCTGGCTTTCAGAACTAGAGCAAAAGGCCAGATCAGAAAGATTCAAACTACACTTAAAAACCTTGAGTTTTTGTGGAGATGACATTGACAACAAGTGTATTCTCACCTAGAAATTATATTCCCAAGGATATTTTCTAAGTATTCTCTTCTTTTTTTTTTTTCCATCAAACCTGTTCCAGTACTGCCATGCCTGAAAAACAATATATGTACTTTGCAAACACTTCGTACATTATGTATGTCCCCTAGAGAGTCTCCATACCTCTAAAAGTATTTCTCTTTTGAGTATAGTCTAGGAATTTTTTTTCTTCACCGTTTGAGAGATTTAAGAAAATCTATAATAAATCACTTTTAGTCATTTTTAACCTTATTTAATCATATTTAACCTTATACTGTGGTTATTGTTATGAGTTAAGCCTCCCACTATGCTTTCTCCTTGAAGTCATATGCCTTGTCTCTGTATTGTAGCGACTTTTTCTTACTTTGGCCAAGTCCACAAGCACCTATAAAGGGACCTTACTTTCTTATAGCAGCACCTGGAAGATTTCCTTTTTCTCTACCTCCTACTCCACCCCTTTTACCTCCCCTCTCTCTGCCACAAAGAATTCTCTTCAATCTCATAAGTTCACCTGCCCATCTTAAAAATAAAAGTATACAGTCTATCTGGACCCTTGGAAAGTGACGAAAGTCTCTATTCCAGAGATTTTTCCAAAATGGGTTTTCTCATTTCCTTTGAATCTTGGCTTTACATTTCTTGTCCCATCTAACACAAAGGAGATTTACTTTCGATTCTTCTCAGTAACAGGTCACCAGGTATGCCGTATCCAGTTTCAGAACTGAGCCCTCATGGGAGAATTTAGTTTGAAAGACCAGTTGTGAGAACCTGCTGAGTACCTCTGCCCCATGTCTAGGCAGACAAGACCATGTATGCATGCAGCAACCCTAAGGATATGTGTTCTGATGCACATATGAAAGAAAAGTGTGGACTGAGTGGTGGGTGTGTGTGTTTTTCTAAACTTCTGTGTGGGAGGTGTGTCTGAGTCTAGTTAATTCTACCCCTGTCTGTCTTCTGCTGTGATAATGGAGATAGAAGTCCAGGTTGTCATCCATCTGCTGGTACTTGAAATGTAACAGTGCCCTTACCAGTTCACTTCCTATTCTAGAATCTAACTTTCGGAGCTGATTGTGTGCTACGTGGGACTAACATTGTATCCTGTCTGACTCAAGTACAAACTACATATTTAATTGTACTTTTACTGATTTTTTGTCTGACTTATTTAAAACAGATTTTTAAAATTTAATGGTAAAACTCTCATTTTTTTTCCTAATCTAGTTAAATGTAACACCACAAAAGTTTGCTGAATTACCATCCAAATTCCTTTCTTCCCTGGGAGGAATAACTGGAACCATAAAGCAAGGCGATTATAGCTCTTGTAATTCACTGTAGCTCTCCAATACACATACAGTACAGAAAATGCATGATTGTTTATATCATGCCACATTAAAACCAAGAAGAGCTTAAATGGGCAAGATTCCGAGGATAGTGAGATTCTATTGTATACTTTTGTTCATCTCTGATTCTTCTCTTCTGGTCCCTTGGTATCCACCTAAATGTTTTTTCTTTTATAATTTAGGTAAAAAAACTTCTGTGAATTAAGGAGCATATCTTCAAATGTTCAGTATGAAGAAATGATTGGTTGACTGGCCAATATCCAGTTCCTTCATACTCATAGCTGACATGTCTTTTCCCCTAAAAACTTATGGTGCTCTAGGCTGAAGTCATTACCTAGTGAACCACTTGGGAGTGAGGCTGGAAATCTCATCTCTTTTTTCTTAATAGCTCACTCATTATGAATCATCCTTTTTTTTTTTTTTTTTCCCCCTCATCTTCATGGCTTAGATATCACCTTGCATATGCAGTCCATTCTGTTTTGTGATTCCTCTGTTTTAATAAACTCTACCAAATTACAAAAATATGATTTGATACCAGTTTTCTTTGGAAAATAAACACCATTTAGAATATATTGGTATGAAACAGGCTCTTATGAGTTTGCCTGGAAACTATTCCTGAGAGAAAATGAATTCAAAGATTCAGTGTCTAATTACAAATTCAATGTTGAAATGTAAACCACATGTAAGTTCAGGCATGCCAAGTGATTTATTTTAGGCCCTATTGCTCTTACAAATGAAATATTATCACTCTTGGTATATATCATTACTGATTAGGGACATAATCAGAGTTATATTAACCCCAGCTCTTCATGCAGGGAGTATGGCTTCAAGAATTCGAATTGCATCCATCAATTCTTCTTTTATAAAGTATCTATTAAACATCTATCAATATGGCTGCCAGTTAAAAACAAAAATCTTGAGCTCAGTTCTGCCTACTTTTTCAAACCACGGTCTCTCCACCCCGTACAGAAAAAGGAAACATAATAGAATTTTTTTGAGTGGACAATGACTGAATATGTAGTTTGGAAATCTCTTCGGGCAATTCTGATGAACTCATCCATACTCACTTGAGAAGCCCTGCTCTATATTCTTTCTGTTGGAAATCTCATTTACTCCTATGGCTTCAAGTAACTTTAATATGCAAACAACCGTCAAGTCTGTACTTGAACATTGTTTTTCTCCACAACCTTCTGCCTCTAGGTCACCTCCTTTAAAGCGGTTCCTCACATAAAACTTCCTCAAAATCAAACTCAGGGTCAGCTGCTCCATGTATTGAATTTTCCCTTGGTTTCTACTTCATTACTTATTACTGTGTATATAACTACTGCTATTGGAAGCTTAAAATCATTATTGTCTCTTCCCTTCCCTTTGTCTTAGAACTTCATGTCTTCTCTGTCTCAGAGTCTAGTTAGTCCTTTACCCACAGTGAGTCTCTATAATCTGTCTCTTGTTCTCCATCTCCATTATCACCCCTTAGAGACAAAACCTCTATTGACTGGTATTTGAACAACTGCCAATTGCCACGTGGCAATCCCATCCCTGGTACAAGTCCTTCAGTTACCATTCTAAAACAAGAAATACGATCATTTCAGTCAGTTCTTTAAACTTCGATGGTATTTTAGTCACCTACAAGATTAATTTAAACTATAATGAGTGATATAAAACTCTTCAGATTGTAACTTTATTTCATAACCTGCCACTTTCTTTCTCCCTTGAACTTGAAGCATATAAAATGTCTCTGGATTTCTGAAAAACCTTTTTCCTCCAGTGCCTCTACATACTTGAAGCTACTCTACTTCCTAGGACAACTGGGATTTGTAATGCAGCTTAACTCGCTAACCTTAGATTCACAGTATATAAATTAAGAATAGCAATAGCCATCTTACAGATTTGTTAGCAGATTATTAAGGGAGGTGTTTCTAAGGCCCTGAATACACATCCTAGTACAAAATTAATGTTCAGTAAGTGGTAGCTGTTTAATGCTGTTTGCTTGTACCTGACAGTTTTAATTTAGCATTATATTGTGAATATTTCTCCATGCTATCAAATGGTCTTTGAAAATATGATTATAAACTGCTGCATAGAAATAAATTACATGGATATACCTTAATTTATTATGCCAAGTGCCTATCGGCGGACATTTATATTGTTTTCAACTCTTTACTTTTATAAATAACACTATAATAAACATCAGCATACATAAATCTTTGAGGACACTTCCAAATATTTTCCTAGGATAAATTACTAGAAGTAGAACATTTTAAGACTCTAGAAACTTATTCAAACTACTTTCGAGAGAGGTAGCAATTGATGGTGCCACTAGCAGCCTATGAGAGCTCTTTCACTTGTACCCTTTCAAATATGCATAGTATATTCTTTCTTCCTCTTTCAGTCCCTTTACTATTATAATGATATCTCACTTATTTTTGTTACAACCAAACACTCCTCCATATTTAGTCCACTAGGCTCTTTTAGTAACAGGAACAAAAACCCATTTGCCTTGAAGAATCTTGGAAGGTTTTATTGACTTGTCTTTTGGCCTCATGGGAGTAGACTCTGTAGATTTCAAACTTTGTCCAAAAGGTTGTCTTATCTTCATTTAACCACATCTTAAATTAATCGCCCCTACAAATCCCCAATTGGTAATCCTACCAATCCCCAATAACCAACGTGTTACTTTGCATGCTCAGTCGCTCAGTCATGTCAGACTCTTTGCAACCCCATAGACTGTAGCCTGCCAGGCTCCTCAGTCCATGGGATTCTCCAGGCAAGAATACTGGAGTGGGTTTCCATTCCCTTCTCCAGGAGATCTTCCTGACCCAGGGATCAAACCCAGGTCTCCTGCATTGCCAGGTGGGTTCTTTACCACTAGTGCCACCTGGAAAGCCCCAACTAAATATAAAAGCCATTTTATGATTCCTTGGCATTCATCCCTCGTACCACACCCTCAAAATACAAAAATCTTTATCCCATGATAAATGGAAAGATAATTATTAGGAGTAATAGAAGGGATGAGACTACTTAACCTCAAAATTATGAGCTCAATCAAGGTTCTGTTTGAATCACTGGTATCAGTGGCCCTTATCTGGCATCAACGATCAGTTATGTGCCAAAAATTACATAAATCCTACTTATCCACTGGCAGAAAATATAAACGTAATATTATTTCATACACTGATTACTAGCTAAGGAAATTTTGGATGATATAGGCTATATAGTTCAATAGGATTATATTGTATAGTCATTGTCTCCCCAAGGTCAAGCATATTGTAATCACTCAAAAAAAAAAAAATTTGAATGAAAGAAAAAGATGCATATACACCAGATTTGACTTTCAACTACTTTTACTTTTCACTCAGCTACTTTCACTTTCTTGTAACAGCTCTCAAAATTCTGATTAAACTTCCTCTCAAAATGTTTAGTTTGCATGTATTGAATTGATAATAGATAAACATAGTTTCTGATTTCATTATTAGCCTTTGTATATTCTCCACTCCAGTTTTCTTGGGCTTCCCTTGTGGCTCAGCTGGTAAAGAATCTGCCTGCAATGTGGGAGACCTGAATTTGATCCCTGGGTTGGGAAGATCCCCTGGAGAAGGGAAAGGCTACCCATTCAAGTATTCTAGCCTGGAGAATTCCATGGACTGTATAGTCCATGGGGTAGCAAAGAATTATACATGACTGAGCAACTTCTCTTTCACTTTCATTCTTTTGTGAAATATCATAGCATAATATGCTTTAATATGTTGTGACATATGTTACATGTATCCTGTAAGCCAGCAAGTGTGCTTGTAATTTAACCTAAGAAAATAAATAGAATTCCAGAAATAGAAATGAGTCAATGTGTTAACAAGCAAAGAGGGGAGAAAAGGAAACAATTCATATATTCAAACATGGAATTAATTAAATATACTGCAGAACATCTACACTTGAGTACTATCCAGCCATTGAAACTGGTGTTATAAAAGAATGTTTAAGCACACAGAAACTGTTTTTAATAAGTGAAAACATCAGGTCACACAGCTATACACAGAATAATATCCTATCTCCCTGTTCTGTCTTGAACCTGTCATCAGTGATTTTACCAAATGATAGGAAGGTTACCAATGACCTCTGTGTTGTGAACTGTCCACTGCCCAGTACTCAATCCTCTTCTTACTTGACCTGTTGGCATCATTTGACCTAGATGACTGCACCCTCCTCCTTGGAATGGACTCAGAACTTGACTTACAGAGAACCATGTATTCTCATTCTTTTTCTTCAAAGACGTCTCTTCCTCAGCCTCCTTTGTTCCTTTTGTATGTCACATCTTAAAATATGAGTTCCCAGTTCTCAGTCTTTGATTCTTTCTACTTCATCTTTACTTGCCCCTGGGTGATTCCATTCAGTCTTATGGTTTTAAACGCCATCTATAAAAGCTGATGTTAGCCAAATTTCAGTGCTAGCCTGGACGTCTAGTCTGAACTCCAAACTCGGCACTTGGCTGTCTATCTGATGTTACCAGTTAAATATTTAAAAAGCAGTTTTGATTAAACTTAAAAAATGAACTCCTGATGTTTTACCCTCAAATCTATTGCTCCCACAATCTTTACCATATCAAACAATGACAACTCTATTCTTCAAATAAAGTGGTGATAATAATAACAGAGTGAAGTGGATTAGGGCCCTCAGGGATGGGAGAGGGACGGTGGAAGAGAAAAGATTTACATATTTAGTTCTCCCAGTTTTCTTCTAAATCTGTTTGAATATGCCAACATCGGTTGGATCATGGAAAAAGCAAGAGAGTTCCAGAAAAACATCTCTTTCTGCTTTATTGACTATGCCAAAGCCTTTAACTGTGTGGATCACAATAAACTGTGGAAAATTCTGAAAGAGATGGGAATACCAGACCACCTGACCTGCATCTTGAGAAATCTGTATGCAGGTCAGGAAGCAACAGTTAGAACTGGATACAGAACAACAGACTGATTCTAAATTGGGAAAGGAGTACGTCAAGGCTGTATCTTGTCACCCTGCTTATTTAACTTATATGCAGAGTACATCATGAGAAACACTGGGCTGGAAGAAGCACAAGCTGGAATCAAGATTGCCAGGAGAAATATCAATAACCTCAGATATGCAGATGATATCACCCTTATGGCAGAAAGTGAAGAGGAACTAAAAAGCCTCTTGATGAAAGTGAAAGAGGAGAGTGAAAAAGTTGGCTTAAAGCTCAACATTCAGAAAACGAAGATCATGGCATCTGGTCCCATCACTTCATGGCAAATAGATGGGGAAGCAGTGGCTGCCTTTTTCCACTGACTTTTTTCTACTTTTTCCAGTGATTTTTCTGGGCTCCAAAATCACTGCAGATGGTGATTGCAGCCATGAAATTAAAAGACACTCCTTGAAAGGCAAGTTATGGCCAACCTAGACAGCATATTAAAAAGCAGAGGCATTACTTTGTCAACAAAGGTCCATCTAGTCAAGGCTATGGTTTTTCCAGTAGTCATGTATGGATGTGAGAGTTGGACTATAAAGAAAGCTGAGCACCGAAGAATTGATGCTTTTGAACTGTGGTGTTGGAGAAGACTCTTGAGAGTCCCTTGGACTGCAAGGAGATCCAACCAGTCCATCCTAAAGGAGATCAGTCCTGGGTGTTCATTCAAAGGACTGATGCTGAAGCTGAAACTCCAATACTCTGGCCATCTCATGCTAAGAGTTGATTCATTGGAAAAGACTCTGATGCTGGGAGGGATTGGGGCAGGAGAAGAAGGGGACAACAGAGGATGAGATGGCTGGATGGCATCACTGACTCAATGAACTTGAGTTTGAGTGAACTCCGGGAGTTGGTGATGGACAGGGAGGCCTGGAGTGCTGTGATTCATGGGGTCACAAAGAGTTGGACATGACTGAGCAACTGAACTGATTCATAAGGTTAAGTTTAGGCTTCAGTAGCACCAACTTCTGCAATCTCCCTCTCTCTTTTTAGTCGCTAGTCATGTCCAACTCTTACGATCCCATGAACTGTAGCCTGCCAGGCTCCTCTGTCGATGGGATTCTCCAGGCAAGAATATTGGAATGGCTTTTCATTTCCTTCTCCAGTAGATCTTCCCGACCCAGGGATCGAACCCAGGTCTCCTGCACTGCAGGCAGATTCTTTACCGACTGAGCTACAAGTCTGCAATATTAACTGTCAATATTTATCAACAAAAGTAATTCCTGAATTGACATATAAGTGATTTAGATTAATTAGAAAATCCCAGTCTCAAAATATTAGGTTTATTTAGAGTAAAAATTCTACCCTATGGTAAAAAGTTAGAAACATTCCTTTTTATTTAGGAACAAGATGAGCATGTCTATGATTGTCTCATCTAATTCAAAATACTGGAACTCCTGAACAACATAATAAGACAAAAAAAAAAAAATGAGCAAAATTATAAGAATTGGAGTGAAATAAAACTATTTTTCAAAGATTTCTCCTACATTCAAAACCCCAAATTTTCTATAAATTGTCTGAATTAATAAGAGACTACATTTTACTACATGAAAGATCAATGTGTCAAAAAAGCCATTTGCATTTTTAGCTGCCAGAATAAGGATAGAAAATATAATTTTACTAAACAGACTAAATATCCTAATGATATTAATTCTTTTCAATTCTATCTAAATATTCATTGCAGTTTTAGTCATAATCGCAACAGAAATTTTAAAATTTATATGGAAGAATCACCAAGAAAAACATTATTATTGAAAAGAATGCATAGAATGCATTAAAGACTTACATATAAAGGCAAAACTTAAATTTTTGAAACAATATAGAATATTATTTTTATGCTTTTGAGAAAGGAAAAGATTTATTGAATAAGCCAGAAAAGAAACAATCAATAAATTTAACTATAATAAAATTAAGAACTTCTGGTTCTGAAAAGTGGTATTAAAGAAAGCTTTAAATGTACAACCAAGGAGGAGATATTTACAACATAACCACCAAAATACTCATGTCCCGAACATAAAAACAACTTACACAATTTAAGAAAAAAATTATTCCCCAAATGACACATATGAAAAAATATTTCACATAGGAAGATACAAGAATAAAAAGATGCTCAAACTCATTAGCAATCACACCTGAAAACTTAAAAAAAAAGTACACACAAAATGAGCTACCATCCCACACTGGACTCAAAAAACTATATAACATAGTTAAGAGTTGGTGGGGATGAGAAGCAATAGAAACTCTTAAATGCTACTCTTGGGAGAATAAATTGATGCAAAATTATGGAATTATGTAATAAAGTTTAAAATACACATATTCTGTCACCCAGTATTATCAATCCTAGGTAGTACATCTTAGAGAAACTTTTGTACATGTGTACCAGGAGACATGAATAAAAACAATCATAATTACTTAATTTTCAACAGCAATAAACTATAAGTGAAATGTGTCCATCAAAGGAGGATAAGTAAATAGTTATGAAATATTCATGTGATAAAACACTCTATCACAGTAAAAGTAAATAGTTCTGTGCACCAAAATGGATGAACCTCAGAACACTGAGTGATTGTAAAACAAGTCCCATTAATATGAATTCATAACAAGTTCAAAAACTGGCAATATTAAAAAAAAATATATATATATATATATGTTGGTTAGGGTTAAAATCAACTCTATGAAGAAAAGCAAGAGAATGAAACAATTCAGAGTAGTGTTTGTTGAATATTGGAGCGTGTTGCCAGGGATGGTACACAGAGAAACTTCACTGTAAGGAAGATGATCTCTTTAAAATGTTACAGCTTCCGGGTGTTCATTTGTATTTCTTTATGAGTTACCCAAGCATTGCATATATACTTTTATGTTCTGTGTATTTTACGTATGTTATAACAGAACATTTGGCCAAAGTTGACTACCTTTTGTTAAAACAATCAAGTCCTAATATGTCCTGTTGATTATATTCTCAGGCAGGAGGAAGCTAGGATATAGTTAGGATGGCCACTTACTCGTATCCTCATTCCCAACTTCTTATCTTCTCAACGTGTTAGGTGAGAATCTCATGCCAGGTACCTGCCACTTGCCCCCCTCCATCCTTCTCTGTTCTCTTCCCTGCCACGGGAGGGTCACCTATAAAGGCCAAGTGAATGGCCTCTATTTCCTTTGGTTTCTGCTTTGCTTGGGTCAGTTGAGAGCTCTAAAAGGTGATTGGGTGGAGGGACAACAGTGAGATCAAGGTATCCATCACCTTCATTCTTCCCCACCAAAATTGTCTCTGGTTGCCTGATACTTGTATATGTGAAAGTCGTTCAGTCGTGTCCAACTCTTTGTGATCCCATAGACTGTAGACTACTAAGATCCTCTGTCCATGGAATTCAGGCAAGAATACTGGAGTGGGTAGCTGTTCCCTTCTCTAGGGGATCTTCCCAACCCAGGGACTGAACCCAGGTCTCCTGCATTGCAGGTGAATTCTTTACCGTCTGAGCCACCAGGGAAGTCCCTAGCTGCCTGATGCTCAGAACTGAATGTCACTGCTTCTCTCAAGGCTGTCAGCCTTACATGACTTCTCCTTCTAGGTTCTGAGAAGTTTCTCATCCCTTCAGATCTAGAGGGCCTGACAGTCAACCTCATATTAAACAGTTGGATAACTGTGCCAAATACGTGGCTCCCTGAAACCTGAACTTCAGTGGGAAGCCCCTTTGCAATTAAACCCTCTTGAAGTATTCTGAGTGTAGCATCTAATTCTTTTTAGGCCCTTGCCTGGTATAAATTAAGAGGTATGGGAAGAAAATTAAAGGAAATGGCATATAACAATTTTTTTTAAGTATTTGGAGGAGCATTGAATAGTTTTTGTTTAGACTCTGACAACTATATTAACTTTTTTTTAATGAGGAAAAAAGAGTGATAGAGGTCTTAATTAAGAGCTGTTTGTTCACTTATTCACCAGGGACATGGTATGTTAAACAGTGTTAGAGGAAGGCGATTCTGGTAGCTTTATGTAGGGTAAACTGTGGAGCAAGGTTCTAGAAGGAAGAAGTCCATGACTTAGCAGGCCAGTAGGAGCTGGCTTGGTGAGATGGTCTGAGAATGCACATCTGAGGGGCTATCCAGGCAGGTCCCTTTATGCTCCTAGTCCCACATGATGACTGTACACCCTGATCTCATCTGGCGTGCCTCGTCTGTAAAGTGAATTCTGTCTGCATGTCAAGCAAAGGGATAACATGACATGAAAAAAAAAACAAAAACAAAAAAAAAACAGAAAGTGAGTTACACAGCTCTTTTTTACTGCCAATAATATTTTAATTTGTATCCTTATCATCGCTAATTGTTATCAGCCTGTTCCAGGCCTTTAGCAGCATTTCATATTCCACTTTAGGTGTACTTTGAACCTTTATTGTACCAACACAAATACTCATTAGTGTTTTGCTCTGCATCCTTATAAATCGAGTCTTTTAATATTGTTACTTTGCCCACAGTGGACTCTGAAATGTCTCTCTGTTTAGCACCATCTGCAGATTTAATTAATGTGCTGTTTTTCTCATCTTCTGGATGATGAATAAAGATGTTGAATAAAATAGAGCTCAATACCATAATGCCTGGCACCCTGTAGCCACTTCCCTCTAAATGAACTCAAGTGCAGTTTGCTTTTATATCTGCTCATGGCCTCTTACGATATTCTCAATCCATCTAGAAAGTGTTCTTGCATCATATTTGGGTTTGCAAATCTAAATTGGAAGTCTCCCTCAGAAGCAAGAACTCATCTGTGGATTGCATTACCTGCACATTTTCAACCTAACCAGTCCATGTACAAGTCAGTTTAATGTAGATTTCTATTATGAGAAAAACCTACCCTTTTCTAACACTTTAGAAATTCTCTAAATGTTCTCACAGTTCCTTTATAATTTGGCCTGTTCAACGACCAGTGACCTTATAAAGCAGGTAGATTTCTATATTTCTCATGAGGAGCTCGAGACTCTGAAATTAATTTACAGAAAGCTAATGAAAGTTCCAGCTTTAGGATTCTGGTTGATGCCTGATTTGGTGTGCTAACTGGTTGAAATACACTGCCTCAAGTTAGAAATCTGCGGGAAGAACTTCTGCTACCATATCTTCAACTTAGTGTTTGGGGGAGAAAGTTAGATCTTATAAAGGCCCAGTAACATAAGTTTTAATTTTTCTCAAAACTCTTGTGGTGCTTCTTACTGATTTCTTAGCTACATATTAAGGCCAAATAAATGCAAAAAGGTAGATCTTGTAAATATTCTTTTGTAGGCAGTGTATACTTGTAGATATGCCCACAGATAAGCTCATCTTTCTGTTAGCTTAAGAGAATGTAATGCAGAGTCAGCTGGGCTAAGTTATTAATGCCAGTTTATTACTTATGAGTGGGTTGTTCTAGCTGATTTTCTGCTTCATAGGAGAGGTTTACCAGCCTCCCTTAGGCTAGGTTCTCTCCCTTCTACTGCTCAATCATCAACCCCCTGAATTCATCCTAAGGCCATGCGGACCTCTGGCCTCTATTAGCCAGCACTCAAGTTTCCTCTACAAGGGAAATGCCAGGGGCTGACAGCACATTCTTCACTTAACCTTGCCTCTGGGCTGATTGGCAGTGGGGGATTTAGCTTTGCTGCTGATTTCCAACTCACCACAGGACTCCTTTGTGCATGAGACTGTCAGGAGCTCCTGGGTATGGATATGTGAGAGACCTTTCTGGGCCCAGCCCAAAAATTATGATAAAGAGCTGGATGTAGGATGAGGGCCATAAACAGCAAAGCCGAGTATTTCTTCAGTTTCTGTCTCTGGCTAGTTCTTAGCACACTGTTAGGATCAATTGTAACACCCTTGGACAAGTTGTGTATCTTCAGTTTTTCTCACCTATAAGGAAAGTAACAAAAGTAGAGACTTTAGTTGACACAATATGTAATGTTCCAGAGAAGTAAAATGCATAAACACATATTCTTACATGGGAGCTTTCCTTTCTATATCGTAAGCCATTGAAACTCTGCACTACAACTGTCCATCAGATTGTTATAAAGACACATACCTTCTTAACAAATCAGTGTAGCACAACAGATAAGCAAGCAATTATTTTTGGTGTAGTTTTTATATATCTTTGAATAATCAGAAAGTAAAGCATTTTTTTTAGCTTTATGTTAATAAACTTTTAAATGAAAGTCATTATTAACCAAGATAAAAATAGAAAGAAAATGTCACATGTCTCAAGGCAGGGGTTTAAAGTACAAGGTAGGGTTTGGTGTATGAATTGTGCCACTCACCACTCCTCTGTAGTCCTGGTCTTCATCACAGTGTGTATACAGGAAAACTGAATCAAATGTGGATCAGACTTCAGCTAGACTGAGTATAAAGCTTGACTGACAGTAAAACTTTATTGGGCAATGTGTCAGAGACTTGAGGCCAAAATGAGACCTCCATCTCCTTCAAGGATGACCTGGTCCACTCAACTTGGTAGTGGCTTATCACCCAGATATCAGAAGAAATAGGTGAGCCACTGTACCTGAGGGACGGGTGGGGTAAGAACAGGTCGGGGCAAGGGGATTCAGTGAAGGAAAAAGGGGAAAAAAAATTGGGGAATTTTCTCTAGTAAGAATATTTAATGGAGAACCCATCCTTTATTTAAAAGTCTCTAAGATATTCAGTCCCATGAGTTATAAAGGAAGTGTGAATAGTAATAGATTTATTTAGCATCAATTTCATACCAGGCACTTTACATATATTGTCTTATTCTCTTCCTATCCAAATCATATGACAGATACTGTCACAAACATCTTACTGATGAATCTGATACCAAGGCAGTTACCGAAGTCACATAGAAAGAGGTAGAGACAGGATTGAGGTCCAGGATTGTGGCTGATCTCAAAGCTGTCAGAGCAGATTGCTTATGTCCGGTTGGTGAAAACAGAGACAGATACTGTCACATGCTTATAATGTATAATCAGCCAAACTGTGGAACTGGGAAAAGAGTCTGGCTGAAAATTCCATTCATCTTCCAACAAATATTTCTCTGATGAATCCTGCCATTTCATGGCATCTCTCCATGCTTATCTGAAATTGTAATTTTTTTTAAACCAGAGGTCACCATGTTTGTCAGGTATTATCTAATGATGCTGAGTACCACCCACTCCCTTCTGAGCTCTATCAGGAAGGAGCTAAAATCCAGGAAATTATATTCCACCAACTCAGTATAACTGAGGGCAGGTGTGAGTGAAGGCTGAGCATGCACAGCTTCCAGGCTTCCTCCAAAATACAAACCAAAGCAACACTGTAGACAGTCAAGATCATCTCTTTCCTTGGGATTCCTGCCCTTCTAGATATTCTGAAAGCCTGCCGAGTCCTCACTTTCCTTCCTTCCTTTTGGCTCTTTGAATGCTCATGTAAACCTCTAATTTTTTGATAGATTTGTTCCTGCTTTTTAAATCTACCTTGAAAGTGAAAGTGAAACTCGCTCAGTCGTGTCCGACTCTTTGCGACCCCATAGACTATACAGTCCATGGAGTTCTCCAGGCCAGGATACTGGAGCAGGTAGCCTTTCCCTTTTCCAGGGGATCTTCCCAACCCAGGGTTCAAACCCAGGTCTCCCGCATTGCAGGCGGATTCTTTACCAGCTGAGCCACAAGGGAAGCCCAAGAATACTGGACTGGGTAGCCTAACCCTTCTCCAGTGGATCTTCCCGGGGTTGGCAAATGAGAGCCCATGGGACAATCCTGAAGATTCTGTTTTTGTGAATGAGATTTAGAAGGACCCAGCCACACCGACTGATTTCACGTGTTGTCTGTGGCTGTTTTACCTCTGCAATATCAGAGTTGAGTAATTGCAACAAGAGACAAAGGACCCATATGGTGGACAGGATAATAGCCTCCAAAGATACCATTGTCCTAATTCTAGGAATTTGTGAATGTTAATTTACATGGTGAAAGAGACTTTGCAGATGTGATTAAGGATTTGAGATGGAAAAATCATCCTGGGTTATCTGGGTGAGCCCAGTATCAGGGTCAGGAGAGGAAAGGGATATAAAGATGTTGTGCTACTGGCTTTGAAGAGGGAAGAAGGGGCTGTAACCTAAGGAATGCAGGTGGTCTTGTAGCTGGAAATCGTGAGGGAATGGATTCTGCTCTGAAGCCTCCAAGAGGTGCACAGCCCTGCCAACACTGGGATTCTGGGACTTGTGACCTCCAAAACTGAAAAACAAATTTGTGTAGTTTTCAGCCACTAAGTTTGTAGTAATTTATTATAGGAGCACTAGGAAACTAGTGGCTGTAAAGCCTGAAATATTTACTATCTGGTCCTTACAGAATAAGGTTGCTGACTCCATTTCTGTCAAATACAAATGACTCTGATTAGTGATAGAATCTTATTATCTGGGTCAGAGAACAAACAAGGTTCTCATTGGGCAAAGACTATCATGTCTTTCATTTAAAGACCTGACTATTATCATGAGTAGCAATTACCCGAATCTCACTGGAAAAGCGCTTTTAAAAAACCTTTTATTCATACATATCTTCTATTTAATTTTATATGAACCTTTAAAAAATTTGTCTATTCCATTGATTTGTAGGGAATATTTGTTTATATTCTGAATAGTAATTGTCTGTTATACATGTTGCAAATAACTTACATTTTCTCATCTTTCTATGTTTAACAGTATATTTTTATATAGATGAGTTTATACTTATTATGGGAAAATATATCAGTCTGGTGTTTTAGGAAACGATTTCACTTCCTAAGGTCATAATATTTTCCTATAATTACTTCTAGTATAAATGTTTCTTTTTCATGTTTAGATCTTTAAAATAATGAAAAACATCTTTTATTAAAATAACACTTGTCTCCAAGGGAGAAAAAGCATTAACTAAAAGTCATTAAATTTTGGTTACTGCAGTATTGATATGAAATGCCAGTTATGTCAGTCTCACTGGGAAATCATTCTGAAGAAAGTATCCTTTTTTTCCATTGATTCTTCAACATATATATATATATATATTTTTTTTTTTTAACATTCCTATTCTTAGTCACTCTTACATCTGTGCAGTTACCACATTCTCATCACAGGTGTTCTCCAGCTCCACCATATTTCTTCCATTCTAATGCATTCAGATCATCTTTCTTGCTTATGACCTTGGTCAGTCCCTTCCTACCACTTGCTTTCATTTTCTTCTATCATAAAAGTCAGATATTTCATTAACCATGCAGTATGACTTTCAGTTATTTCCCACCCCTTTGTCTCTTTCTTGCACATTTTGTTATCCATCATGTTTCTTTCTGTTTTACTTTCTACTGATTCTTGCTCATTCTTCCAAATGCTTCACAATTTCCCCAAAGCCCGTAGTATACGATTTAGAATAGCATACACCTGCCCTTTTCTGATCATTCCTTTCCGGCAAACACTCTCTATTGGCCACCGAAAAGGAAGTGCTTGGGTGACATATCTTTGAATTATACAGGACAGCTTGGCAGCTACCAAAAATTTTCTCCTCAGAGACTGATTGTCTCAGACAATTCTAAAAACACATCTGTCCCCAGTGATTTAATTTGTTTGATAGTAAATCCATTGTAATCTACTCGGATAACAACTTGCTATTTATATCAAACTAGTATCCAATTCTGAGATGTTAAATATAGGATTCTCCACATTTCCTGACACTCATTTCTAATAAACCATGGCATACGTGAGAATGAACATTTAACTTTATAGAGCCTCAGCTGCAAGGCAAAAGGGTTTAGAGCACCAGGTCATAGGAAAGCCACAAGAAAGGCCTCTATTTCTAAACTAAATAGAGCATTAAAAAATTTTTCAGAGCTAGGAAAGACCTTACAGATCACACATTGCAATCCTTTTTATTTTAGAAATGAGGGAGCTGACACAATTTGAGAACTCCGATAACTCATTCAAAGTCCCATAGCCAGCCAGGGGGAGAATCTAGTTAGAATCTCGGGTTTCTCACTTTAGCAAACAGCTCAGAGCTCGTTCTGCCCTGCCATACCCTGAAACAGCACCAGAGCACCCACTATGGACACCAGGGGTTTCATCCATTTTCTCAAAACAAATGTATTACTTTTAGAAGCTCAGAAAAATAGTCTGTACTCTATCCACTATCTAGCCAGCCCTGAATGATGACGAGCACTCTTGTGTGTGAAAGCGCGTCAGTGGAGGGGTGGACAGAATGACTGCTGCAAAGAATCTGAGGACTGGACTGTAGAATATGAGGAGGAAAATGTCTCTGTTTATCAAAAGAAAAGTCATTCCAGCAAATTTTCTAAATCCAATGTTAATGGATAAATAGCCTAAGTTGGGAGTGTTACAAAAGCTAAATAGCCCATGGTCTTCTTGTTGATTTTTCTACTCATCTCAACAGTCTTTGCAAAGAGACATGTTTCACTCTGAACAGGTGTCAATGACATTAATTAAGAAAAACTAGTGGAAGAAGAAAACTACAATGGTATGTTGTCACTGGTTCTGTAATATCTCAAGCATTTTATCTGATGAGCTCCTTTACCTTCTAACTTAGATCAAAGTTTACAGTCAAAGAACAGATGGGGATTGCCAACATAAGGAAACATAATTACTTTATGGAGACAATAGGTAAAAACCCATGACTGTTGTTACATTGAACATTTGACTAAACTTTGACCACATATAGCACGACTACCATTCAGATGTCTCCGTATACCACTATTTCACTTATTATGAACAACCATTGAATGTGGCCTCACACGTGTAACAGTAAGGAGAGAAATCAGTGTTATAATAATTTCCATAACAAAATGTCATCTGAGTAATTTTATAACTATAGCAGTTAGCTTTATGTCTTAAAAAGTAATGTGGTTCATTAACGTATTCATTATTCATTGAAAAATTAAGCACATTTATAGACAGAAATACCAGGTACAAAAACAATGTAATATAAGTCACACTTCACTAAAATGATAGAATGCAGTAAAATGTTTTATGTTACATATTATCCCTCAGTTATTAAACTGTATCAGCCTAATAAAATTAGTGAAGAAAACCCTACTTTTGTATTTTTAAATTTCAGAGTCTGAAGTCATTCAAATTTTTTAACCATTTTTTGGAAAATACTGAGTGAGGATCTGATATATGCCTAACAATGTGCCTGGCTCTGGGGAAAAATCAAGGCATTAGTGCAGTGTCTGCATTCAGGAACAGCTAATTGTTTCTGCACATTGTAACCATCCATGGTCTTTTTAAGACTGGTTTCAGCTGGCCTAAGCCTATATTGAAGGCTTGATGGCAGGTAGAGTGTCTGACCAAGAGGTATGTGAAGTCACACTGTGCAGTCAGTCTCCCTCACTATATAGAGTAGGAATTTTCCATCTAAGTGAGCCATTAGTTCTCTTCTCGATAAAGTAGGTTTTACTTTCATAGCTCTACATTTCTCTATGAATTATAGGCTGTCTTCCTACTTTTGAGAGTGAAGGACATGCATATAAACTAAGACTGTCCCTGGAAAACCTGGACATACACCCATCTTAGTTCTCCCCCCAGGGTCTGCCATTTATAAACTATTCATGGGTGAATAATCAGATCAAGATACTCGACTTCTTAAAATGTTCCTCTGACTTTCCTTCATCATTAGAATAGAATTTAAAATTCTTTCCAAGGCCTGCATGGCCCTAGAGTGGATCCAACCCCAGCCGCCTCTCTCCTCCTCACTCCCCATTCTCCCCGCTGCTCTTCAGCCTGTTGAGTATGTTCAGGCTCAGAGTAACTGACGTCTTCATGGCCTTAAACATTCCTCCCAGTGAGCTTCAGGGCTCCTTTCTTCTCTTCATTCAGGTCTCTTTTAAATGCGACCTCTCAGAGGCACCTTTCCTAACATCCTGTATAAAACAGCAACTCTCCACACATATATACTTCTGGTACTCTGTTTTGTTTTTCTTCTTTATAATCTACTACTTGACTTATGCTGCCTATTTGTTGATTGGTTGCCTCTACTCGAGGATGTTAGATATGTGAAATCGGGGACTACGACTTGTTCAATATTTCATTATGTCTCCAGGACCTACAAGAGTATCTGGCGTTTTAGCGGCCCTTGATAAATATTCCTTAAATAAATGTTGACTGGATGAAAATATGCACAGCACTGAGCTTAACTCCTTATGTTATATAATAAGGAAACTGAAATACATGTTATTTAATTTCCAGTCTGCGAATCTTTGCATAAATGTTGGCATTGAATTAAGTACCGTGTTTACAGGAGCCTTAAGAGCCTCTCAAGGGTTACCTGTTTTCTGATGCTTTTCTCAGCTTCTGCACACACAGACTCTGTACTCTCATAGCTAATACAGACCTCAATTATAGCTCTTCTCACACGAACCATCGCCAGTCGGAAAAGAATCAAGACACCAGAGAGCAAAGTGCACTTCGGGAGCTAACTAGCAAGTCTGGTATGGGCAGAATGGGGTAATTTGACAGTGGAGATGCAGGCAGAAGTTAGATCTTTTCGTAAGACAAATTAGCAATTTGTATTTTATCCTAAGGCAATGGGTGGTCATTCAAGAATTTTAAACTGAGGAGTGATGGGATCAGAGGTGCATTTGCAAAGGGTAAATCTGGCTGGCGTGTGAAAGATGTAGGGTACCAAGACTAGCCTCGCAGAAGTCCTCAAGCATTCTCTACAGTTGTCCCATCTTAAATGATCCTGGCCTGACTAGGGGTGGTGGCCATGTGGTAAAGGCCCCTGGATGGATTACCTCTTTGCATCCCTCATCCTTTTCTTTTAATGTATTGCTTCTCTAGATTCAGTTATATTGCTACAAAAGGAAAGAAAATGCCTAGCAGTTCTCTGAAGTAGATATACCCAAAGCATAGCAACTGAGTAACTGGATTAGTTAATCGAAATTCATGCTTGCTTTCCAGATTGTACCAAATTACCTCTTTTTAAAAATGAAATTCCTAGTGAAGAAGATGAATATATTTAAGGTAGAAGACAAGACAATGTTATTATAGTTCCAAGTGATTAGTTAACATCATTTTAGTATTTTGTGAACATTCTGATGCCCCATGGACCTATTAAAGGGTCCAGAGAACATCTACTCCAAAAGAGTGGTGATTGGATGCCTGGTTCTAAGTAGGTGTGTTTCAGTTAAGACTGTCATGATAGGAATCATATAGCACGTGTACTTCAATGTTTATCTGAGCAGTACTTGCTTTCTCACCCTCTCTGGCGCCAAGTTTACAGCCAGTGAATCTCAGGGTGAACCACCCTGTCTCCTCCTTTCTCTTTTTTCCCTTCTGTGTCTCCCATTGTGTGTGTGTGTATGTGTGATAAATGCATGATTTATGTATGTAAGTGTGTGTATATACACATATTTTGAGAGAGAAATCGAGAGGGGGGAGAGAATATGCTCTCTCCTGAACAGAAAGATGGCGTATGACATATGAAATGATTTAGAGATGTGAAGGTTATTCTGTATCCTGACAGTACCTGGTGTATGCATGCATGCTCAGTCGCTTCAGTCATCGCTGACTCTTTGCAACCCCATGGACTATAGCCTGCTAGGCTTCACTGTCCATGGGATTCTCCAGGCAAAAATACTGGGATGGGTTGTCGTTTCCTCCTCCAGGGGATGTTCCCAACCAAGGGATCTAACATGCGTCTCCTGCATTACAGACAGATTCTTTACCCACTGAGTCACCTGGGAAGCCTGAAAATACCTGTATGTCCACTATTTTCGTGTTTTCTTTTGCAAGACAAAGTTACTAGTTAAAATGCAAAAGATGCTGGAGGGCTAATCCACTAGTCCTTTACTTCAAGTAGTTGATTATATTAGTTCTGTCTTCTGTGGTTAGGGGGACTTTCAGGATAAGTGATGTAATAGAAGTAATCTTTTAGAACAATATAATAGTGTGTATTCACTAGAGAATATTTAGAAAACTCAGTTAAGTAAAAAGAGGAAAACGTAAGTCATTCACAATTTCATCACTCAAGATTTAAGCACTTATACTTTAATATACTCTATTTTATATTTCATATTTGGTCTTTAAAAATTTCTTTGAATGGCTACAGAATATTCCACTTTCTAGACATACCACAAGTATGTAAAAAAATCCCTATACAAAACTTTATATTGCTTTCAATTTTTAACGATCATAAACAGAATAGCAATACTTTTGTCATTAAATATAAATGTGTTGCTGTGTAAAAGAATTTATTAACAACAAGATCTTTAATACATGTTACAAAATGGGTGATGTCTCCTTAGAACTCACCAGCAGTGTGTGAAAAGGCCCATTTAGTCAAATCTTTGTTAAATTTGGGAATTTGTATTTTAATACAATGCTTGCCAAGGTGGTAATACAAGTGGTACTCTGTATTTTTTTAAATTCAGTTTCTTTGATTGCTAATGAGACTGACATATTTTTTAATAAGATGCCGTGATGGTGAAATAGCAGAATGACTGCTTCCCTCCTTCGAGACTAAATTGAGGTACCCACATAACACCTCTGTGAGAAACCCATGGGTGTAGGGGCTGTTTTGGCTGGTGTTGGAGGAATACAGCTTTGACCTGAGGCGAGAGGCAGCAAGGCGAAGCTGTGGGGGGTTACTAAGAAAAGAGCTGTTAGAGGTCATCCTGGCTTCTCCTTCATCCTTACTTTAGGACAAAAAAAAAGTGCTTGTTGATCTCTACCATGACAAGTAAGATCAGGGCAAAGTGTAAGGTGCTTAGAGAATCTAGTGCGGATTGGCTAACTCAGGCATTCATGCCCAAAAGCCTGGTTAAATGTTATATAAACTACAATAAATATCACTGAATTAAACTTACCTGATACAGCTGTGCAGATGAAGCATATATAAAGCCTAAAGACAGAAATGAAGAGAAGGATAGAAAACAACATATCAGTCAAATGCTAACCTAAAGAAACTGCTGCAACCTAATATCAGATGAAGTAAATTTAACAGAAAAATTATACCTGCGAAGGAGCATGGCATCGTGGTAATATCTCAATTTACCAAAAAGATATAGCAATTTTAAACATCTTTACAGCCAACAAAATAGCCTTAAATACTCTTTTAAAAAATGTATGTTTGCAGAGTATTAATAAATACTATCATAGTGATATCAACATACTTCTTTTGATTGTTGATAGACTAAACAGTTAGAACTGGACATGGAACAACAGACTGGTTCCAAATAGGAAAAGGAGTATGTCAAGGCTGTATATTGTCACCCTGCTTATTTAACTTACATGCAGACTACATCATGAGAAATGCTGGGCTGGAGGAAGCACAAGCTGGAATCAAGATTGCCGGGAGAAATATCAATAACCTCAGATATGCAGATGACACCACCCTTATGGCAGAAAGGGAAGAGGAACTAAAAGCCTCTTGATGTGAAAGTGAAAGAGGAGAGTGAAAAAGTTGGCTTAAAGCTCAACATTCAGAAAACGAAGATCATGGCATTTGGTCCCATCACTTCATGGGAAATAGATGGGAAAACAGTAGAAACAGTATCAGACTTTATTTTTTGGGGGCTCCAAAATCACTGCAGATGGTAACTACAGCCATGAAATTAAAAGACACTTACTCCTTGGAAGCAAAGTTGTGACCAACCTAGATAGCATATTGAAAAGCAGACACATTACTTTGCCAACAAAGGTCCATCTAGTCAAGGCTATGGTTTTTCCTGTGGTCATGTATGGATGTGAGAGTTGGACTGTGAAGAAAGCTGAGTACCTAAGAATTGATGCTATTGAACTGTGGTGTTGGAGAAGACTCTTGAGCATCCCTTGGACTGCAAGGAGATCTACCCAGTCCATTCTAAAGGAGATTAGTCCTTGGGTGTTCATTGGAAGGACTGATGCTGAAGCTGAAACTCCAATACTTTGGCCACCTCATGCAAAGAGTTGACTCATTGGAAAAGACTCTGATGCTGGGAGGGATTGGGGGCAGGAGGAGAAGGGGACGACAGAGGATGAGATGGTTGGATGGCATCACCGACTCAATGGACATGAGTTTGGGTGAACTCCGGGAGTTGGTGGTGGACAGGGAGGCCTGACGTGCTGTGATTCATGGGGTCACAAAGAGTTGGACATGACTGAGCAACTGAACTGAACTGAAACAGGCATGAACTCATTACCAATATAGAAGATCTGAACACATTTTAAAACTTGATCTAATTGACATATCAAAGGTTCTGTGCAAAATATATATATGATACATATTGACATATACATATCATACATATAATGGGTATGTAGGAAAGAGATCTAATTGATCTATATAGTCTTAACAATTAAAGTTAATATGAAAAGTTTAAAGTTAATATGAAAACAATAAATAGAAACAAGCACAACAATTTTATGTTTCATGTGTCAATCTGTAGAATCTAATAAAAGATATTTCAAGGGAAATGTATAGTCATAATAAAGTGGGCATTATAGAGTGTTGTCAACAGTCATATTTCAATGTTTTTAAAACCTATATTTTTAAAAAATGTAAACATAATTAAATTGTAGCTGATAAATAATAAAGTTACTATACCTCAATCAAGTGGGGTGTAGCCCAGACATGCAAGGCTGGATTAATATTAGAAAAAACCTATCATCATGTTAGAGATGTAGGACAGGCATTCTGCTTTATTTTTTATTAAACTTTTTATTTTGTATTGGAGTAGAGCTGATTAGCAATGTTGTGATAGTTTCAAGTGAATAGTGAAGCAACTCAGCCATAAATATACAGGTATCCATTCTCCCCCAAACTCTCTCCTATCCAGGCTTCCACGTAACAGTGAGAAGAATTTCATGTGCTATACAGTAGGTCCTTATTGGTTATCCATTTGAAATGTAGTGGTATGTACATGTCCATCCCAAATTTCCTACCTATCCCCCCAATCCCTGCTGGCAACCATAACATCATTCTCTAGTCTGTGAGTCTGCTTCTGTTTTGTAAATGAGTTTGTTTGTATCATATCTTTTTAGATTCTGCATATAAGGGATGTCGTACAATGTTTCTGCTTATCTAGGACCGGTATTTCACATAAACACTTAACCTCTTAGTAAATTAGAAGAAATTCTTTTAACCTGATAGAGAGGTCTTGTCTTTTTAAATAGATACTCTTCAAGCATCATCTTAAATAAGGAAATGTCAGAAGTATTGCCTTTACAATCAGGAAGGAGACAAAGAAGCCCATTATCCCCACTTTTATTCAAGATAATAAGCTCCATTTTGAACTTATTTATTCAGCAAACATTAAGTGTGATAATTCCATGATAGAGAAATTATGGATGCACACAATCTCTTATACATTGATCATTGACTTGTAAATTAGTGAAAGCACTTTGGAAAATAGAATGTTCTATCTCAAAGTTGAATATTCATGTACCTTAGAACCTAGCAGCTCTACTCCTAGGTATGCAGATGACACCTTGCTCAAACATCACCGGGCAGATGCCCAGGAGTATTCACAGTGGCACTGTTTACAGTAGCAAGAACCTGGAAAATATACAAATGCATATGAAGGGGACTTCCCTGCTGGTCCAGTGGCTGAGACTCCAGGCTCTCATTGCAGGGGGCCAGGGTTTGATCTTTGGTCTCGGAACTAGATCCCACATGCTACAGCTCAGAGTTTGCATGCTATAACTAAGGCCTGGTGCAGCCAAATTTTAAAAAATGCAAATCAATAGGAGCCAAAAGAATGACCTATTGCAATAAAGCATGGTATACTTTGTAGGAAAAGAAAAACAGTAAAATTCTGTTTTTTAGAAATCAGTAAATGCAATGAAATAAAGCACTACATAAAAGGAAACAAGGAAATGACAAAGACAAGATTCAGGATGATAAAATTCAGCTGGTGATAGAGATTGGAGAGCTTTCAAAACAACATTGGAGAGCTATATGGTAAACATGTACGTTATTGTCATGTCCTACCTCTTTGGTGTGGTGGGTTCATGGATGCTTATTACATTATTGAAAATGATTATTGCAGCTAAATAACTGGAAGCAGAGCATATATGGGTCAATGATGAGGGTATATAATAAATTTATGATTAATCCAATTCTGTATAACTGATATTCAAGGAAAAAAATCTAAGATTTTTAGCTATTTAAGTGCCAGAAAATGGTGAGGTAGGAAAAGGACACAGATAATGGGAGGGCCATTGAAAGCTAACTTTTCACATTGTGTTTGCCTAGTATTGACCCTACATAGAGCACTCAGGACATTGATGACCACAGCAGGCGTAAGCGCACTGACCATCAGCGCTGTGTGAAATAGCTAGCCGAATCTCGCTGACCCTTAGTGCTTATCTCAAACAGTATGTGAATAAAGTACATGAAACATTTTAGAAGGACAAATAGTAGAGACTTTGCAAGGTACTATAACTAAGTATGCATTTGCTTCAATTCAGTTCAGTCACTCAGTCGTATCCGACTCTTTGCAAACCCACAGACTGCAGCACGCCAGGCTACCCTCTCCATCACCAACTCCCAGAGTTTGCACAAACTCATGTCAATCAAATTGGAAAAGACCCTGATGCTGGAAAAGATTGAAGGCAGGAGGAGAAGGGGACGACAGAGGATGAGATGGTTGGATGGCATCACCGACTCAGTGAACATGTGTTTGAGTTAACTCTGGGAGTTGGAGATGGACAAGGAGGCCTGATGTGCTACAGTCCATAGGGTCGCAAACAGTTGGACACGACTGAGCAACTGAACTGAACTGATGTGAGCCAACCATCTCATACTCTGTCATCCCCTTCTCCTCCTGCCCCCAATCCCTCCCAGCATCAGGGTCTTTTCAAATGAGTCAGTCCTTTGTATCAGGTGGCCAAAGTATTGCAGTTTCAGCCTCAGCATCAGTCCTTCCAATGAACACCCAGGACTGATCTCCTTTAGGATGGACTGGTTGGATCTCCTTGCAGTCCAAGGGACTCTCAAGAGTCTTCTCCAACACCACAGTTCAAAAGCATCAATTCTTCAGCACTCAGCTTTCTTCACAGTCCAACTCTCACATCCATACATGACCACTGGAAAAACCTTTGCCTTGACTAGATGGACCTTTGTTGGCAAAGTAATATCTCTGCTATTTAATATGCTATCTAGGTTGGTCATAACTTTCCTTCCAAGGAGTAAGCATCTTTTAATTTCATGGCTGCAATCACCATCTGCAGTGATTTTGGAGCCCAAAAATAGTCTCTCACTGTTTCCCCATCTATTTGCCATGAAGT
Organism: Bubalus bubalis; assembly: GCF_019923935.1. Lineage (NCBI taxonomy): Eukaryota > Metazoa > Chordata > Mammalia > Artiodactyla > Bovidae > Bubalus > Bubalus bubalis. The sequence goes on from NC_059176.1 coordinate 34,505,222, forward strand.
GATGGATCGGATGCAATGATCTTTGTTTTTTGAATGTTGAGTTTTAAGCCCACTTTTTCACTCTCCTCTTTCATTTTCATCGATAGGTAGTTTTTCCTTGCTTTCTGCCATAAGGGTGGTGTCATCTGCATATCTGAGGTTATTGGTATTTCTCCTGAAAATCTTGATTCCAGCTTGTACTTCATCCAGCCTAACATTTTGCATTATGTACTCTGAATATAAGTTAAATAAGCAGGGTGACAATATACAGCCTTGATGTACTCTTTTCTCAATTTGGAACCACTCTGTTGTTCCATGTCTGGTTCGGACTGTTGCTTTTTGACATGCATACAGATTTCTCAGGAGGCAGGTTAAGGTGGTCTTGTATTCCCATCTCTTTAAGAATTTTCCACAGATTGTTTAGATCCACAGATTGTTGTGATCCACACAGTCAAAGGCTTTGGCGTAGTCAGTAAAGCAGAAATAGATGTTTTTCTGAAATTCTCTTGCATTTGCCTATTCACTAATATATCCAACAAACATATATTAAGCCAGAACTTTGTATCCAGATATATTTGAGGCACTGATGATGAAAAGGTGGAGAGTTATAGCCCATATTCCAGAGGGGCCCCACTGTGCACAGGAGACCATGTATTGGCTAATATTATAAAACCAAAGACCATAATTTCTGGGTCAACTATTTAAAATTAGAACATTTTGAGAAAATTTAGAGGCAGACATCATCATTGTAGTTAAACTAGAGGTGATTATAATGGAACATAAGGAATGACAACTGGGATACTCAGGGCTTCATTATGGAAGTGACCATGATTCTTTGTAGTTATCTTGTTAAATGATCTAAAATATACTGTAAAGAATAAATGGTTTGCCAACCAAATAAGAGAAGGCACAATATGTACAAAACCATGGAGATGTGCGAGCATGTGGTATATCCTGGGAGATTTTATACTCTGCTGTGCTAAAGCCTAGATATTATAGGGGGGAGACTAATAGTGGAAGTAAGTTATGTTAGCCCTTTGATGGTCTGGCCCAGCCTACCACCTTATTTCAAAGTAGCATCCCCATTAGTAATATGAAGATAGATAGTATTATATGCAGGCCTACTCTTAGCTTCGTCCCTGCTACTAAAATACTCTTTTTCCTCAGTTAAACTATTATTGTCTAAATCACAGTTTGCCTTAGGAACTTGAATACTATGGTTGAGGTTTCCTACCCTTTTTCCACACTGACTTCTCAAGCTTTTCCATGTTTTTTTAAAATAACGTCTTAACTGTTTGATAAGTTAATGAAAAAATGATTTCTCGTAACAGCTTTAAATCTAGAACTCAGACTTAGTTTCATCCAATAAAAGACATTGTGTCAAAACAACTTTTGATGCCCTCCAAACCAGCTCATAATTGAAAGTGTGGGTGAGTGTGATCAAGTGGGGACCTCTAAGAAACCTATTCCACTCACCTATGTGGTAACAGACCCGGGGCTGCTGAAATACACTCCATAGGTCACAGGGAGCTGTACATCACTCATTGCCATACCTCCGTGACTGGAGGCTGCTCGTTTACTCCCAGAGCTGACCTGAACTTGCCTAGCAATAGGATGTTGTTGCCAGTGGTAACCATTCCATGGGGAAATGTTTGTTCTGGGTGTTTGGGGTCTTTGTCTTTACAGACACATAGCACTTTGATAGACTTTATGAATGGCAATGTCTCGTCACCTAACATACCCCATTCTTTTGCCTCCTGTGTATGTACAAACTTAGAAATTTGTCATTTAGAAATAGAAGCACAGTTTACTTTTTAGGATTGGCCTCCCCTTTGATTTGAATAAATTATTTTTTCACCTAGACCAAAAACAGATGTCTCACCAAGTCTTAATTGAAATTGACTGCCCTCCCACACGAGCCCCACCTGTGAGTTCTCAGGTGTGGCCAACATAAGCCATAGGGAATGAGCGCTAAACAAAATTTTTAAAATAATAATTCAGAAAGCAGAAAAATTCATTTGAAAATGCGCTGTCGAGGCCTTTAAGTTATCAGCATGTTAAACTGAGGTTCAAAGATCTTCAGTTTGAAACGATTTGCTTTAGAACAAGATCTCTTAATTTCGACACTCTACATTTGGGCTGGATAGCTCTTCATTGTGGAGGGCTGTCCTGGGCACTGAAGACTATTTAGCCATCTCTCTTATGTCTACCCAGTAGAAGCAAGGAGGAGCCTACCTCCTGCTTATGACAACCAAAAATGTCTTCAGACATTGACAAATGTTTGTGAACCCTTGGGGACAAGATTGATCTTGGGTGAAAACCATTAATAGATTCAATTAAGAGAAAAAATGTTTAGATGTAGAATTATTAGCCAAACAAGCAAACCAGGCATAACTGATGCAAAGATGAATGAGAATTTAAATTTATTTTTTCCAAGTTAGTGTTTTATTTTCTTTAAATAAATACACAGAAGCAGGATTGCTAGATCATAGGATAGCTCTATTTATAATTTTTTCAGGAACCTCCATACTGTCTTCTGTAGTTGCTGTACCAATTTACTTTCTAATTTTTAGATGTAGAGTCATTAGCCAAACATGCAAACCAAGCCTGCTTGATGGAAAGATGAATGAGAATGTAAATTTTTTTACGTCTTAGAAAACAGCCCAAAATACCAACACTCAATTAAAGCTTCTATTGTGCTTATAGAGGACTAAAAAAAGACCAGTGTGTGACAAGCCAGTGCCTAAAATCATGTTGACAATTAAATAAAATATTTAGATGAATTTATTTTCCGCGAGTTCATGTGGAGTCAGTTTTTGTCCTTTGCCTAAGCCTTGTTTGTTGTTCCAGTTGTGATGAATTCGGTTGATTCTTACCAGCTGGTCAGGAGCTTTCTGTATCCTGTCATACTTTAGGTTTCAACCAGGAGTTATATATAATTGACCATATGGGGAAACTGAGATATACTCAATTATAGTCTGATACGCCCATAATTTTTTAATATTGGTGGTCACATTATGGTTATATAGCAGAATGTCTTGGTTTGTTGGATACATGCCAAAGTATTAGGATGATGAGGGTTGCTTATCATGATTATATGAGCAACTTCTCTAATCATTGAGGAAAAAATTCTTTATATTTTGTATATATTGTATTTATATATTGTAATGTCTCTGTAACTTTGAGATTATTTTGAGTATTTTAAAAATATAAAAATTTCACTCTGTACATAGGAAGAAAAAGGTAGAGGAAGATGACATATATAATGTGGGTGCTGACCTAGACATCCATCAGCAGACGAATGGATAATCAAGCTGTGGTACATATACACAATGGAATATTACTCAGCCATTAAAAAGAATGCATTTGAATCAGTTCTAATGAGGTAGATGAAACTGGAGCCCATTATACAGAGTGAAGTAAGTCAGAAAGAAAAACACCAATGCAGTATAGTAACTCATATATATGGAATTTAGAAAGATGGTAATGATGACCCTGTATGCAAGACAGCAAAAGAGACACAGATGTATAGAACAGGCTTTTGACTCTGTGGGAGAGGGAGAGGGTGGGATGATTTGGGAGAATGGCATTGAAACATGTATAATATCATATGTGAAATGAATCTCCAGTCCAGGTTCGATGCATGAGACAGGGTGCTCAGGGCTGGTGCACTGAGATGACCCTGAGGGATGGGATGGGGAGGGAGGTGAGAGAGGGGTTCAGGATGGGAAATACATGTACACCCATGGCTGATTCATGTCAATGTATGGCAAAAACCATTACTATATTGTAAAGTAATTAGCCTCCAATTAAAATAAATTAATTAATTAAGTTATTTTTTAAAAAGGAAAAAAATATGTAAGGTGAAAAAAAAAAGAAATACACACCTGTAATATTTAGGGGTAAAGAAGCACAATGTCTCCAAATAACTGTCAAATGATTCAGAAAATATATATTCAGAGAGAGGGAGGGAGGGAGGGACAAAGGAACAGAGGGAGAGACACAGAGAAAATGTGGGTGAAGGAATACAGGAGTAATTGGCATTTTGCGGGGGCAACATTTCTGTAAATTTGAAATCATTTCAAAATTAAAAGTTAAAAAAAGACAAAAAAAATAATGTAGGTGCTGTCACTAAGTTGACTTAATCTTAACTGAGCATGAGCAGGGAAACCTGAATACATTATTCTCTCAGTAGGTTTCAATTCCTATATGACTCTTACAGTGTGAACATCTTGACACATTTACATTTCACTGGCAATTTCAGTAATTATCAAGGGTAATTTTATTTTTTTTAACTATATGAAAGTTTTTCTTTATATATTGCCTTCAGAAGTTATTCTCATAATGATATGCAACTAGGAAAGAATGAAGAAAACCAAAATGATGTCAATGGAAATTTAAGGAATCTTAAGAGGATGAGTGTGTACTAAGGAGGCCAAAGGCAGCCTAGGGCAATGAGACACAGCACAACATTGGAGCTGCGCTGGTCTGAAACCTGGGCTGACTCATTCTTGAGCTCCTTAGGAAAGGTCATCTATAAAAGGGAGAAACTTCCAGTGCCCCCACTATGTCTAGTTGTGTTTCCTTTTATTCAGTTCAGTTCAGTCGCTCAGTCATGTCCAACTCTTTGCGACCCCATGAATCACAGCACGCCAGGCCTCCCTGTCCATCACCAACTCCCGGAGTTCACTCAAACTCACGTCCATCGATTCGGTGATGCCATCCAGCCATCTCATCCTCTGTCTCCTTTTCCTCCTGCCCCCAATCTCTCCCAGCATCGGAGTCTTTTCCAATGAGTCAACTCTTCGCATGAGGTGGCCAAAGTACTGGAGTTTCTGCTTTAGCATCATTCCTTCCAAAGAACACTCAGGGCTGATCTCCTTCAGAATTCACTGGTTGGATCTCCTTACAGTCCAAGGGACTCTCAAGAGTCTTCTCCAACACCACAGTTCAAAAGCATCAATTCTTTGGCACTCAGCTTTTATTAGGGGCTGCTAACTACTTCCATGTCATGAGTTTCCCAGGTGGCCCAGTGATAAAAACAAAAAATCCTCCTGCCAATGCAGGAGACATGGGTTCAATCCCTGGATTGGGAAGATGCCCTGGAGGAGGAAATGGCAACCCACTTAAGAAATCTTGCCTGGAAAAATTCCATGGACAGAGGAACCTGGCAGGCTACAGTTCATGGGTTGCCAAGAGTCAGACATGACTTAGTGACTGACTGAGCATGCACGCATGCAACCACCTTCATGGATGGTGAGAAGATTGGGTAAATGCAGCAGCAGATTAGGTGTTTGGAATTAACATATACACACAACTTATATGCACAGTACATCATGAGAAATGCTGGGCTGGAGGAAGCACAAGCTGGAATCAAGATTGCCAGGAGAAATATCAATAACCTCAGATATGCAGATGACACCACCCTTAAGGCAGAAAGTGAAGAAGAACTAAAGAGCCTCTTGATGAAAGTGAAAGAGGAGAGTGAAAATGTTGGCTTAAAGCTCAACATTCAGAAAACTAAGATCATGGCATCTGGTCCCATCACTTCATGGCAAATAGATGGGGAAACAGTAGAAACCATGGCTGACTTTATTTTTCTGGGCTCCAAAATCACTGCAGATGGTGATTGCAGCCATGAAATTAAAAGATGCTTCCTCCTTGGAAGGAAAGTTATGACCAACCTAGACAGTATATTAAAAGCAGAGACATTACTTTGCCAACAAAGGTCCATCTAGTCAAGGCTATGGTTTTTCCAGTGGTCATGTATGGATGTGAGAGTTGGACTATAAAGAAAGTTGAGCACAGAAGAATTGATGCTTTTGAACTGTGGTGTTAGAGAAGACTCTCAAGAGTCCCTTGGACTGCAAGAAGATCCAACCAGTTCATCCTAAAGGAGATTAGTCCTGGGTGTTCATTGGAAGGACTGATGTTGAAGCTGAAACTCCAATACTTTGGCCACCTGATGTGGAGAGCTGACTCATTGGAAAAGACCCTGATGCTGGGAAAGATCGAAGGCAGGAGTTGAAGGGGACGACAGAGGATGAGATGGTTGGATGACATCGCTGACACACTGGACATGGGTTTGGGTGGAGTCCGGGAGTTGGTGATGGACAGGGAGGCCTGGCGTGCTGCAGTTCATGGGGTTGCAAAGAGTCAGACATGACTGAGGGAGTGAACTGAAATGAACTACGATATATAAAATAGATAATCAACCAGGACCTGTTGTATAAGGAATTCTACTTAGTATTATGTAATATCCTATATGGGGGAAAAAATCTGAAAAAGTATCAATGAATGAATATATATAGCTGAATCACTTTGCTGTAGACCTGAAACTAACACAATGCTATAAATCAACTATACTTCAACAGAAATATATATATATTTTTAATGCACCAACAGAACTATCAGTGGAATGCAAAAGCCTTTCAGATTAGTATCTTTTAGTCAAAAAAGGGTATCAGTGTCTTTGACCAGAACAATTCCACTGGGGTCATGGCAATGGGTTAAAGAGGTAACAATGTGGAGACCTTGCATGGCACCAGGTTGGGAAGAGGGAAAAGGGTAAATAACAGCAGTGGAGGGGTATAAGATTAGCAGAAGAATTTGTTTTTTTGCTTTTTATGAGATGAGAGAAGCTTGCATGCATGCTCAGTCACTTTAGTCGTGTCTGACTCTTTGGGAGTTATGGGCTGTAGCCCACCAGGCTCCTCTGTCCATGGGATTCTCCAGGCAAGAATACTGTAGTGGGTTGCTGTACCCTCCTCTAGGGGATCTTCCTGACCCAGGAATTGAACCCATATCTCCTGCATCTCCTGCATTACGGCAGGTTCTTTACCCACCAAGCCACCTGGGAAGCCCGAGAGAAGCTTAAGTGTGTTTAAATGTGGTAAGAGAAAAACCCACAGAGAGCGAGTAGTAGCTTTGCAGGCAAGTAGTTTGGAAGAACAATCTAGAATTGAGGAAACAGAGCTCTTGGTGAGGTTGAAGCTGAATCCCAGTAAGAAGTAAAGGGTTCCTAAGCTGAAAGAGAAATGAGAGTCAATGGTTTCAAGGATGAAGCAAGTCTAGCTCTGGGGAATTCTATGTCAAGTTAGAAGAAGGATTCATGGTATAGCCAAGACAGTGAGGGGTATGGGGCTGAAAATATGAGGGATAGAGTGGGTCACCTACAAAGCCATTGTTTATAACTCCTGGGTGTGACTTCTGTGCCTGAGGTAGTGAAGAAAAACCCATGACCATAATTCAGCTTTCCCCTGGGAATCCTCTGTACAGAGTCCCTGCTGTATTCTGCTCCCTGTCTGCAAAGATTGGCTACATTTTGTTTGTTTGTGATATAATGGTTTTCTATGTTAATTTTTCTTGGCTCAGGAGAGGTTTCTAATCTGACCTAGTAGACATTTCTTAAAGCTTGTTCAGTACAACTTACAGATTCTGACCATCACCATCACCATCAGAACTATAGACCAGCTTTGAGAATTCACTTAGTAGTAGTTCTACAGATAGCAGTTTGGAAAGCCATGTTTCAAGCCATAATATAACCTAGTTCCCATATTTCTGGAAAGTATTAAATATTCATTTTCAAACAACCACCTTTATTTTATATCTTACACTTTCACTTGTTTATGGAATTCCCTTTTAATTTTCATGGGTGGAGCCTTAGTCAAGTGACTCGCAAAGCCCAGAGCATAACTTTCCAACCTGGTGATCCTTGAGAAGGGGCTATTTTGAGGAAATTGCTTTTAAAATGGGATTTTTGCAATGCTGCTGACTCTGGTGTTTTAAAGTTTGTACTTGTGCCCTTTGGCAAAGAGTGTTTAGGATGTCCATTTATTGATCTAAATAATAAATATAAGGAGTCAGTTTGCTTTGCATTAAATAAATGTGCCATTTCTGCTTAAACATGTATCTCAAATTCAAGCAGATAAATCAAACGTGAAGGGAGAATCAAGACAAACAACAGTAAAAATTCCCAGAGTGGCTAATGAGGAGCAAGGAGTAGATGACCTTTGAATCTTTTCAAGATGATTAAACACCACGTTCTTACAATGAGACTCCTCCATCCACACACTCTTCAGTGAGGTTGGGTGTTGTGCCATTATCTGGGGAAGTCAAATTGGACTTGCCTTGAATTAAATTTGTTCTTTGGGTCCTGACATTTATCAATACAGAATGTGTTCCCTAGAAAACCAATGTCAGCACTTCCAGACCCAGCAGCACTGAACAGTTCCACTTTGCTCTGGAGCACTTGTTCATTATGGCTGATGTACTCAGAGTGAGGTTGGAGGTGCGTGCACGCACCACGAAGGTGACTGATGGAGGCTGGAAAGAGAATAGTCAGAAAAATGCAAGGACTCCTGGAGCAAAGAGGAATCAGCACCCTTAACTTGTGGAGGCGAGAGCCGGTCCCCTCCTCCCATTTCTTATTGTGTTGGCTTACGTACATTGCAACCCACTGGGTAGAGATTGTAGCTGCTTAATATTCCATTCAGAACCTGCTTCACAGTTGGCATTCAATACATGTTAAATAACAATAATAACACCATATAGAGCCTCTAATTTCAGAAAGTGAGGTAGAAATTGCTGTTTTGAATCTCCATATTAATGGCACTGGCTTCGGATGCCTTTTTCCTCTCCCAACACTGTCTGTCTCCTGCTGGCTGTTACACACTGTACACTCACAAAGCCGCCACTACTAGCCAATCATCCTGATCAGCTGCCACAAGGGTCAGAATACATCAGCTCTCTCCACGTGCCTGCAGACACACTCCTCTGTGCACAGGATGACAAAAAGAAGCCACTGCCCTCAGAAGAACGGCTCGGATCCAGCTGCCCACTGCACACCATGACCTCTGGCGTGTATGCCCCCACCTGAGCACAGACATGTACAGGAGGGTATTGGAATGGAGAAATCATGAGTTCTTCCCCAGCTCTTTCTGGTTACCAACAGTGTCCAGCAAGCTAGGCAGGAGTTCTGCCTACTGGTCCTCATTTGCATAAAATGGCTGGGTTGAACTGGATTTGGAGGAATGCCTTTTTTCCTGTAAAGTTGGTCATTTTCTTTCACAAGAAAGATTTCTTCTTATTCGAAGCGCTGCTTGGCAACTGAGAGAGAGCAGTTTAGCTTCAAATTAAAATAGTTGCTGTCAATCAGAAGCTAACTACAAGGCTAGTGAACGGTCTTTTTTTTTTTAATTGAAGATATTAATAGATTTTCTTTTTCTATATATAAGAAAGGGAAATGAATCCGTAGGAGGGAGGCAATGAAGGAGTCTAGGGAGGGGGCAAAGGAGGAAGGGAAGGAAGGATAGGATGTGACTTGGGTTTAAGGAGAAGTATTCAGAGGGCAGGGTGAGAGAGGGAAAAACACTTCTTTTTTTTTTGGTTGCTTCTTTGTCTATTTTACCAGCTCTGCTTAAACTGACTTAGTGTTTGGAAGAATATAATTCATCCCAGAAGGTTTTTCTAATGGGCAAAACACTATCTTTGTTTATGTTAAATGTGGTAGAGATAGATAAATGTTCTAATTTATATTTATAATTGACTCTTTACAATGGCAAATTTTAATTCCAGGAGCATGGGGTGACCGTTTCAGCTGTGTGGGAGCTCCATCAGGCTAGGCCTTAACTCAGAGGAGGGGTCAGAAGATGGGCATGGGCTGGGACAATATAATAAATAATACCAAAAGCACTGAGTGCTTACTACATGCCAAGCTCTAAATGCTTTGCATGAAATCATTCCTGTAAATTCTCACAACAAATCAGTGAGAAGGGGGACTGTTCTTTCTATCTTACAGAGAAGGAAATTGAGACACAGAGAGACTAAGTAACTTATCCAAGATTGCGCTAAGCAAGTCATGATACCAGAATTTTAACTCAGTCGTTTTAAATTCCAGGAGCTGTGGTCTCAACTGAGCATTCAACATTTAAAAAAGGACAGACATGTTACATACGTGGTGTAATTCTATTAGCGGCACTGACTCCAGTGACATAAGTAGAATATCATGTGGCTTTTCATTACCTGCAGGATAAATTCCTGACTCTTTAGCAGGCACACCACTGAACTGTATGTTGAAGGTCTGTCATGGTCCAGACACAGCCTCATTTCTAGCCTCAGTTTCAGTCACTGTTCATAAATGGCCTCCAACCAAGCCATCTCCGTTAACTTGCAGCTGGGTTTTTCTTTTCCCCTGCACCTCCTCGTATCTGCAAACACTCATTCCTTGCTTCTGTTTCCCAGAGTCTTCACTTTCTCTCTTCTTTATCTGAGAGATTTGCCTTTCAAATGGCAGCTGAGACTTTGCCTCCTCTGAGAAGGCGTATCTGAATTCTCCATCAGGTTTAAGGATCCCTTCATCTGTAATCCCACAACACCTAGATACCTTACTGCATTGCCCTGTCACTATTCTTTTACATATTTTACTCTGTCATTTGAATATAACCATTCAGAGATAATACAATAGCTTATTCACGCTTTTATGTCTGGTGTCTTTAAAAGTACCTTATGGGTGAGTGTTAGTTGCTCAGTCTTGTTCAACTCTGCCACCCCATGGGCTATAGCCTGCCAGGCTCCTCTGGCCCTGAGCTGGCCAGCTGGCCTCCCCTGGCCTTCCTCCAGGGGATCTTCCAGACCCAGGGATAAAACCTGTGTCTCCTGCAGCTCCTGCTTTAAAGGCAGTTTCTTGACCATTGAGGCAACAGGGAAGCTCTCCCTGTTACCATCTTCAGTTAAAAGTGAATTCCACGTCTGTCCTATCCACTTCTACAAATGGTACCTAATATGGAACACACACTTGGTAAATCCTTCTTGAATGTTCTTCTTGGAGCTATGTTAGAAGAAAGGTGCCCATAGATGAAAGCAGGGTCCTTGGACATTTTGATGAAATCATCCGTCTTATGTTGAAAGTTACAGCATACTTTCAAAGATAACTGTATTTCAAGTTCCATGTTATAGGCAATGACAATTACTACCTTAGACTGACTTTACTAAGGTAAGGTATACGTTTTTTTATTTTTTTTAATAGATTGTTGTTTATCTTAAACCAGATATGTTCTAGTAAGGTGAGGATGGGAGAACAGAGAATGGTGGTGTCATGGTAGAAAAGAATGTCTGTGTTTACAGGCAAAATAATTTACAAAAGAAAAAAAAACTGGAAATTTAAAAAAAAATCATTTTTTGTTGGACAATCCTTCTAGAGAACCCAGCATTAATCCATGTTCTCTAAAATATAATTTTTTAAACAATTGACCCTAATAAGCTATGTTCTTTAAAAAATCCTGTCATGTTTTAATTTAGTCTTAAATAATTACACACAGCTCTTCAAACTACAGATCATAAAACTTAAGAAGAAAAGCTCACTTTCACAGAGGTTATTTAAATAAAAGAACAAAAAGATGTAAAAGTTTTAATGGCATTTTTCCCAGTAACTGGGCACTTTCTTCTGATGATAAGAGGGGAATCTTGGTCTTGATATACTCATTCCCAGCTCCATGGGCAAGTGGGGCACTTTAAGTCCATGTGGGAAATAAAGTATCAAATGATCAGCAAGAAGCTGAACTTTAAATCTACAAGTGCACTTTCCATTCCTATGGAAATTGCACATTCTGTGGAAATGTACTTAGATTGTCATTGTCTAGTCAAATACAGTGAAAATGAAAGTTGAAGGAGCATAATTAAGGTTAAAAAAAAAAAAGATACAATGAGAATGGCTGTCTTTCATGAAGCCTAATCAGCACCTTGGATGTGTCTATGGGCTCAAGAATGGTCAGACACATTCTCCTGAACCACTGGTCCTCAATTATCATCATCTGTGGCTTGTTATGTAAGTGTATGCACTATTTCAGTATCCTTGCTTAGGTGATCTGGACGCTCTGTTGAATAGAAATTTTCTTGGAGTGGGCTCCTTCAAATCCCATTGCCTAGGTCTATTTCTTTGATTTCATGCAGCTTGTCAAGTTATCAATAAAGCAGAAATACTACTTTTTTGAAAGAGAGAGAGCTTTTTTTTGGAAATACAGTTGGTGAATTCTAATGTTAGCTTTAAAGTAGACTTGTAAAAATACCAAATATGCTGTTATATTTTTGTGCATCCACAGAGATAGGAATAATAGAAATGCACTGATAGAAGAATTAGCTTTGCACAGCTAAATCTCCCAATGTCAAATCTCTCCTACAGAATGACATGAAATATAATTAAAGTTGAATCCACAAGTATTTATTATTTATTGAACATCTAAGATGCCCAAGGCAATGGCATATGTTCTGTAAAGGACATAGTGCAATCAACCTATAGTCCTAATCAGCAAGTAGATTTCATTGTGTGTTAATATCTCACCATTTAAGGAAGTGGATATAAATGGATTCAAAGATTGTAAAGATGTCCCCAGAAACAGATGGGGAGTACAGTTATATCCTCAAATTCAACTTCTCTGTGCCTTACTGTTTGGCTAAGCAGAAGTGGTTAGGTAGCGATCCCTTGAGAAACACTAGGTATAGGCCTGTGAAAATAGACTCAGAAATGAATTTATTTTCCTAGTACTTTTTATTGGAATATTGCTAATGTCACCTAATGGCCAAGAATTTTCATGAAATTTTAATAATGTAAAATGGTTGCAAACTTCCAATTTCCTGTCTACCTGCCTTGCCTACACGACATGTGACTGGCTCACTTATTTTTTCTACTTAAAGCTATTTCATAAACTTGAGAGGCAGAACACATCCCTGAGGAGGAGATAATATTCAAAAGAAGACATTTTGGATTTCAAGATTCATCTAGGCCATAAAGAGGACCAGGGGAATACCTCAATCATATCTTCCTACTCCTCCCCACTGTTTGCTTTTTTTTTTAACTGCAGAAGTAAGTAACGGTCTCTTTTCATTTGTAAAAATGATTTGAAACGTTTTTGATTTCTTATTTATAGAATCAACTTCACAAAATCAAATTTCAGAAGATGGGTAGGTTTGCAGTCATTGTGCTGTGTTTCATCTCCTGTTCCTAGAATGCAATTCTGATTATTTCAGAAGCTCATTGACCGTAGGATATAAATGGTCTGTACACTTTTCACATTTGTTTCAAGGGCAAATTTTCTTGCACACAAATGAAGACAGTTCATTATCTTGAAAACCTCCTGGCAGAACACAGATATACCTCAATAAAAGCCTGTTTTATGTCATCACAGTCAAACCCAAATGTGTAGAATGTTACTGTTATTGGAGCTAAGTATAAAAGCATCAGGGTTGAGGTGATAAAGAATTATGCAGGCAATGCCAGGGAACGTGGATGTTTTGTTAGGTAATGGAAACTTTTTGAACAGTTTCAAGCAGGAGCATAGCACAATCATATTTTCAGTTAAAAAGATCGCCAGAAGTAGTATGAAGAAAGAATTGGAGGAAACAAGACTGGAGACCAAGACATTTTCAATAATCTTGTTTAGAGAAGAAAAGAGTCTGCATTGAAGTATAACCATGAGAATGGGAAAGAGAAATAGAGACAGAACTTCAAGAAAGATATACAAAGCAGAATCATTAGGACTTAGTGAGTGACTAAGTGTGAGAGGAAAAGAGAGGTCATAGTTGTTATTTTCATGGCTTCTGGCTTTGAGAGTTGGATAAGGAGTTGTGCCATCTCACAGAATAAAAGAGTAATGATAAAGAAGTTGTGGTTTGGAGGAGACAATAATGAGTTGGAGAACCTTGGAAGCATTCTTCAAACTAGATGCTTGAAATAGTGGTTTGAGATAACTAGTTCTGGGAAATCAGGAAGAAAGGTTCTGTAAGTTTTTTGTATTAAATAGCCCTTAGTTCCAAACTGTTGCAGGGAAGTGTTAATTAGTATATACAGGACTTGCAAAATACTGATGGTATATCGGTGGCAGTTGATAAGGTCACTCAGGAAGGGTAGGTAGAGGAAAAAAATAGAAGGCTGAGAAGGAAACCATCATACAAGGAAGAGTAGATAGAATGGAAGTCTGCATGGCGATATGAAGGAAATAGGAAAATTATTTAGGAGGAAAGCTGCCCTAGAAGCCTAGCAAAGAAAATGTTTCAAGTATGACAGTTACCAGTAGTATCAAATGTGACCTGAAAGAGAAATATGATCAAAGCTTGCAAATATACAAATATATTATTGTGCATTTGATAATTAGTAAAACTGTTTTCCATGGGGAAAAATGCCCTATTCACCCATTTGGTCTCTAATACTCCATGTAAAACTTAACCCTGTGCATGAACACTCTCCTCATCCTGCTTGGGTTCTACCTCCCTGGCCAAGTCATCACCCCAGAAGACCTTCCCCAATCTCCCCCTCCTTGGGTTCTGACACCCCACACTACTGCTTTCCTAGGACAACATCCTGCTCACCTTGATCAGATCCCAGTACTACACTCTGGCCCAACACAACTGTTCCCTGCCTTGAGCAAGGAGACCTGAAATGTTTTGCCCCACTTTAATGCCTTTAGGAATGAACTGTCCATGGAAAGGAAGGAAAAAGGAAGAGAAAGAACAAATTTACATAATTTGAATGCATCTGTGATAAAACCGTCCTGGCCACATACTCCAACAGGCACCAACTATTTCTCCTTAGAGGGGAACTCTGGATCCATCCAGAGGTAAAAAGCGTGATATGCCAGTTTGGCCGGCCAAAAACTTCAAAATGTGTGTTAGATTTGTCATTGGGAGAGTGTCTATGGTCTTGGTTAGAACCATTTTGCTGTCTTCATCTGCATTTTAAAATGTTTCAGATTTCAACCTTGGTTTTTATTTCTTCTCTGTTATATATTTTTTCCATAGATCTTTTACAAACTATGTTCTTTAAATTGATAGCTATAATTTTCCAGTTAAAATCTTCCATAATTACCAGATCCTTATTTCCAAATAATTTATAATCCCCATTAAATGCTCCACAGGTGACCAATAATGTTTGAAATTTAACTACTGTCTTTCCCCCCAACCCTGACTAATCCTACCATTTTTCACTTTTCTATGAATGGTATCTCTCTTCTCCTGGCCATTCAAGTTAAAAATCTTACACTACTCCATACTCTTTCCTCTCTCGGATTCCTCAAACCCAATGTCTAAGACCTGTCATTTTGACTTCGTAAGTAAATCTCAAATATATCCTCTCCTTTTCACTTTCACTATTATTGCCTTAATTACATGTTGTGATTCACATCTCTGATCCACATTCAGACTTAAGGAACTCATTCCTTTTGGTAGCTAGGATGTTGCCTGCTGATGGCTCATGGATAAAAAATCTCTTCCAATTAGGAATTTTCCAGAAAGGGAGTTAGCTACCTTACCTACGGTTACATCCCCTTCTCAGGAGCAACTTACATCCACTGACTACTGGTTGGTGCAGACGTACAAAGACCTTGACCCTCCTTCCACAATCTGCAACAACTTGGAACAGCCATCCCAGTGACTGAGTTTCCCTATGGGATGACCAAGAATTTGTTGTAATTCTATTGCAGTTGAATGTCTCCCAATCCTGAGTCCTTCAAGCCCTCACAGGTGTTGCCAAAAGCATACCCAAACTCTCTGTGTGTAACTCTTCATCTCACAGTTTGTTTCCTAGGAAATCTGATTGCAGACATAAGGATAATTGATGCTTAGAGTAGACCAAGGAGACAGAATCTACAAACCGGATTACCTACCAGTCCACTGGCAAGTCTGAAAGTAGGCTTATCTCTGACATACTGTACTAGTTCAATAGTTCAGACTCTCCAGTGGGAAGTTCAAATTGTATGGTTCTGGAAGGGAATACGATAGATAATGCAGTGCCTCAAGTATTTGCGAGATTGAGAGTGAGTAATCATAAGGACAATGGGGTTGGATAACTGTTGCTGGTGCTATGTATTCACTGGAGAAAACAAAGCTTGAGGATGGTTAACAAAGTGTTAAAATCAGTCTCCTTGATAGCTGATAAAGGAATTCACAGCTCTTGCAGCTTCAGTTCAGTTAAGTCACTCAGTCGTGTTCAATTCTTTGCAACTCCAAGGACTGCAGCATGCCAGGCTTCCCTGACCATCACCAACTCCTGGAACTTACTCAAACTCATGTCCATTGAGTTAGTGATGCTATCCAACCTTCTCTTCCTCTGTTGTCCCCTTCTCCTGCTTTCAATCTTTCCCAGCATCAGGATGTTTTCCAAGGAATCAATTCTTCGCATCAGATGACCAAACTATTGGAGTTTCATCTTCAGCATCAGTCCTTCCAATGAATATTCAGGACTGATTTCCTTTAGGATTGACCAATTGGATCTCCATGCTGTCCAAGGCACTCTCGAGGGTCTTCTCTACACCACAATTCAAAAGCATCAGTTCTTCAGCCCTCAGCTTTTTTTAAAGTCCAACACTCACATTAATAAATAACTACTGGAAAAACCATAGATTTGACTAGATGGACCTTTGTTGGCAAAATAATGTCTCTGTATTTTAGTATGCTGTCTAGGTTGGTCATAGCTTTTTTTCCAAGGAGCAAGCATCTTTTAATTTCATGGCTGCAGTCACCATCTGCAATGATTTTGGAGCTCCCAAAAATAAAGTCTGTCACTGTTTCGTTTGTTTCCCCATCTATTTGCCATGAAGTGATGGGACCAGATGCCATGATCTTAGTTTTCTGAATGTGGAATCTGAAGCCATCTTTTTCACTCTCTTCTTTCACTTTCATCAAGAGGCTCTTTAGTTCTTCTTCGCTTTCTGCCATAAGGGTGGTGTCATCTGCATATCTGAGGTTATTGATATTTCTCCTGGTAATCTTGATTCCAGCTTGTGCTTCATCCAGCCCAGCATTTTGCATGATGTACTCTGCATAGAAGTTAAATAAGCAGGGTGACAATATACAGCTTTGATGTACTCCTTCCCTGATTTGGAAACAGTCTGTCTGTTGTTTCATTTCTGGTTCTATCTGTTGCTTCTTGACATGCATACAGATTTCTCAGGAGGAAGGTAAGGTGGTCTGGTATTCCCATCTCTTGAAGAATTTTCCAGTTTGTTTTAATCCATACAGTCAAAGGCTTTGGCCTAGTCAAACAGAAGTAGATGTTTTTCTGGAGCTCTTTTGCTTTTTCAATTATCCAGCAGATGTTGGCAATTTGATCTCTGGCTTCTCTGCCTTTTCTAAACCCAGCTTGAAAATCTGGAAGTTCATGGTTCACATACTGTTGAGCCTGGCTTGGAGAATTTTGAGCATTACTTTGCTAACATGTGAGATGAGTACAATTTTGCAGTACTTTGAGCCTTCTTTGACATTGCCTTTCTTTGGGATTGGAATGAAAACTGACCTTTTCCAGTCCTGTGGCCACTGCTGAGTTTTCCACATTTGCTGGTATATTGAGTGCAGCACTTTCACACCATCATCTTTTAGGATTTGAAATAGCTCAACTGGAATTCCATCACCTCCATCAGCTTTGTTTGTAATGATGCTTCCTAAGGCCCACTTGACTTCACATTCCAGGATGTCTGACTCTGGGTGAGTGACATGATCATGGTTATCTGGCTCATGAAGATCTTTTCTGTATAGTTCTGTATATTCTTGCCACCTTTTCTTAATATCTTCTGCTTCTGTTAGGTCCATACCATTTCTGTCCTTTATTGTGCTCACCTTTGCATGAAATTTCCCTTGGTATCTCTAATTTTCTTGATGAGATCTCTAGTCTTTCCCATTCTGTTGTTTTCCTCTATTTGTTTGCATTGATCCCTGAGGAAGGCTTTCTTATCTCTCCTTGCTATTCTTTGGAACTCGACTGAATTCTTTGGAATTCAGATGCTTATATCTTTCTTTTTCTCCTTTGCCTTTAGCTTCTCTTCTTTTCACACCTATTTGTAAGACCTCCTCAGACAACCATTTTGCCTTTTTGCATTTCTTTTTCTTGGGGATGGTCTTGATCACTGCCTCCTGCACAATGTCATGAACCTCCATCCATAGTTCTTCAGGCACTCTGTCTATCAGATCTAATCCCCTGAATCTATTTGTCACTTCCACTGTATAATCATAAGGGATTTATTTTAGGTCATACCTGAATGTTCTATTGGTTTTCCCTACTTTCTTCAATTTAAGTCTGAATTTTGCAATAAGGAGTTCATGATCTGAGCCACAGTCAGCTCCCACTCTTGTTTTTGCTGACTGTATAGAACTTCTTCTTCTTTGTCTACAAAGAATAGAATCAATCTGATTTTGGTAAAGGCAGATAATCTTTGGATCAGGTTAGAATCACTTATAAAGATAGTGGTGCTTCGGTAAAGTTGAATTCCTAGCCCTTGTAACTCTGCTACGCAGGTTTCAAGGCACTGGTTGGGAAACTCTGAGGCCTTGACACTTGGGATAGGCATATCTAGTCAATGCACTCAAATCTTTAATCCCCCAGATTCTCTGAATCCTTTGAGGCTGCAGTGGCCTCATCCTCCCCGCTATAGGCTAGCATTCTCCTTCTCTTCTTTGAAAATGATGCAGAAACATCTATTTTAATGAAAAAATATATATACACCTTCAACTCAAGATCTCTCTCTTCATATCTTCTTGCCACCAAACCAGTAACTAGAATTAAGTCCCAAGGATGCTTAGCTAGGGAAACACTGGGCTGGCTAACGTAAGAAAGAGACTGTAATTGAAGAAGTTTCAGCACCTCAGCAACATGTGTCAACACAAACTAAGGAAGCATATAATGGGACTGAATCCTGAGATTGATATATCAACAAGGGCAGAATATAAAATTGGAGAGAGGGAGTTTATCGACAGTAAAACACTCTTCCATTGTGTAGAATTTAATACCATCATGGAAGAGGCACTAAACAACCAAGAAGTCAAAAGAATGGCTTGACCAGTTGGTGTCAGCCAGACCCTATTAGCCATTCCAGTGCTTAAAAAATTGGATGTATGAATGGAGGTGCCATGGGTCAGCCAGCAAGGACTCCCACTAACCAAGGATGACTTAGCTGTTGCCACTGTTAAGTATCCAACATTACAGCAGCAGACTCTGACAGTGATGTCCCAGCATGCCACCATCCACTGAGGAGGCCAACCAGCCACTTGTACTCTGAAACAGGCAGTGATACATATTGAATGGAATTGACACATAGTCCAGGTATGAGTTTACATTTCCTACCCACAACACCGGAGAAGGCAATGGCAACCCACTCCAGTCTTCTTGCCTGGAGAACCCCATGGGCAAAGGAGCCTGGCAGGCTACAGTCCATGGGGTCGCAAAGAGTCAGACAAGACTGAGTGACTAAACCACAAATCACCAACACCCACAACACCATATGGGTAACACCATATGGGAAAAATGCCTAACCTCACAGAGCTCACATCCTAGCAGTATAGGAAGACAAATGTTAGTAACTGGTCTGTAATTCATCCTTCTTACCCTAGAGACAAGTTGGGGCTCAGTAGGGAGAATGGAGGAAGGAAAAGAAAGAAGTGATATGGTCAAGATTTTTTTTTGCAAATATGCTAATCAGATTTTCTGACAGTATTTACTAATGGAGACTCTTTATCATTAGTATGTGGTAATTATAGGGGACTGGAATGCAAAAGTAAGAAGTCAAGAAACACCTGGAGTAATAGGCAAATTTGGCCTTGGAATACAGAATGAAGCAGGGCAAAGGCTAATAGAGTTTTGCCAAGAGAACACACTGGTCATAGCCACCACACTCTTCCAACAACACAAGAGAAGACTCTACACATGGACATCACCAGATGGTCAACATCAAAATCAGATTGATTATATTCTTTGCAGCCAAAGATGGAGAAGCTCTATACAGTCAGCAAAAACAAAACTGGGAGCTGACTGTGGCTCAGATCATGAATTCCTTATTGCCAAATTCAGACTTAAATTGAAGAAAGTGGGGAAAACCACTAGACCATTCAGGTATGACCTAAATCAAATCCCTTATGATTATACAGTGGAAGTGAGAAATAGATTTAAGGTACTAGATCTGATAGATAGAATGCCTGATGAACTATGGACGAGGTTCGTGACATTGTACAGGAGACAGGGATCAAGCCCATCCCCATGGAAAAAAAATGCAAAAAAGCAAAATGGCTGTCTGATGAGGTCTTACAAATAGCTGTCAAAAGAAGAGAAGCGAAAAGCAAAGGAGAAAAGGAAAGATAAAAGCATCTGAATGCAGAGTTCCAAAGAATAGCAAGGAGAGATAAGAAAGCCTTCCTCAGGGATCAATGCAAACAGAGGAAAACAACAGAATGGGAAAAACTAGAGATCTCTTCAAGAAAATTAGAGATATCAAGGGAACATTTCATGCAAAGATAGGCTCGATAAAGGACAGAAATGGTATGAACCTAACAGGAGCAGACGATATTAAGAAGAGATGGCAAGAATACACAGAAGAACTGTACAAAAAAGATCTTCATGACCAAGATAATCACAATGGTGTGATCATTCACCTAGAGCCAGACATCCTGAAATGTGAAATCAAGTGGGCCTTAGAAAGCATCACTATGAACAAAGCTAGTGGAGGTGATGGAATTCCAGTTGAGCTATTTCAAATCCTGAAAGATGATGCTGTGAAAGTGCTGCACTCAATATGCCAGCAAATTTGGAAAACTCAGCAGTGGCCACAGGACTGGAAGAGGTCAGTTTTCATTCCAATCCCAAAGAAAGGCAATGACAAAGAATGCTCAAACTACCACACAATTGCACTCATCTCACACACTAGTAAAGTAATGCTCAAAATTCTCCAAGCCAGGCTTCAGCAGTATATGAACCATGAACTTCCAGATGTTCAAGCTGGTTTTAGAAAAGGCAGAGAAGCCAGAGATCAAATTGCCAACATCTGCTGGATCATGGAGAAAGCAAGGGAGTTCCAGAAAAACATCTATTTCTGCTTTATTGACTATGCCAAAGCCTTTGACTGTGTGGATCACAATAAACTGTGGGAAATTCTGAAACAGAATGGAATACCAGACCACCTGATCTGCCTCTTGAGAAACCTGTATGCAGGTCAGGAAGCAACAGTTAGAACTGGACATGGATCAACAGACTGTTCCACATAGGAAAAGGAGTACGTCAAGGCTGTATATTGTCACCCTGCTTATTTAACTTATATGCAGAGTACATCATGAGAAATGCTGGGCTGGAAGAAGCACAAGCTGGAATCCAGATTGCCGGGAGAAATATCAATAACCTCAGATATGCAGATGATACCACCCATATGGCAGAAAGTGAAGAGGAACTAAAAAGCCTCTTGATGATAGTGAAAAAGGAGAGTGAAAAAGTTGGCTTCAAGCTCAACATTCAGAAAACTAAGATCATGCATGTGGTCCCATCACTTTATGGGAAATAGATGAGCAAACAGTGGAAACAGTGTCAGACTTAATTTTTTTGGGCTCCAAAATCACTGCAGATAGTGATTGCAGCCATGAAATTAAAAGACACTTACTCCTTGGAAGGAAAGTTATGACCAACCTAGATAGCACATTGAAAAGCAGAGACATTACTTTGCCTACAACGGTTCATCTAGTCAAGCCTATGGTTTTTCCAGTGGTCATGTATGGATGTGAGAGTTGGACTGTGAAGAAAGCTGAGTGCCGAAGAATTGATGCTTTTGAACTGTGGTGTTGGAGAAGACTCTTGAGAGTCCCTTGGACTGCAAGGAGATCGAACCAGTCCATTCTGAAGGAGATCAGCCCTGGGATTTCTTTGGAAGGAATGATGCTAAAGCTGAAACTCTAGTACTTTGGCCACCTTTGTGAAGAGCTGACTAATTGGAAAAGACTCTGATGCTGGGAGGGATTGGGGGCAGGAGGAGAAGGGGATGACAGAGGATGAGATGGCTGATGGCATCACCGACTCGATGGACAGGAGTCTGAGTGATTTCCGGGAGTTGGTGATGGACAGGGAGGCCTGGTGTGCTGCAATTCATGGGGTCGCAAAGAGTCAGACATGACTGAGCGACTGAACTGAACTGAACACATGCCAGGTTTGTCTGGGTTGGCCAATAGTAATCTGGTCAAAAATCATGTCCACGGAGAAGGCAATGGCAACCCACTCCATTAATCTTGCCTGGCGAATCCCAGGGACAGAGGAGCCTGGTGGGCTGCCATCTATGGGGTCGCACAGAGTCTGACACAACTGAAGCAACTTAGCAGCATCAACAGCAGAAATCATGGCCAAGTTCTGCCATGTCCGTACTCTTCCATGTGAACAACCATGCCTACTCTCTTCCACATCTCTCTACTGCCATACAAGTGAGTAGTTGCTGTAGAGACCATGTGGCCTGCAAAACTGAAGTGCTTACTGTTTGACCTTTCAGAGAAAAAAGTTTGCTAATTCCTAGTATGGACAATGCCCCAAAAGCATCATTTAGAAATCTCGTATCTTAAATATATGCCATAGCTCATCTTATGTAGCAAGAATAAGTGCCAAGATGGTATAATTCCTGTAATTCAAAGGAAGAAACTGTTTCTAGATGGAATCAGCTTTTTTCACTAAGATTTCTTTGTATTATCAGAGCTATACCTCACACCCTCCTATGATTTCATCTAGGTAAAAGTCCATCTTGCTCCCTCAATCAGAAGGTAATGGGATTCTGGCAAACTAGGAGACTTTATCTCTTGCCTCCTTACTGTTCCTTGACTGAAGTGGGCAAGTGGTGCTCAGTATTTTAATGTTGAACCATGTTTGGCATGCACTGCAGAGTCCCTCAGAGTCTTCTATTGTTCCTGATAGAATAATTCATTTTCTAACTTTCTTGATAGTTAGCTTGGCATTCTTCAATAGAGGTCTTTCAAATTCCTTTTAAAAGACATATCCCTGTTTAGAAGAGATATTCTTGAAGTTGACTTTGGAGCAGCTCTACTTAAAACAGAGGGTTAAGGGGCCTAGCACCCATCCATTCCTTCTCTGGGGTCTCCCAGAATGAGTTTCTTGGAGACCCTACAGCTCAGTAGATCAGATTGAAGTATCACTAAAATAGGTCAACGTTAAGGTCTCCTTCAGTTGTAATTTATTACAACTTTTAAGTCTTGTATCTTGGGCTCAAAGGATTATTTTCCCTGCTCTATCAACTCCTCTATGCTCTTTGAGAGAAATACGTATTGCATGTTCAAATGTGTCAAGGGTTTTATCATTTTTCAAAATCCTGGCTGTCCACTATGTAAGACACAAGGCTCCTCATTCCTCTACTTTTTCATCTTACAGAGGAGGAAACTTCTGCCAATCGTCTAGCCCTTCCCATAGAAGGAGCAACTGGTCTAAGTGGCCAAAGTCCAGAATATTCTCTGAACCATATTTCACCAGTGCTCATGGCCCTCACTTTAAAGACCAATGGGAGTACTTGTCGACTCTTTTACCTCCTGTGCCCAGGTGCCTGTGGCCACTTTCTGTCCCCCAAGTCCACATGCCCAAACAGGGCCCAGGGTTTGTCTTCTGGAGATCTATGGTGTATATTATTGCATATTCAAAACCTGTAAATTCTAAAAAAATCAACCCTGAATATTCATTGGAAAGACTAATTATGAAACTCCAATATTTTGGCCACCTGACAGGAAGAGCTGACTCATTGGAAAAGACCCTGATGCTGGGAAAGATAAAAGGCAAAGGAGAATAAGGCAGCAGAGGATGAGATGGTTAGATAGAATCACCAACTCAATAGACATGAATCTGAGCAAACTCCAGGAGATGGTAGAGTCCAGAGGAGCCTGGCATGCTACAGTCCATGGGGTTGCAAAGGGTTGGGTCGGACATGACTTAAGTGACTGAACAACAAACAGCAATGTTAAATGAACTCTTAGATTCAAAATAATAAGGGTAGGCCCTCATAATAACCTTAGGATTAAGCTTCTTGGTCAAGCAAAATTTAACAGAAGCACAGCAGTTAAGGAGTTATAAGGCATTCGCCTGCTTATTAATAAAAATTTTGAAACCCTACTGGTCAGAGCTCTAGAAGGGAGGAGAAAGGAAAGACATCCTCAAATCTTACATCCTTATGAACCAAGTGACTCCGGGGAGCAAGATCCCTAAAGCCAATATGGTAATAGGCCCCGGCTGGTACTGAAGTGTATTTAGTAGGTATAATTTGTGATAGATATCAAAGCATCTATTGGCTGGGTCTCTAGATCCTGGGTTACTGATGTGCTTAGGAAAAATGAAAATAAAAAAATGGAAGTCATTTTAGGCATAGGGAACAAAGTTTGCTTGTCAGAAACACAGACAAAGAGAAAGGATTGAAATATCTTGGACAGAGGTAGAGACATCTTTCCTAGGAATATGAAATCAGAAGGAAAATGAAGTTTCTCTTCTCCGGAATGCACTACAAACATAATTTTCATAAGCATGGCTGTAAGACACAAGACCCAAAGTAGTTTTCTCAACTCCAGGGCACATTAGAATCATATAGGGAGTTTTAAAAAATATATGTCTGATTTCTAAGCCCTACAACAGACTGATTGATAACAAAGTCTCTAATGGATGGGGTCCAAACATCTGTAATTGTAAAAGTTTCCCAAATGACTCTAATGTCCAGCCAGATTTGGGAATCACTAGGCAGTGTAAGTGGCTTCCCAGATGACTCAGAGGTAAAGAATCTGCCTGCCAATGCAGGAGAAATGGGCGACAAGTGTTCGATCCCTGGATCAGAAAGATCCCTGGAGGAGAAAATGAAAACTCACTCCAGTTATTCTTGCCTGGAAAATCCTAGGGACACAGAAGTCTGGTGGGCTACAGTCCATGGGTTGCAAAGAGTCAGACACAACTTAGATTACCTTGTTGTTGCTTAGTCACTAAGTACTGCAGAAATGCAGAGGGAAAGATGTGCGCTCAGTGTAGTAAGGCAGAAATCTAACAGGTTTTGGTGTTTGTTTTTATTCTCACTCATTATGTTTCAGCCAGGGCTGAGGGACAAGGGGAGGAAAGATCGACTTTTCGGTGCACAAGGGAAAGAAGGAAATAGCTTCCTGTGCTGATGGAAGGAAGAAGGTTTAAACTTAAAAAGCAGAGGAGAAGCAAGGTTTTGGAGAGAGGGGCTCATGTAGAGATCTCATTTGGGTTTTGAAGAACTGGAATTTGTTTTGAAGGTTAAAATGACACAGGAGAGGCTAACAAGAATTTTGTTAACCCTCATATTTATTTAGATTCCCCTTATGACTAGCATTTACAAAGGTGTGCTGATGAGATAAAGAATATTCCAAAACCCTCCCCGCTTTCTTCCTTTGTTCACTTCACATAGTTCAGGGTACCACAAGGAAAAGTCAATTTTTAAATTTCAGGTCCAGCCAAATCATTAAAATAGCTGGGGTGGCTTAGTGGCTTCATAAAAATTAAATCAGGCACACATTTTGAGTAAGCTCATTATGGAAATAAGGAATCCACAGAGCCATTTTAAAGTTGATGCTAGATCCAAAATCTTTCCTTTATCTCATATGTGTGTGTCTATATGTGCTGGAATGTCCAGTACGTGGTTATATAAAAATGCCTGATGGCAGCCCCTCTGCTTTCCCCAATGGATATTTTGATTTATACCGCTTCCAGCTTTATTCGACTTCCACTGATTAGTTTGCATTTACATTTTCATAGCATCCAGCTGCTCGGCATTCATGATTTACATTCATCCAATGTAATTAAAGTATTTGTTGTGGGTTTATAAGCTTTTTAATGGTCTATATTTCTGCATTTTGTGTCTCTCCTTCTCCAAATTTATTTTATTCATCAAGCTGTGTCCTAAAAAGCAGTAGAAACAATTACCTCTAAAGTATGTTAGTATACAGCATGAATAACGCTCACACTGGATTTAAAACTACCCTCACCCGAATTACCAATTCAGTGCTGAAAATAAATGTCTCTCCCTCCAGAAATTAGAATCTAATTATGTACAATAAACCACGTTAAATAATATCAAGGGTCTAGCCTAAACCAACAAAGACTCAAACATCCCCATAGAAAGCGAAACTGTTCCTGCTCACATTTGTTCTTTGGGGCCAAGGTTACTTTTGGAGGTCAGAGGCACTGTTGAGAACCTGTCCAGGTTTCAAGGAGACAGAGCTGAAGTGCACGCTAAAGAAGTAGTAGCCTGCTACTCTCCACAGACCAACTTGGTAAATACTTTGGTTTCAGTCCCCTGTAATTAATAGGTAATTAGCTGTGACTCTAGGACGAAATAGCAAAATGACAACAAAGCCATTTAGACTTTTAGTACAAATGAGATCTCCTGATGCGGTCAATACTTCGATATGATTTCAGAAGCTGAAATAATCTCCAGGTTTTAAATTCCCATTGACCTCTAAATCAATCCTGACTTCTAACTTTTAAGTCTCTTTTGGCATTAATCCCACCCTGTATTTGCTTTTATCTTTGGATATACGCCTGTAAAACCCTAGAATCAGCTAACCTTATCTTCTCCTAAACTCAATTCTTTCAGCCACCTCTCAGCATTTTTCCAAGCCTATATAAAATTCACCAATTTACCATCTTATTAGATGCTAAACCACACTCTTAATCTGTTTCAAGTCATAGGTCAAAGCTAACATTTTTTAAAAACCCTGCCCAGTTAATACTGAGAATTTGCTCCCACCTTTTTTTAACATATTGAAACAATTATTTTACCCTTGTGTCTGTTTATCTCTTTAGTATTCACCTGTGTAGTTTTGATTATATAATCTCCCCTGTTTGGTTGAAAAGAGAGGGTAAGAAATTGCTGTTTGTTTTAACTGGTGCTGAAAAGAACAGCTTTGATTAAAAAAAAAAAAAAAAGGTTTGGTTGGGAGAAGAAAGAGAAATTGGTAATGGTAAATGGAACTTTATCCCAAGCAGTTTCTCTTTTGAAAGAAATAGAAAACATATAATAAGATGGTTATAAATACCTCTGATATGCTAATTAGAATGGCAGTATCCATTGTCCATAATTTTAGCATGCTGGTTTATATTAAAATAAATTAAAAATAGCTGAAAAACATGCTTAGTGCTACATGTCAATGTAGACTTTTACTGACTTGCCTACTGAGATTCTGGTGTAATTACTTTTTAGTTTTTATGGCTATTCCATGATTTTTAACTCAAATTCCACCTCTGAATGTTTAGACCAAAACAGCTAAAAGGTTATACTCTCTTTA
The DNA here is from genome assembly GCF_019923935.1 of Bubalus bubalis. Taxonomy (NCBI): domain Eukaryota; kingdom Metazoa; phylum Chordata; class Mammalia; order Artiodactyla; family Bovidae; genus Bubalus; species Bubalus bubalis. The sequence goes on from NC_059176.1 coordinate 34,532,264, forward strand.
AGAAATACCTGCCATTAGCTTTTAAAAAAACTTATTTTGAGATAAGTTCAGACTTATGGAAAAGTGATAAGAATAGTGTATTCATTTCCTAGCAAAACAACAACAACAACAACAACACATGTGTTGTCTCAGGGTGAAGCCCAAGGTGTCGGCAGGGCTACAATCCTTCTGAAGAACCTACAGGAGAATCTGTTTTCTTCCTTTTCCAGCTTCTGGACGTCACCTGCATTACTTGGCTCATGGCCCCCTCCTACATCTTCAAAGCCTGCATTGCAGCATCTTCCAATCTGTCTTTAACTCTGGCCTCTGAAATCCCTCTTTCGCTTGTGGATGTTTGTGATTATATTGGACCTATCTGGATAATTCAGGATAATCTTCCTATCTCAAGATCTTAACTTATTCACATCTACATTGTCCCCTTTGCCAAGTTAGTTAACATAACCACATGTTAAGTTTAAGATGTGGACATCTTTTGGGAGGATTGGGCATTATTCTGCTACCACATATGGAATAAAGAATTCTTGTATATCCTTTTTCTAGGGTCCCCAGATGTTAAAATTTCACCACATTAGTCTCTATATTTCTCTTCCTTTCTATCTTTCCATATACATAGTATTTTTTCCTGAACCTTTAGAAAATACATTGCAGACATGATACCACTTTACCCCTGAATACTCAGTGTATATTTCCTAAGAACAAGTTTATTCCCTTATGCAACCACCAAATTTACATTAAATCAGAAAATTAACATTGGTAAAGTACTACTAGCTAGTCTAAAGGTCTATTTCAGATTTTGCCAGTTATCATGATAATGTCCTTTACAATAAAAGATGCCAGATCATAGGCTCAGATCATGCTGTCTAACTTGTCTCTTTAGGTTCCTTTGATCTGATATGGTTCCTTATTCTTTCTTTTATGATGTGGATGACTTTAAGAGTACAGGTCAGTTATTTTGGAAAATGTCTCTTAATTTGGGTATGTTTGTTTTCTCATGATTGTATTCAGATTATACATTTTTGGCAGAAATATCAAAGGCATGAAACTGTGTTCTTTACAGTGAAACACCAGAAATGTTCTATATCTAAATTCAGTCTCATTTTAGTAAAGTTCTCACATTTAAAGAATTCTTGCTGTATGTCTGCATCTGAGCTAAACACTCTCTATATATTATCTAATTTAATTTTCCATATTTGTTTTCACTCTAACTGAATGGGGATTCACACAACTAGTGAGATAAAAGTCTGGAATTTGATCCCCTTGTCTTTTTTGTTCCAAATGCCTTGCTTTTTTCACTTTATTTACAATAAAGGGAGTTTTTAAGTACTGAAAACAAGCCTTGACCAAGACAACCTTGATGTTCCCCTCAGTTTTATTAAATTTCAGATAGATTCTTCCTAACTTTAGGCCCCACCTGCCTTTTCTTTCAGTATTTACTTTAGAAAATTTAAAATTGTGAATTCTTTTTCTGACCCCTTGGGATGTAACTCTTGTTCCAGCCTCTTGCCAGTTTTACAATCCAGAAGTGGCTTTCTCAAGGACTGGGAACCATCTCTTTAAAATGTCATCAAGAAAGATAGTGCCCCCTCCACTCTCTGTGGGAGGTTAGGAGCCTAAATTCAATACGTGCCAGTTAGCAAACACCTGAACCAACTTCCCTGTCAACTTCCTCCAGTAGCTGTCCACCAACTCACCTTGACACTTAAAAACTCCTCTTGACTGATGTCACAGCTTCACCGGTGGCTCAGTCAGTAAAGAATCCACCTGCAGTGCAGGAGACCCAGGTTTGATCTGTGGGTCGGGAAGATCCCCTGGAGAAGGAAAGGGCTACCTGCACCAGCATTCTTGCCTGGGAAATACTATGGACAAAGGAGCCTGGCAGGCTACAGTGCATGGCGTCTCAAGAGTCGGACGTGACTTAGTGACTAAACCACCATCTGCCTTGTGTCAGTGGAGTTGAGTTCAGTCTCTCCCTTGTAACATTAATCTCTCTCCCCTATTGCAACAGTCTTGAATAAAGTCATCTTATCCAGGGCAATATTTTTTTTTTTACAAGTTTATATGGGAAAAGAAATTATTTTAATCAATTGAATCAAGTTTTCCCCAACAAGTATAATTTGGCAGTGATGAGTATAGCAGTTTTAGTTCTTATTTTTTTTTAATGACACCTATATCACATACTATGATGTGATAGCTCTCACTATGACACAGCCATGGTCTTGTTTTAAACAGAGAAGTACACCTTCCTGTCTTGTCACTGAAATAAACACTTAAGGTTGCCTGCTACCCATTTTCTAGGGACAGCTATTCACATTGGCTAATGGCAGCTGCCAGGTTCATACCAGCAATATCTCCTTCAGTTCAGTTCAGTCACTCAGTCGTGTCCGACTCTTTGCGACCCCATGAATCACAGCACTCCAGGCCTCCCTGTCCATCACCATCTCCCAGAGTTCACTCAAACTCACGTCCATTGAGTCAGTGATGCCATCCAGCCATCTCACCCTCTGTCGTCCCCTTTTCCTCCTGCCCCAATCCCTCCCAGCATCAGAGTCTTTTCCAATGAGTCAACTCTTCGCATGAGGTGGCCAAAGTACTGGAGTTTCAGCTTTAGAATCATTCCTTCCAAAGAACACCCAGGGCTGATCTCCTTTGGAATGGACTGGTTGGATCTCCTTGCAGTCCAAGGGACTCTCAAGAGTCTTCTCCAACACCACAGTTCAAAAACATCAATTCTTTGGCACTTAGCTTTCTTCACAGTCCAACTCTCACATCCATACATGACCACTGGAAAAACCATAGCCTTGACTAGACGGACCATTGTAGGCAAGGTAATGTCTCTGCTTTTCAATATGCTATCTAGGTTGGTCATAACTTTCCTTCCAAGGAGTAAGAGTCTTTTAATTTCATGGCTGCAATCACCATCTGCAGTGATTTTGGAGCCCAGAAAAATAAAGTCTGACACTGCTTCCCCATCTATTTCCCATTAAGTGATGGGACCAGATGCCATGATTTTCGTTTTCTGAATGTTGAGCTTTAAGCCAACTTTTACACTCTCCTCTTTCACTTTCATCAAGAGGCTTTTTAGTTCCTCTTCACTTTCTGCCTTAAGGGTGGTGTCATCTGCATATCTGAGGTTATTGATAATTTATCTCTAAAACAGTCCATTCAAAGAATCAGTCCTCTCTTAAAACTCCTTTGCAAAGGAAGGAGTTCTACTAATGTCTTCATTACTTAAAATGTATTTTTACCCCTGTCTTAGGAAGTAAATTTTCTGTTTGGAGGTACACATAAGAGTATTTTTGGCTCTCCAGAAACTTTAGGACAGATGTTGTGATTTATATCTCTGCATGCTCACTCTTTTTGGCTGCATGCACTGGGGTTAGGGAGAAGGAAAGGCTGTGCATTTTGTTAACAGTGATTTTCGTATCCCAGTGGAAGTGCCAGCTGAGAATATTCACCACTAATCCTCAGATTCTAATTCCATAATTGCCTTGTTTTGTGTTTAGCTTTATTTTTGCCTTCTACGTACGCAATTGTCAGTTACTATTTCATAAATGAAATATCTTTTCTCATCATTCTGAGAATATGTATACTTTCCTGAAGGTTTTTCTTACTCCTTTCCTTGGCTCTATTTTATCCAAGTTTCTTCATTATGGTTGTCTCATAGCTAGTAGAGTTATTCTTCAACTACCTGGTAAAACCTAGCTCCCCATTTATATTTGAAAAGTGGAGTACTCAAAAGCTAGTTGGAAGGTGTGTGTCAGTCCCTAGAGCTTTCTACCAACAGAACTTGCCCGTTTCATTGGAGGCCTTCTTGGCAGCGTTATCTTCAATTTCATTTTGTGAGTGAGGGATCCTATAACTTCTCACTTGTGGGTATAAGCCTGGGAGCAGAACTGTGGATGATGAAGGTAAGATTGTGTATAAGGAGCTAGGAAGCTCATGATTCAATATGTAGACTGATTTATACCCATTTTCAGTCCTCATTTCACTTGCCCTGCAGTATGTTAGATGTGCTAAGTCCATGGCTTTTCTGGTTCTATTTCTGGCTTTTTCTGGTTCTGTTTTTTATGTGTGTGTCTTAGAGGAGAAAATGGGAAAAGGCTGGTCACCTGTTTTCAAGTATTGGAGAAGAAAAAGAGGGGATCCTGTTATTCCTTATATATACTTTTAGCCTTTCTTGTATTCCTGGTTTTCTCAACTTTGGAGTTTTTCTGGAGTTCTGCAGCATTAGCTGGCTTGCTCTTGTTGGTTTCTACTTACACAGATACCTTGCCTCTTCTTCCCTTTCTCTTTGTCCTTGTTGATTAATATTTTTTAGAAATACTTTACATGCCTTTCACTGAATTTTTGCGAGGGTACAGAAATAAATACAGGAGTTCAGCCTGCCATCTCTAACTGTTGTTAGGTTTCATTTTTAAATTTAGATTTCTTTTAAAGCCTCTGTCTTTATAGCATCTCTTTTTTTAATTGATTTAACCTCTGTAAAATGGACATACTGTCCTAAATGCTCTTGTGTGTGGCATGTATGTATGTGTGTATGGTATTTGCCGTGGGATTATAATAATATGAGCACTTACATATGCCAGGCACTGAGATAAACACATCACATGGGTTAACTTATTTATGCACAACACTCTCATCTCATAGATGATATTATTGTGTCTGATTTACAGATGAAGAAATCGAGATGCTTAGAGGTTAAATAACTTGCCAAAAGATCACAAAGCTGTGGAGCTGTAATTCAAATAAAGGCAGTTGTCTCAAGGATGTGCTATCAGACCTCTACTATATATCCTCTTACGTAGCTTTTATGTATGTATGTGTGTGTGTGTGTATACTTCTTACAAGTGTACACCTGCTGTATTTCTTTCTTTTTATTTGTATAGCCACTGTAGTAACTGGGAACAGCATTTGCCTTAGAACAAACTTGTCTCATTAGAGGATGAACGTTGCTGACACTGTACTCTCTCTATTCCTATCTCATGCCAGTAGCATGCTTCGTCTATAGAAAAATCTCAGCAAATGTTGATTATTTCACTTTATTCTCATACTGATACACAGGTCATTGTATCAATTATTCAAACTTTATGAAAATTCTTCAATTTGCAAATATTCTTACATCTAAAATGTAAGCAGTTTTTCTTGGGGTGGAGGGTGGTTCAGGGGATGGCTCTCACAGACCTGATATTTACATGGGAGTTGTTTACTTCTAGGTTGAAATGAAGGATCTATTATACAACCCAGCTGTTCCCTTCCCATAACCATTCTGCATTTAGATGTGTGCTATTTAGGCCCACTGTATGTGATTTAAGTCCTTTAGGTTTAGATGGGCCCTGGACTGTATCTGATAGAGAAAGAAAAATAAAACCACCTTTTTAAATAGAGAGCTAAACTTCTGCACGTGCTGTGTGAACAAAATTCTTGTGGCTTTCTTTCCATGAAAGACAGGACCCTAAGCCCTTGGCTCAGAAAGATGTGTATGTATACCCCTTCCTCTGCACTCTCCAAACGCATTACATCACACACACACACACACGCACGCACGCACGCACACGCACACACACATTGTTTTCAGTTTCGAGTTCACAGTGAAGGCTATCTTTCAGCTTGATGAATGATAACAATGAGAATGAATTCCTTTTCATTACTGGGTCAAATACTCCAGATATTCTTCCTCTTTACCTTGCTAGGAGAGAGCCACTATTTTTAAATAAGAAAGCAGTGAGATTCTTAACTGTGTATTTTGACTAGAGACTCAATTAGTACTTGATTTTTCAATGACTGATGATCTGCCTTCCCTTCAAAATAGCCCGGAGCCACGAACTTCTTTCAAAAAGCATACCTGAGGGTTGGCAGTAGGCAGCAGCTTTGCCATCATTACTGATCTTTCGATAATTCTAAATAGAAATTGTACTTGGTATCCTATTTCCCATCCACTCTGTTCAAAAAAAACCAGTTTTCTAGTAAATGATTTGGAACTATCTATGGATATTCTTCGGAGAAGGCAATGGCATTCCACTCCAGTACTCTTGCCTGGAAAATCCCGTGGACGGAGGAGCCTGGTGGGCTGCAGTCCATGGGGTCGCACAGAGTCAGACACGACTGAAGCGACTTAGCAGCAGCAGCAGCAGCAGCATCATAGACATTCTTACTACAAGAGAGGGTTAGAAAAATTAGAACCAATGACCTTCTGGGTAAAGGGTACAAAAACAGACTTAGTTTACTTTTTATCTGGACATTGAGGGCACATTTGTGCATGTGTATTGTATATGTTGTTTTCTGCACAGATGGTTTGTTGTAATTCGATGATATAAAGCAAACATAGAACAGATTCTCCTTAAATTCAAGAGATGACTTCCGGTATTTCAGAGCAGTAGTGTTCAGAATAAGTGGTCACAGGCACATTTAAATTCTGCTTCTGTTTTGTTCTCTTTCTTGCCTTTTCTCATCTATGTATGTAACTGTTCTTCTTTCTCTATTTTCTCAGTACGTTGGCATTATCTCCTCTATGTCCCTCTTGGTTCCTTTTTTTTTTTTTTTTTTTTTCTGGTGTATAATTAAATTTCATGAAATAAATATGGATTCATCCTGCTGAATGGTAATATGTTGAACTCTGCTATTAGCGCAGACCATTTGGGGAATGTTGTCAAAGTCTTGTGGAATTTTCCCAGAACTAATAGGATTTGAAAAGAAAAATCCACCCATTTACTTCCCAGGTTTGTTCGTTGTTGGTTTCTTGATGAAAGAAAGTGACCTGTTCTTGATGAACTTGACATTGATTAGACTCAGAGTTGAGGGGCCTTCCCAGAAAGTCAGGGGCCACACAACAAACAGATTTGAAGCAAGAATCTAGTTTTCATTTTCAGAATCCGTTGCCGTGTTTTTGTTCTGCAAGGTTCGACTTCACCTTCTTGTCCTCTCCTGTCATTTAGGAAGGGAACTGCCTCAACACCTGTGAGATCTGTGGCACTAGAAAACTCTGTACTTTTAAAACAGCAGTGTCATTTACATAATTCCCTTTCCCACTTAGGAAGTTTTCTGTTCCCTCTCAGTGAAATTTGCATCTCAATCTCTCTTCCTTGTAAGAGCCTCCAAAAACCCTTAAGTCACAGTATTTTTGAAAATATGAAAGTTATGATTTGACTTTTCCATTGCCTGTTTATCCATTGGATTAGTGATTTTCATTAACCTCGGGAATTTAAGGAGGCAAAGCTCCTGACTGAGAATAGATCTTTATCGTGAAATCAAATTATCAGATGAAACCTTAATTAGGATTTGCGCTGCTGATCAAAGGAACAGCCAAGGGATTATGTGGCAAAAAAAAAAATAAAGGAAACTCATAAGCTACCCAGTGCCAATGGATGGATTTTCTCCATGGTGCTTTTATGTGTACCAAAGTCAGATTTTGGATATATGGTCCACTAATAAACTAGAAATACCAATCTGTTATTTTTAAGTGAGCCTACTAATTTATTATTTGAGAATCAATCTGAAGAGAATAATAAAAGTTGTCCAAATAAAATAAATCCTGTGAGGTCCTTAAGTGAAGTGAAAATCACTCAGTCGTGTCTGACTTTTTGCGACCCCATAGACTATACATTCCATGGAATTCTCCAGGCCTGTTTCATTACCAAGGATAAGACAGCCAAAGGAAGGTAGTCCAAAGAAGCCTGTTAGATTCTGCACAGATCAGGGCCCCAAGAAGGGGCAAGACTGTGTTCATCATCCTAGGGATAAACACAAAGGAATAAAAGTCTGAAGTTAGGTCAGAGATTCCAGCTTTGAGCCTAAAATCAGCTGTGCCTGCCTGGGCATCTTTGGCCAGGCACTGGTACTGCATATCTTCTAGCTACAGATTTAATCGAAGGTCCAGAGCCAGGGAAAACCGTGTCTGTCATTAGACTTATTATCCTCCCACCAACAGTGACTTTGGAATTGGCCCATGATCTCCTGCTCAGATGATCCCCCTGGGACTCATTTATTCATCTTATATTTGTTGACCACCTTTATGGGCCAATTACCTTGAGAGGTTGTGGGGAAACAACAGTGAAAAACTTATCATTCTTTCCTTTAAAGAACTGTAATTTCACTAAGGAGATAAAATTTGAACAGTTCTAACAAAATATAGCAGGTGCTATGTTAGAGGTAAGTGTGACAAAGAATGCTGTAGGAATATGAAGGATACCCAACCAAGTTGGGGGGTAGGGAAGGAATGGTCTGGGAACACTTTCAAGGACTTTAAAATATTTTACTGAAGCATCAGGGGTATGGCTGAACTCTGTGGTTGGGAGGCAAGCTGTGAGGTGAGAAGGTTGGCAGAGACCAAACCAGAAAACCCTTTATACCCCAGACTTCATCCTTAGAGCAACAGGGAATACACGGAAGGTTTAAAGCACAGGGAAGACATGACCAGATGGGATCGCTAGGAATAACGCTGAGTTCACTGTGGAGCATGGTGTGGAAACGAGCAAGGCTGAAGGCAATCATCTAGTCTATCAAAAGCCCAAGCCTTGGGAGTAGTAGAAGGGATGGGACAGTTTCAGGGGTTATTAAAGAGACAGAATTGTAAGATTAAGGGATAGATCAGATATGGTGAGGGAAAATTAACCAGATGTATAAGTAAAAAACGCCAAGTTTCTTTCTTGGGCAAATGGGTAAATGGTGCTATGTTTTACTGAAATATATATTATATGAACAGTAGGTTTTATGAAGACAGAATAGGTTAAGTTCAATTTGGGGACATTTAGCATTGAAGTCAGAGAAGGCAATGGCAACCCACTCCAGTACTCTTACCTGGAAAATCCCATGAATGGAGGAGCCTGGTAGGCTGCAGTCCATGGGGTCGTGAAGAGTCAGACATGACTGAGCAACTTCACTTTTCACTTTCATGCATTGGAAAAGGAAATGGCAACCCACTCCAGTGTTCTTGCCTGGAGAATCTCAGGGATGGGGGAGCCTGGTGGGCTGCCATCTATGGGGTCGCACAGAGTCAGACTCAACTGAACCGACTTAGCAGCAACAGCAGCACTGAAGTGTCTGCAGGCATCCCAAGTGGAGCAGTCCATCAGGTAGTGGTTCTAGGAGTCTGAACTCAGGTCTGAACCATGACATTTGGAGGTTGTCAACATAGAGATGGTAAATGAAGTCATGAGGTTTGAGAATAAAGATAGAAGGAAACTTGAAACCTGTGCAGAGAGAGAGAGAAGTCTATCTTGGGAAGTACATCTTCCTCCACTCTTCCTTATTATCGTGGCAGAATGGTTCGTCTCCTGTCCTGGTTCCCATTTCCCATTCCAGTTCCCTGCTTGAATGGTTGCCCTGCTCTAAGCCCTGAGATTACCTTGTTGGTAACCAAAAAGTCAGTAAGCCCATACCAAACAAGTCCCTTTTTAGAAGACTGGGCACTTTTCCTTTATCATCAGCTGATGACTGGAGTCCTGCTACAACCCAGTCATTTTCTCCTGGGATGAAGCTACCTTCAAGTTCTTTCTGAAAACTCCTAGAGCTGGGTCCCTTCCACAAACCATGGCTATAAATACCATTCCAGATTGAACTCAAGACTCTCAGGCTTCCTTGGCCCACTGGCCAGCCCCTTTTTGCATTAAGCATGTTTGAATTTGGGGGTTAGACCAATCTCAGGTTAAAATCTGACTTTACTGCTTAATCATTTTGAGACCTTTAAAAAGTTGTCCTTTCTGACTTCCTTTTCTAGATCTGTAAAATCTAGATCTGTAAAATGGATTAATAATTTCTATCTGCCAGAGCTATTTTGAGGATTGTGCTAGAATATATGCATAAAGTTCATGACACTGCTCTGTAAATTAATACACATTTTTTTTTCTGTATTTTCCCAGCTTGATTGTAACTAATGTGAGAACAGTATGATACAGTGGGAATAACAAATGTATGTAGTAAAGGCTTAAATGTTCATATTTTTAGAGCCTTAAAATAGGTTTCAAATTACCTTATTTCAGTGTGAGTGATTTTATATATGGCAGTTCTTTCTGAGCTTCAGTTTTCTCATTTGTAAAATGAGGATAATACCTGTGTTATTTACTTCACAGCTGTCATATGCCTCAAAGATAATGCATGTTACAGCGCTTTGATAACTAGAAAGTTCTTTTAAAATGTAAAATATTAAGCACTTCATTTCACTCATAGGAGATGTTAACAAACTTATTTTTTATATCAGTATATGAACACTCTGGACATCCCAAACTTTTGACCAGAAAATGTTAATGTATTGCTATTAAATTATTTGAATTACCTACAAAAATCTCACTTTAAGGTGACTCAAGATTGTTTTTTTATTGCTATAGATCTTAGTCTACAAACATTTATTGAGCACTTATCAGTGAAAGACACTGAGCTACATCCTAAGAAACAGAGAGGAAGTATCCAATAGCTGAGTTTCAGAGGTTTACATGCTAGGTCATACTATTGATAAAGAACCTACCAATGTAGGAGATTCCAGAGATCTAGGTTCAATCCCTGGGTCCAGAAGATCCCCTGGAGGAGGGCATGGCAATCCACTCCAGTATTCTTGCCTGGAGAATCCCATGGACAGTGGAGCCTGGTGGGCTAGATTCCAAAGGGTAACAAAGAGTCGAACATGACCGAAGTGTCAGCACGCCCGCACACATCCTAGAAAGAAGATTGTCAAATAATTACCGTATGGACTTACAAGGTTCGAAGATTTAGTAGATGTAGTTGGTGGAAGCTGAAGGGATCAGGGATATCTTCTTAAAGGAACTGATAGCATGCAGAGTTTTGAAGGATGAGTAAGAGGAGTTAGGTGATCATTTATGAGTAGAAATGGAAGTTCTCGAGGGTATTCCAGACAGGAGCAGCAGCAATGACAAAGATAAGAGTATCGACCCACATGATTTTTAACACAATTGGTTTACATTTGTTCAGGGGTGAAGAATGGTGGGCGAGAGAGAGGAAGAAACAAGAGTGAAGTCCGAAACTGAGCCATAGATGGAAATCTTGCCATGGAAATATATTGAATACTAGATTCCACATGATGAATATAAAATTTACTTTGTATATACTTTGGAGTAGAGCAATTCTGGGGGCAGGGAGAATACTGAGGAGGGGAAATTATTTCAGTGAGACCTAACAAGGCCGTAATCTAAAGTAATGGTGGTGGGAAAGGAGAGCTATACCAAGTAAAGCTTCATTAAAGGAGAAGACTTGATTCCTGGGGGTGACATGGCAAGTGAAGGGGAAGAAAAAATTAATATATTCTGATTTTTCTGACTTGTACAGGAGGACAGTGTTAGGCTATACAAAAAGCTAAAAGGTAGAAATAGGCAGTACTGCTGGACAGAAGAGGTGAAGAGAAGAGCATGGAATATTTACTTTCACAGCTAAATATGGGTAGAGGACAATCTTTATCATTAGGAGGAAACTCCAAGGATAGGATGTATGCTCTGCTAAGTCACTTCAGTCATGTCTGATTCTTTGTGACCCCATGGACTATAGCCTGCCAGGCTCCTCTGTCTATGGGATTCTTCAGGTGATGATACTGGAGGGGGTTGCCATGCCCTCCTCAATAGGCTGTATACCTTCCCATTATATACACTATCATCCCTTCTCTCCCTTGTCTCCTAACTCATGCTATCTCTTTGGCTAGCTGTAGAGAATCTGAAATTCCCTTTAAATATACTTGATAAAAATCTAGGAAAATTCCCTGAAAATATATTGATTCAACTCAATTGTTTGATAGTTTAAATTCTGGTAGAGGGAAGGGACCCAAGACTCTTTAAAAAATGATAATTCTTAACCAAAAAATAATCCCATGAATAAGCTTTTGATTCTAACCTTATTGAATTAAGTCTGCCTCCTTCTTTCATAATCTTTCAGATTACCAGCCATGGAACATTGTTTAATTCTCTCATATTCCTATTGTTATTGCTTTAGAGATCTTAGCATAGTCAACCAAGGCTTCTAAAAACCATCCTAATCTGAAATCATAGAAGAAGAATAGTAAAAATAATAATACAAAGTATGCATCATTTGCTATGTGTCAGGTTCAACTGCTTTAAACATAAACTAATTTTATGATCACAAAGATTATTTCTATGACAAAGATTATTAGCACTATCTCTATTTTAATATAAAGGAACTAAGGCAAGGGGAAATGTAATAACTTTCCCAGTATATACAGAGTAAGTAGAAGAGCAAGAATTCAAATTTAGGCAGTTGGGAATCAGAGGGCTTGTACCTCATCACCCCACTATTAAAGGTGCGGATAATTAGACAAGGGACTCTGTACATTTAGTAAAGCTGGCACTCTCGCCCTCTATGGAGTCAGAATACAGTATCATATATGTATATATCAAATCATATATGAATATATTAACATATTGATACTGGGCATATTAAAACCACAAAGGCAAAATTCTCAACCAGGAATATAAAGAATAAAATCACACATCACACAGCCTGGGTTCATATCTCAGTCTGGCTTAGTACCTCAACTTACCAAGGTTTGAATTATTACAAGTTGAGTGACTATGGTTGTTGTTCAGTCGCCCAGTCATGTCCAGCTCTTCATGGCCCCATGGACTACAACATGTCAGGCCTCTCTGTCCCTCACCATCTCGCAAAGTTTGCCCAAGTTCATGTCCGTTTCATCAGTGATTCCATTCAGCCATCTCATCCTCTATTGCCCTGTTCTCCTCCTGCCCTCAATCTTTCCCAGCATCAGCATCTTTTCCAATGAGTGGGTTCTTCGCATCAGGTGACCAAAATACTGGAGTTTCAGCTTAAGCATCAGTCCTTCCAGAGAGTATTCAGGGATGATTTCCCTTAAGATTCACTGGTTTGATCTCCTTGCAGTCCAAGGGACTCTCGGGAGTCTTCTCAAGCACCACAGTTTGAAGGTACCTGTTCTTCGGTGCTCTATCTTCTTTCCAGTCCAGCTCTCACAACTGTACATGACCAGGGGGAAGACCATAGCCTTGACTATACCGACCTTTGTTGGCAGAGGAATGTTTCTGCTTCTCAATACACTGTCTAGGTTTGTCATAGCTTTCCTGTCAAGAAGCAATCGTCTGATTTCATGGCTGCAGTCACCATCTGCAGTGATCTTAGAGCCCAAGAAAAGGAAATCTGTCACTACTCCACCTTTCCCCATTCTATTTGCCATGAAGTAATGGGGCTGGATGACATGATCTCAATTTTTTTAATATTTAGTTTTAAGCTGGCTCTTTCTCTCTCCTTCTTCACCTTCATCAAGAGGCTCTTTAGTTCCTCTTCACTTTCTGCCATTAGAGTGGTATCATCCGCATATCTGAGGTTGTTGATAATTCTCCTGCCTATCTTGATTACAGCTTGTAACTCATCCAGCCCAGCATCTCTCATGATGTGCTCTGTGTATAGGTTAAATAAACAAGGTGACAGTAGACAGCCCTGTTTCTTAATCCTGAACCAATCCGTTGTTCCATACAGGGTTCTTACTGTTGCTTCTTGACCCACAAACAGGTTTCTCAGGAGACAGGTAAGATGGTCTGGTATTCGCTTCTCTCTCAGAACTTTCCACAGTTTGTTATGATCCACACAGTCAAAGGCTTTAGTGCAGTCGATGAAACAGAGGTGGATCTTTTTCTGGAATTCCGTTGCTTTCTGTATGATCCAGAGAATGTTGACAAGGTAATCTCTAGTTTCTCTGCCTTTTCTAAACCCAGCTTGGATGTCTGGAAGTTCTTGGTTCACATAATGCTGAAGCCTAGCATGCAAGATTTTAAGCATGACCTTACTGTCATGGGAGATGAGTGCAATTGTCCAGTGGTTTGAACATTCTTTAGTACTGCCCTTCTTGGAAATTGGGATAAAGATTGACCTTTTCCAGTCCTGTAGCCGCTGCTGGGTCTTCCAGATTTGCTGACATACTGAGTGCAGCATTTTGAGAGCAGCATCTTTCAGGGTTTTGAAAAGCTCTACTGGAATTCCATCACAACCACTAGCTTGATTGACAGCAGTGCTTCCTAAGGCCTGCTTGACTTTACACTTTAGAATGTCTGGCTCTGGGAGACCGGCCACACCATCATAGTTATCTGGTTCATTAATATCTTTTTTGTACAATTCTTCCATGTATTCTTTCCATCTCTTCTTGATCTCTTTTCCATCTATGAGGCCTCTACCATTTCTGCCTTTTATTGTGCCCATCTTTGGGTGAAATGTTCCCTTGATATTTCAAGTATTCTTGAAGAGATCTCTAGTCTTTCACCTTATGTTTTTTTCCCTCTATTTCTTTGCATTGTTCATTGAAGAATGCCTTCTTGTCTCTCCTTGCTATTCCCTGGAACTCTGCATTTAATTGGGTGTAAAGACTCTGATGCTGGGAGGGATTGGGGGCAGGAGGAGAAGGGGACGACAGAGGATGAGATGGCTGGATGGCATCACCAACTCGATGGACGTGAGTTTGAGTGAACTCCGGGAGTTGGTGATGGACAGGGAGGCCTGGTGTGCTATGATTCATGGGGTTGCAAAGAGTCGGACACGACTGAGTGACTGAACTAAACTTTCCCTTTCCCTTTCTCCCTTGCTTTTTGCTTCTCTTCTTTCTTTAGCTATTTGTAGAGCCTCCTCAGAAAACCCTTTTGCCTTCTTACATTTCTTTTTCTTTGGGATGATTTTGTTCACTGCCTCCAATACAATATTACAGACCTCCATCCATAGTTCCTCAGGCACACTGTTTACTCGATCTAATCCCTTGAATCTATTTGTCACCTCCACTGCATATTCATAAGGGATTTGATATAAGTCATACCTGACTGGCCTAGTGGTTTTCCCTACTTTCTTTAGTTTAAGCCTGAATTTTGCTATGTGAAGCTGATGATCTGAGCCACAGTCAGCTCCAGATCTGTTTTATTTTTATTTTATTTTATTTTTTTGCTGACTGTGCATAGCTTCTTCACCTTTGGCTACAAAGAATGTAAACAGTTTGATCTCAGTATTGACCATTTGGTGAGGTCCATGTGTAAAGTTGTCTCTTGTATTGTTGAAAAACAGTGTTTGCTATGACCAATGCATTCTCTTGGCAGAATTCATTTAACCTTTGCCTATCCATAGGGCTTGTGGCTCAGCTGGTAAAGAATCTGCCTGCAACTCAGGAGACCTGGGTTCCATCCGTGCACTGGGAAGACCTTCTGGAGAAGGGAACAGCTACCAACTCCAGTATTCTGGCCTAGAGAATTCCATGGACTATACAGTCCATGGGTTCGCAAAGAGTCAGACAGGACTGAGTGACTTTCACTTTCACATCCATAAAGCAACTATGAATCTGTTAGTTAATCTCTATTAGACTCATTTACTAATCTGTAATATAAATGTAATATAACCTTATTACAGGGATATGGTAAAGGTTAAATGAAGAGAATGTGCCTGAAGTACTCTGCCCATATTTATATCCTACTTACTCTGACATCATGCTATATGCCTTCAATGCTCTCATCCCTTTACATGTGTGAACTCATTTAATCCTCCCAACAAGCTTATGATGTAGACGCTATTTTTGTCATCATAGTCATTTTACAGGTGAAGACACTGAGGCACAAGGAGATTAAATAACTTGTACAAATTCATACATGTATATAACCGGCGGCCATGGCTGGTCCGGCTCTTAAGCCCTCTGTCAGCGGCCATGCTATGCTGCCACACTAAGCATAGCACTCGGTGTGTTAAGGCTGCCACCTTGCCGCCCAAGTGGGTCTCGTCCTTTTTGTGGGCAAAATTATTTCATCTCCCTTTTTCATATGCAAGGAATAGCCCCTGAAACACTACAGGTAACTGTTAGCTTAATAAGTAAGAAAAAATTCTGTGAGATGGAAGAATAAAAAATTTTAAAGGGCAGCTATGGAAGGAAGAATCTACCCTCCTCAACAATTGGTTGGAAGTCATCCCCTCTCCAAGCACATGCAGGGGTCGTGTTTATGATTGAACTGGATGTTACTCAATGGTCGACTAATAATCTTAGGCAGTTAATATCTCAAAGAGCCCTTAAACCAAAATAAACTTGTTTCTGCCTATCTATATGGTAGCGTCTAGCTAATGTGATGAAACTCTTTATAAGAAAAAAACCTCAAGCTTTCTTTCTTTTTTTCTTTTTGGTGCCAGATTGGATAGTCTATTGATGTATAACCACTTAGAAGTGAAGTCTGCCCACCAGTGTCTGACCATGTGCTCTTAGCCAACCAGTTGTTTCCCTCTCAGTTTCTCCACTGTCCACAGCTGCTGGATAATGTTATTAATATCCCCAAACCAGGTCTGTTCCAGAATTAGCAGTCAGGAAACGGTGGCTATTATCAACGTGATTTCAAAAAGCCACTAAACTTTCTTCGAAAAATCTAATCCCTAAGACTTCTTTTCCTGTCTATATTTAACATTGATTTTTCTATTTTAAAGCCAAAGATCATATTCCATTTTGAAGTCTAACAAATTCTAATCTCTCAGAAGGTTCAAACAATATTATCATTCACTATGAGTTTGAGCCATCTTTCTTTCTACTTTGCTGACATTTGGGGTTGAATTAATTCCATTACTGCTGTGCATCTTTCCTCTCACAGCCGTTATCCACGCAGTTGAGAATTATGGACCACACAAATCAGGTCAATGAAAAGTTCTAATTGTGCTCAGCTGTCTTCTTTCTATACCTTCCTTTATAATGTGGTAACAACAGAGGTGATTGCAGCCACCATCCCAGAACAGTGGGGTGACCCCGACTCTTAACTGTTCACACAGTTAAAGGGCAAAGCTTCCCAGAATGTCCTTTGTCTCTTAAAATGAAGTTGCTTTAGAGCTTTCCTAAATAAAAGCCCACAGTGTATTATGTACTGTGTATTTCAGGCAAATAAAAATGTTTAAATCCACAGACTGAAAATGATCTTCACACATAAAATGAAATCTGATCAGTTTACAGCCCAACATGAATAGAACTCCCAAATTAGGCACTTCCAAATTCAGCACAGCAAACCCTGCCAGCCACCAAAGGAATGGGAGAAATCAAAGCCCTTCTAAATCTTCCTTCCATGACATATAAAAGATTCAGCAGAGTAGAGGTCAAAGAATATGAGGGGGGAAAGGTATAAAGGAAAAGAAAGATAGCTGATTTTTTTTTTTTTTTAGTATGAAGGGATAGAACCTAATTATTCTTTTATGCAGAAAATCCCTTTGGCTGTACACATGAATAAGAGCACTCAAGGCAGCAACATTTTTCTTATAATTAGAAGAAATTATGATGTCTCTCTTGAAAGGCAGAATTTTCCTTATCATGAAAAACAGTGTTCTTTATCATCCTTACTTTTTATTAGAGCCTTCAAAATGAGGTTTTCTTGAGCCTCTTGAAATAAATCCATTCCACTTTGAACTGCCGGAACTAACTATTAAAACGTGGCCTGATTCATCCTGAGAAATGGCCATATGCACACTTGCCTGCAATCATAATGACTGCTAGGTGCATTATAAAGAACACTGGATTCCTCTCTCCCACAACCTGAACTGTGCCAAGATGGAAAATGTATGCATTACCCCTTTAAATAGGCTGGTGTGTCTCATCTTTACATTCATTTATTTATTTTTTTCAATATGTATTTCTTAAATGGCACTATGGGCAAAGCATTTGGTACAGGGCTGAATTTGCTGTGGCTGCTTGGAATTTAGCCTAAACAAAACACAGCACGTGAAAGATGATAATCATCAAGCCATGAAGGGAACTTTTTTTTTCCCGGATACAATTTGAAGGCCTTGGGAAGGTAACGGTACTCTTTAATTTCATACCAAACCTTCATGGGGAATAGACACACAGCTCCAAGTTGTTATCAGCAACCGAAGGAAATATTGACACCAGGGATGCAAAATCACAGTGCGGTAGCTGCTCTGCTTAGCTGTTCTTGCTGAGTTCTCAGGAGTGAGCCTTTTCCTAGGATGGCTTCCACACAGTCTGACTTAGAGGCTTGGTTTTTGGTACTTGGGCTCACTCTCTCCCTCATGAACACAGTGTGTGCAGGTCTCCCCAAGGTTGGTTTTGCCCACTCATCCTTTTATTATTTCCTTTATTATTTTTTCTTATATTTTTCATAATTCTCTTCCACTCTGTTTTTCACAAGCCTGAAGCACCTTTAGAGGGTTTGAAAAGGAGAGGAGAATAAATGAAAAACAATTCCAACACATGTGCCCCTATGAGTTGCAGTAAAGGACTGAGTTTGTCCCAGCATCTTAATATTAGCATTGAATTGTAGTTGCCTAGAATTATCAGCATTGAAGAAGGCAATAGCAACCCACTCCAGTACTCTTGCCTGGAAAATCCCATGGACGGAGGAGCCTGGTAGGCTGCAGTCCATGGGGTCGCTAAAAGTTGGGCACGACTGAGCTACTTCACTTTCACTTTTTACTTTCATGCATTGAAGAAGGAAATGGCAACCCACTCCAGTGTTCTTCCCTGGAGAATCCCAGGGACAGAGGAGCCTAATGGGCTGCCATCTATGGGGTCGCACAGAGTCGGACACAACTGAGGCGACACAGCAGCTGCAGAATTATCAGCATGCCTCCTTCTATTAGATAGCCTCCTTCCTTCAAGAACTTACTATATTCTATGTACTACTGTACCTTTAACCATCTGATCACCATAGTAGGTCTTTGGAAAGTAACTTACAATTGAAGAACTGATGTCTTTGGTGTCTTCCCTTATGTCCTCTACAAAAACTGTATTTGATTTATTTAAACTAAATATTTCTAGAACTCCAGTCATGCACAAGACACTGTGCTACACGCTCCAGGAAAAAAAAAAAAAGAAAGCTGTCTTTAGAAAAGTCTAAAGGGAAAAATAAACTGTGCACTAACTGTAATAAAGATGAAAGTTTTGGCTTGGGGGCAGAGTTAGAACAAGAATTAGACTCAAGCATATTATGAGTCATTCTTCACTTTCCTGTGTGTGTAATTATGGGCACGTATGTAAAAGACAACATTAGTCAACTCCAAAGGAAACAAACATCTACCGTGAGTGCACCATAGCCCCATACACATGAGCTGTAAGTATGCAGTGAACAGCTTTTTCAGTTCAGAGGGAGAGATGGAGCGTGTTTGGCTGAGGGAAGGGCTTTTTGTTTTGTTTGTTTTGGCCACACTATGTGGCATCTTAGTTCCCAACTAAGGGATCGAACCTGTACCCCACCTCCCACTACCCACCTCCCCACCGTGCATTGCTAACAAGGAGTCTTAATCACTGGAGTGTCAGGGAATTCCTTTAAGGAGGTGTTATTTTAAATGATCCTGCAAGGATGAATGAAATGTCATTAAGATAGAAATGTAATCTTGCATATGGAGGGAAAAAAAAAAAACCTAGGGCCATCAGAAGTTTTGACACGCAGGGGAATGTAAGGAAGGGCTTAGTCCTTTGAGTTGTTAGCTTGGCCAGGAGACTGGAGTGGAAAATTGATAGGACTCTATCAAAGCTAGAATCCCAGAAGCTGTGCCACCACTGAACCTCAAGAAATGAATACTTCTTCCTAGATTTTCTGTAGAAGCCCCTGTGTGACACCAGCTGGTGGTTAAAACCTCAAATGGGTTTCTTTAGGAGGAAGGAGTTTGAGTCAGTTGTATATATGTCTTGCATTCTTCATAAATTGAGAAGTTTATGTTATATACCAAGTGCTAAATAATTATTTATTGACAGACTAGTGAGCCTTATAAATTATACTAAATATCAGCTACAAACTAAAAATAAGTTCAGAGCCTTCTCTGATATTTGCACATTAGCTCACAGAAACCAGAGCTTTGAAACTCCTTAGCAACCATACCAGACAGGAGCCTGATCAAAAATAAATTGGGTTCTTGGATCCAGTTCCAATATGTGTATGTTGGAGAGCTTCTTCACACAATAAGCAATTCTTGGACACTGGCAGAATGTCCGAGAATTCGACTCCAATTGTGACATTATCTACCTGGAAATAGCATCAGATTTCACAGGTTAAGGGCTCAGCTCTTACAAAACTGCCATCTCCCTCTCACCCAGCCTCCCTTCAGGTGGCAGTAAAAAGCCCAAATTTTACCTGTACTTCTGACCAACTGGCTGTAAATCAGAAGTTCCCATGACCCCCTTCTCAAATTAGATTAATTTGCTAATACAGCTCACATAACTCAGAAATATTTTCCTTACTGGATCACCAGTTTATTATAAGAGGATGTAACTCAGGAACAGTCAAATGGAAGAGATGCAGAAGGCAAGGCATGGCGAAAAGGCAGGGAGCTTCCATGCCCTCTTGAAGCATACCATTATTCCTATATCTCCTTGTGTTCATTGGGGCAGAAGCTCTTTGAACAGTGTCCATTTGGGTTGTTACAGATGCTTCCTTACATAGGTGGGATTGATTAAGTCGTTGGCAATTGGCAATCAGCTCAACCTCTAGCCCCTCTCCTCTCCCCAGATGTCAGAGGGTGGAACAAAAGTTCTAACCCTCACATCACATGCTTGGCTCCATTGGCAGCCAACCCCCAACTACTTTGGAAAGTAGGTGCTTTCCAAAAGTCTGTTCATTGATATAGCAAAAGATACTTTTATCACTCTCAACACTTAGAAAATCCCAAGGGTTTGGAGAGTTCTGTGACAGAAATGGGACAAAGGTCAAATATATATTTCTTATTATAAATCACAATACCACAATATAGTTTTAGAAAAGTTTGATATTTTTCCCAAGTTGCTTTTTATGTGCGATCTCCAGAAATGTGTTATTTTATTGTATTGTATAATTAAAAAAAAACTGGCATAGTTTAAGAATACATAGTATATTATCCTAGCAATTAACTACTTATACTATTATTGATGTATGTGTTTATTCAAAACAGGCATATTGAATGCCAAATATGAGTCAGGCTTTAAAAAAGGTTGAGGTGATTATGAAGATAACTGAGATAGGATTCCTGCTTATAAAGCTTCACAATTTAGGATGCAGGGGGAAAAAAACAAACACAGTGGAAGGTTTTTACTAAGGAAACATCCATTGTTTCAACAAATACTGCCACTAACAGCATTGAAACTGGGTAATCCCTTATTTTTAACAATTGAAGGATCTGAGAATTCAGATTTTCTTTTAGACAAATATATTTGCCATTTAGTATTTTATCAAAACATTTATTGATTTTATAATAAGGAAAACAACAGCTGCATTTTTAAATTATAACATAATCACTGGACCTAAAGGATAAAAATTAACAATTTGGAAAGAAATATTTTAATAAAATGAACAATGAGAATACATGAAGAGACAAATAATTTTGTTTAAAAAAATTGCTTCTCTCAATAAATGTCCTAATTGAACACAAATGTATTATTGTTAAATCACAGAAAGAATTCAGAAAAAAAAGACTAATTTATATTGTGCTTCTTTTATAACAATTTGAAATAAATCCAGCCTATAATTGTTCTAATAATTTACTTTTAGAACTAGGTCACAGGATTTAAAGATCACTCTGGTGGGCTATATCTTCATGACTGCAAAGAATGAAAGTATCTTTAGAAATCACCAAATGATCATTTCATATACCTTCTCCCCATTTTTAATGATCTAAGTTCTTTATGTAGCCATATACTTAAACCAAATATGTACCTCATTTCTTTAATCCTTTTTTTTTTTTCAAAAATGTTTTTCAGATCTGATGCAAAATAAAAGGTATTTAACCCACAGGGTGAATTTCTGTTATAATTTCAGTGCAGGTAGAAGAATATTTGAAAATGCCAGTGTTTCTTGCTATCAATTCACATCCACAAGTTAGAGGTTTCTACAAAGGGTCTTTATAGTTCACCCTTTTGGACAAATGGCTGGATCATAAGGAGTTAACATAGTTTAAGACTTAATGTTCCTAGCAAAAAAAGGCTTACAGCAAAAGAATGAGTGCCAAGGGCGAAGCTGCTCTTTCTTGCTTCAGTGCTAGAGCTGCGTGATTCACAACTGCCAATCAGCTGATCTGAAAAGGATTTGTTCTTTACTGCATTTCTCCTTTATTGCTCCCACCCCTCTGGTCTGGTGTACATTGCCTCCAGCTAGGAGGGTTTAGAAATGGCTACTAAACAGACAACAAATGCTGTTCTCTGCATCAAAGGGCAGTGGACACTGTGGAGAGAAAGGGCTTTTGCTCACCCCCATTTCCTTTTCACATTTAGCCTTTGCCACTGCAATCCTGAGAACCTCAGGCCATTGCAAAAGGAGAAATTGCCTGTCAATTTCTAAAAAATTCAATACTGAGCTTTCACTGAAGATTTGGGGTGCTGAACTGGTTGCAGCTTCTGAAATACTAGCAGCAAAAAAATAAAAAATTTAAGTCTCCAGTACACACATTTTAACAAACACTGTGGCCACTGCCTAACCTGGTCACCATTATATATAAAGTGAGGAAATTAGACATCACAATTTACAGTTGAAAACAAAGAGTCTTAGATGAAGGTGAGAGCCAGGTTTTGCAATTACCCCTGCGTTGACGTTTGGAGCATCCTTACAAATGCTGGCCATGTTGTCACGACAAATGAGCATGTGAGTGCATGCATGAGCAACGTTAGTGGACATATAAAAATAGATTTATGTATAAATATTGCAGATGTATCTTTTAACCAGCATGGAGTAGTATCTTGGCAAATTTGATTAATGCCCCAGGGTTCTTTTCTCCCTTTGGTATATTCATGAAGCACCAGTTAAGAAGGTTGGAATTTTCTGTAGGTCTACTGGGGAGTAATTATCACTCAATGCATTAGCAGTGAAAAATCAGAGATCATTGCCAGCTTTCCTCACTTCCAAGGCAAGGCTAAACATTCCCTCAGATTGAGTCAAATGGTCTTTATTAATTTCTTGCACTAATTCACCAAGTGGCAATGCAGGAATAACTGGTTTCTGTTGCAGGTATTTCCATGCTGAGGAAAACACAGTTCTGAGAAGCTGTATTTTTGAACCATTCTAAACCAAAAATTTCTGTGTGCTCCAGACAGGCACACACACCCAAGGGATGTCTAGCTCGCAGGCTCTTGATAGGTGAAGGAGGTGTGGATTGGACCTGAGATGGGTTTGGTTTGCTGTTGTTGTTAGCTCTGAGCTGAAGTGCACAGATCCGATTAGATTATTGAGGCAGGCTGGAGGGAGTGAAGGCACCCCAGATGATGAACTCAGATGCATTGCTTAATTCCACCTCGAATCCCATACTGGTTCAGTTAGACACTGGAGCTTCTTTGCCAGCTGCAGTATCACCATCAACCCCTAGCGACAGGTCCAGTACTCCATCTCCCAGCAGAGCCCCCCAACACGCGCTACCGCAAACCCACCAGTCTGCTCCCTGCCTCTCCATTAATCCCACTGCTCCATATTAATTCAGCCTCCTAGGAAGTAGTGGGAGTGCGGGCCCATTAGGTGGTCAGTGGCACCGCAGACCACAGGCCATAGTGCAAAGAGTCAGATACCACTGAGCTTCGAGCCAGCCAAGCCTCAGCGTATCTGCCAACAATGGAGCAAGAGTCTACCTGGATGCAGCATCCATTGTTCTAATAAGAAATATATATATAGAATCACTTAACAGACCCAAGCCCCTAAATGTTATGTAATTTTGAGTTACAGACCCTTCATTTGTTAAGATACAGCATTGAGAAATCCAAGGAATACATCATTTTATGCTCCTGAAAGAATTTTCGTCTCCTGCCACCGTGAGGAGTATGTATAATGCCATTCAATTGTGGTTTTGTCACAAATGAACTGAATCCACGTGACTTAAGTGAACATGCACACGTGTATCTACCTAGAGAGATAAGAGAGTGAGAAGAGAAGGGATAGTGGGGGCGGGGTGCTGGAGAGGGCAGGCGCATGCGCTGTACAAAAGGAGGGGGTGGGGGGTGGGGGTGGTAACCAAAGGACTCACTGCAATGCAGTTTTACATACAGGCCTGTAGGAGCAACCGGAATGTTATTAGACCATAAAAGCACATCAGGCTGATTTATGGTTTCTGATCAAGGTTTCTGTGAAAATTACTCTGCATCACCGGCTCAAGGTGACTGCTACCATTAATGTGTGGAAAATAAATGAGATTGGGGACGCTGATAGCAGAGGAAGGGAAGGAAGCGCGAGGCAGTTTATACAGCACAGGTTCCCCATCTTGTTTTACAGTGCAGAGAAGCCTGTCATCAAAATGATTGCTGTGGGGCAGGAAAGGCAATTCTGGGTAATTAGATCTTATGGCGTGTAGCCGGTGCTTTCTTACAGCGAATGAATCAGGATGGTCGGGCGAATGCCTGCTCTCCGCATGCCATCTTTTCTATTTTCTGCTCATATTCAGAGAGTGTAGTTTAAATTTAGGAGGAGAAGTATGGCAATACTGTTTTCCTGACTCCATTTGACTCTAATAGTATTCATTCCCAGTCTACGGTTTTCCCGACTCTATTTGTTTCTAATAGTATTCATCTCTCCCCAATAAATAATCTTCCAAATTGGAGACTTTCCAAGAGAATTGATGTCTAGGAATATTTTATATGTCATCCGATGGCAACAAAAGAGTTCCACTGGCCTTTTCCATTCCTTCCCTGTTTATAATTCATCACTAAAACATTTTATATATGAAATGCCCTACTGCCTGTTTCAATATAAACAAATAGCATATACCCCAAGGTCTTCACATGAGATAGTTGCTGCAAAAGGTATAAAAGCTGTTTGCTTGCAAAACGCCCTGCTCTTCCTCCTTTTTCCCTTTGTTCTTTTAGTCATTGTGAACTCTGCCTGAGCATTTGCTTGTATTTGGTGTCTTCATATTAGAGTTGGAAATGGCACTCTCTTCCAGGATTTTGACTCTACATGCAAGTAGACAGCCCTGCCTTTTGGCATGCTTGGATAAAACTGAGTAGATGAAAAGATTTTCAAATCTTTTTTTTTTTTTTTTAACTACACCCGTTTCTCTAGCTATCCTAAAACTTGCCCTCTGATGCTTCTGTCTATCATCCCCCATCTGGAACATGCCAGTGTCTGATGTTCCCAGCTGCTTTTGCTGTACTGATGGCCACTAAGAGGCATAGCTCCAAGGAAACCCACAGGCCTAGAAAACACTCAGCCCACTTAGCCAAGAAAGAACAGAGACCTGCATTTTCCCCTCGCCCTCTGTTTTTAAGTAAGGCTTTCACTTTAGTGACACATCTTACTCTTAGGTGCCCATGTCTGTGTGATAGCTGGGCTGGATTGAGACTTTCATCCCTGTACATACACACAGACACACACCCTGAAATACTGCCTCAAATACACATTGAGGATTGGTGCTGCTTACCCATGTTGTCAAGGATTCTGTTTCAAAAGCTCAAACACAGTCTCTAGATGATCCCCAAAATGCCCAGTACCCAAAAGGTTTAATTGAAGCAAGGGATTCTAATATCCGTACAGCATTTTAAAGTCTTCAGAAAAGCTTGCTTTCACACCATGCCTTTTTATCATCACCACAGTAGCAGGAGATCTCTAAGATGGTCATTAATGATTTCCATCTTCAGAATGGAAAATGCAAGCTCAGAGGAGCCACTTGTTTTGCCTGAAATCATTTCGTTCACAGTAGTAGAGCCAACTCATTTTCTTTACCTTTCTCCAAGTAGGCTACTATAGTTATAAAAAACAAAAAAGAAAAAAATCATCCTGGGAGAAAACAGACTGCTATTCTTGTAGTGACTCAGCTATGAACAAGAGACAAGACACCAGACAAGACTCCTAGCTGCTTTGGTTCCCTTGATTTACTCAACTATGTGGAAACCCACTCTAGCCTGGAAAATTCCATGAACAGAGGAGTCCGGCAGGCTAGAGTCCTCATGGGGTCTCAAAGAGTAGAACACAACTGAGCACATGTGCCCATATGGACTAGAAATTGTCTATAGTATCTTCTAGAACTCTCCTTTTTCTATTTTCAATATCTTTCTCAGGAGCTATACTATGTTGGGAAGAATATCCAGGCACTGTCAGCATCTTGGGAGAAAAAGAAAAGAACTGTCTTCCCAGTTACCGTTCCCGTCTCCAATGCTTACCTATGCGCATGCAAGCCCCATCAGCCCTCCCCACAACCATTCTGTTTGGAAGAGAAAATTTTGAGACAAGAGAGAAGCCAGCAATTCTTAGGAGCATTCTTAGGAACATATGAGTATCCTAAGATGCCTGCCTCATTTTAAGATTAAAGTTTAGCTCTGCAAATAATTACTAAAGTCCATATGGAGGAGAGGGCACATCCAGAGGCCCCAGAGGAACATGTGCCAAAGAAGAGCATCATCTGAGATGCTGCCAGATCGCTATTGCTTCATGGCAGTGGCACAAGCTGAACGAATCTAATACATCTCCCCTCATGTGGGGTCATCCCCTCATATGGAGTCATCCCCCCATTATGCAGCTTCATTTAATTTGGCTGATGCTACCTTTTACTGCAAATGATTCTACAGTTTGCTAGTTTCTTTAGCTTCAAAAGGATTATTTAGTTGACCTTCAGAAAGGTCCATTTGTAAACTCAAGGATAATGGCAGAATATTTGGAATTCAGCCACTTAAGAGTATATGGGAATATTGGGGGTGGGGAAGCCACATTCCTGCTTTAGAAAACAATTGTTTTGCTTGAGAGGTAAAAACTTGATTGATCATAGATCTTACCTTCTTCAAAAACATCTTTTCCAGAAAATTGTCCCTGTGATGACTATGTTGTTTACTGGATTTCTGTGGCCCATTCCCACGATAAAACATGTCTGGGGTTTCAGTAACTGCAGTAGGCTTGGTGGAGAGTTTTGAGTTCCAGATGTGGTAAAATCCCATTCTCAATCCTGTCTTCCCTGACCAAAGCCCAACTCCCCAGGACCAAAGGGAAACTGAAACACGATTGAGAAAAAGGAGTATAAGTCCCACAGAAAATATTTAGGAGGCTCTCAGGATGTGACCCGGAGAAGGCAATGGCACCCCACTCCAGTACTCTTGCCTGGAAAATCCCATGGACGGAGGAGCCTGGTAGGCTGCAGTCCATGGGGTCGCTAGGAGTCTGACATGACTGAGCGACTTCACTTTCACTTTTCACTTTCATGCATTGGAGAAAGAAATGGCAACCCACTCCAGTGTTCTTGCCTGAAGAATCCCAGGGAAGGGGGAGCCTGGTGGGCTGCCGTCTATGAGGTCGCACAGAGTCGGACACGACTGAAGTGACTTAGCATAACATACCAGGATGTGACCACACTGACTAGGAGTCATAAAAAGGTTTAGGGAAGATATAGTGCCACACGAGTGGCTTAGCCCAGCGACCAGCTGCTCTGAAGTCAACCAATTACCCTCAGGTTTGCTCCAGTGCATCAGAATCAATTGTTTTAGCTAATAATAATGAACACTGTATATCTGACTTCACACAAAAGGCACTAAAATCAACTGCAAGGCTGAGAGAACCACGGAAGTGTCCTGGGACACACGTGTATGTTTTAGAGGAACAAGTGAGTAGGAGGGAGATGGGGACCACCTTTCCTCCACATAAAACTTGAGCTGGCTCTTCTCCTTCGCCCCCAGACAAAAAGCAGTATAGCTAAACTGCTTAAGTCTCAGTTCTTCGTAATACATAAAGCAGACCTTATCTCCCTCCATTAAAAACCCTGCCTTTCCTTTCAGATAACCAGCAGAACTAAAATGCCACATTTTCTTTCCTCTAGGGAAACACATCATGGTAGGCGTGTTTAAATTTAGGGCGATGGATGGAAACAATTTGCCTCTCAGCCCTTGAAGCCCAAATCCTCAGGCCTGTGCATTTCCTGAGAGGATCGGTGCTTACACAATAGCCTCGTGTTTTGTCAGTTTTGCTGTAAAAATACCCAGCAATTTCTTTAAGTACTGCAATTTTGAAAATTTCCAGAAGACATCATCTAGTAGCCAATCAGACAGTAGAAGCGGGAAGAATGACAAAGCTCTTCAATAAACAGAACAGAGTCTCTCCAAACTTTACATAATAAATACAGTTGACCACAAGGAAGATTTCATTGTCCTTGTGTTCCCTACTTATTTAGTAAACTCTTAGAGAAAACTTTTCTAGCTACACTCTTCTAGCTCTTAGGTGTGCAAGAGAATGTATCTGAAGAAGCACCCTTGCCCACAGGGTATGAAGTAGTTGTTGCTACTAACCATTTTCAGGACAACCTATTGTGGCACGTTGTGAACATTAAAGTTTGTTTGGATTCAGAAATTAAACTTTTTCTTTCCTTCCCTTGTCAGCAGAATTTTGTTTAAAATGTAGTGTTTTTTTGCCTTCAAGGAGAAGGAAATTATCTTCTGATTC
The DNA here is from genome assembly GCF_019923935.1 of Bubalus bubalis. Lineage (NCBI taxonomy): Eukaryota > Metazoa > Chordata > Mammalia > Artiodactyla > Bovidae > Bubalus > Bubalus bubalis. The sequence continues at coordinate 34,560,547 of NC_059176.1, forward strand.
ACTTTGGTTACAAAGTCTCGGCACAATCTGTTGCAAACCAATGGTGAGGTATTATGGAAAAGGCAAAAAAGAAAGGATGAAAATACTTAAACAAAATATCTTAGACAAAAGCAGAGAGGAAAGGAGCTTCCTTGTCAACCTAGAAAGAGATTCTGCCTGGCTGAGGGAAAGGAAAAGAGAGAGAATGAGGAAGGGCTGTTATGATAGATCTAGAAAATCCAGGGTGGGTGCCTGAGTGGATGCCTGCTTTACAAGCATGACTGGTAGGGAGCATTTGTATCTTCCTGACAGACATGGTCTGGGCATCCAGAAGCTGTCTGGAAACTAGATCAACACAGCAGACCACTCAGCCATCCCATGCACCAACTGTCAGGCTGGAGTACTTTCTGTTATTTCTGGAGAGAATTTCTCTTTACTTCTAAGCAACAACTTGCCCAGAGATAGCCCAGCTGGGGTGATGCTCATCCAGGTCCACAGATATGTTGGGTCTCCACTAAAATAAATCTTTGAGAACCAACCCCTCTCCCCATTCTCCACAGGCACCACTAGGACCCTGACCACCTGAGGTTTCAAGACAAAGAAGCACGGGGTCATGACATACAGGAAGGCAGCAATGAGTGGAACCAAATGGAAATCTACTTGAGCCTAAGGCAGTGATCTCTCCTCCCAAGGAAAATAAGCTCTAGGATTTCACAAATAGTTCAGCCCATTTGTCAGGATACAAGAGCTAGTTGGGCTTTGAGAACAGGCAAGGTTTATTTGTTGTGCATGCCTCCATTGGAAACTCACTTATATGGAAACTTATATGACTCTACTAGGTGAAGCCATATAAAATCTTCAAGTGCTTCACCATTTTTAGTCTACTAAAATGGCAATTTTATGTTGTCTAACACAATCATAGACTCTGGGGACTTGGGAAGCCAGTTAGCAATGGAATTTCTATATAAGACAACAGAATTTCTATATAAGACTTAGAAGTGTTATTTTGGTGGAGGGTGGAGACATGTAAGAAATTTACAGGGAAGCGTCATTTGCTTAGCACACACACTGTTTTTACTTAGTCCACACAATTGCTTGGAATGCTCCCTTCCTGCTCTTCTCACCTAGCCATCCTTGCCACTTGATCCCAGTCACTGATCCCAGTCATTCCTTCTATCAAATACATAACTAAAAAATATATATATGTGTTTTGTTTTTTTTTTTTTAGATTTTGCTGTAGAGGCTTTATTTTTTTTTCAGTTCACCTCTTCCTCTACCACAATGACTTTCATTATCACACCAAGATCTGAGATTCCCAAATCAACATATACGCTCCATGTTGCTCTTCAGTCTCTCAGTTGTGTCCGACTGCAACCCCATGGAATGCAGCATGCCAGGCTTCCCTGTCCTTCACTATGCCCTGGAGTTTGCTCAAACTCATGTCCTTTGAGTCAATGATGTCATCCAACCATCTCATCCTCTGTTGCTCCCTTTTCTTCCTGCCCTCAATCTTTCCCAGTATCAGGGTAGTTTCCAGTTAGTTGGTTCTGAGCATCAGGTGGCCAGACCATTGCAGCTTTAGCTTCAGCATCAGTCCTTCCAATGAATATCAAGGGTTGATTTCCTTTAGGGGAATGGATAGATGACTGGTTAGATCTTACTGTCCAAGAATCTTCTCCAGCACTACAGTTCAAAAGCATCAGTTTTTCAGTGCTCAGACTTCTTTATGGTGCAGCTCTTACATCCATACATGACTACCGAAAAAACCAGAGCTTTGACTAAACAGACCTTTGTTGGCAAAGTGATGTCTCTGCTTCTAATATGCTGTCTAGGTTTGTCATGGCTTTTCTTCCAAGGAGCAAGCATCTTTTAATTTCATGGCTGCAGCAGTCACCATCTGCAGTGATTTTGGAGGCCACAAAAATAAAACCTGTCACTGTTTCCATTGTTTCCCCAACTATTTGCCATGAAGTGATGGGACCGGATGCCATGATCTAAGTTTTTTGAATGTTGAGTTTTAAGCCAGCTTTTTCACTGTCTTCTTTCACCTTCATTAAGAGGCTCTTTAGTTCCTCTTTGCTTTCTGCCATAAGGGTGGTGTCATCTGCATATCTGAGGTTATTGATATTTCTCCCGGCAATCTTGATTCCAGCTTGTGCTTCATCCAACCCAGCGTTTCTCATGATGTATTCTGCATAGAAGTTAAATAAGCAGGGTGACAATATACAGCCTTATGTACTCCTTTCCCAATTTTGAACCAGTCCATTGTTCTATGTCCGGTTCTAACTGTTGCTTCCTGACCTGCATACAGGTTTCTCAGGAGGCAGGTAATGTGGTCTGGTATTCCCGTCTCTTTCAGAATTTTCCACAGTTTGTTGTGACCCACACAAAGTCTTTAGCATAGTCAATGAAACAGAAGTAGACGTTTTTTCTGGAATTCCCTTGGTTTTTCTATGATCCAACGGATGTTGACAATTTGATCTCTGGTTCCTCTGCCTTTTCCAAATCCAGCTTGTACATCTGAAAGTTCTCAGTTCATATTAACTGTTGGAGCCTAACTTGAATGATTTAGAGCATTACCTTGCTAGCATGTGAAATGAGTGCAATTGTGCAGTAAACATTCTTTGGCATTGCCCTTCTTTGGGATTGAAATGAGGCCTGACCTTTCTTTCTCAAATATTCCTCCAAGCTTAAATATACTTACATATATATACATATATATGTATATGTATGTCACTAAGGTCAATATGTCCCATTCCAAACTCTCCAGTTTCTCACTTTATTCAAAGGAGAGTAGTTTAATTCAAGCTCCATTACATGGCTCCCAAGTTCATTTTTTCTGAGCTTGGCGTCTCCCACTGAGTGTTCTGACAGCTCAGATCACTCCTCTCCTTGTCACCCATGTGTGTGGACTTCATTCAGGTCACTTCCTCTCCCATCAGCCCCTGCGCCTTGTTACCAAGTCCTGAATCACTCTAATTTCACAAATCTCTCATTTCTTTTCAATAATTCAGCAATAGTAAGTGCTTTATATGTCCCATTCTCTCTCCTGACGATTCCTTTCTATCTCTTCCTTCCCCTAAATGCTGTCTGAGTTCAGGCCCATATTGCCTTCCCACAGTCTTGCTTCCTATTAGACCATCCCCTACATTGCTGCCAAATTAGTATTTTCATCATTTTTATATTTTATGAATCGAATCCAAGATGGATGACTCTTTAGCAAATAAGATGAAAAAAAGAGAGAAAGAAAAATGGAAACTGCCATGAGGCTGGTCACTGAAAGCAAGACAGAACCCCACAGATATGGAGAATATTATGGTGTCCATAGTTTTTCAAGAGAATGGCAGGCTTAGTCATGATTCAGGCATGGACAGAACCAGAATTTCCAGGAGGGAAAATTAGGTTCTCATTAAAAATAAAAATAGGAGTGATAGGTAACTCCCAGGCATCATAGAGGGTGGCCAAGGCTAAGCTCCACTGGATTTAGGAGTAGACACCCTGATACTTTTGTAATATTACTTGTTTTTTATGTAGTCTGATATGAGAACTTGAGCAGGGATGTGTTTTGAGGGAGGAAGTTACATAGGTCTAATTTTCTGGAACTAGGGAAATAATTCAGAGACTGATAAATGTGCTATTTCTCTACCCCCTACACATTCGCTTACTTTTTATTGTCTTTAATTATCAATGAAATCCTCACTATGTCCTTCAGCCTATTTTTCTAGCCTTGCCTTTGACAGCTCTCCTAAGTATACCTATTGATCCATCCAATCTTGAAACGGCCACACTTATCTAATTCATGGTTTCCTCTCCCTGAAATCCTCTTACTTCCTGGTGTGTGCTATTCAAAATACTACCCACCATTCAGTGCTGGCTCAAATCCCAACTCCTCCCAAAAGTCTTTCTGAATCAGATTGATTGAATTGCTTCTTCCTTTGGACTTTGTATTTCTCATACTGCATGCCTGGTTGAAACCAAATTCTAAGGATTTAACTCAATGCCTGCACATAGTATCCAGAAAAAATACGCTGATTCTCTTTTGTTCTGGACATTACACCATGTTCAGGTGCTCTCATCTAGTGCTTTCTAGGAAATTAAAAATTTTTTTAGACAGAGGGCATTACATTCACTGATTAATGCTTTAAGGGGCCTATCATGATTTATATAAAACAGGCCTCGGTCAAGGTTTATCTAATTTATTGAATTATCTAATTATATATTAAGTTGTGTAGATCAAGTATGGAGCATTCCCTAGACAGTGAATATACATGTTCTGCCATTCATGTTTGCATTCAAATATCAAAGCTTCAAATATAAAAGCCTCACCTCTTGAATATTTGTAGAATTCTCTTACACCATTATTTCTGAGAGTCTCCAACAGTGCCGACAAATGTCTGTGAATCTGTCATGATGGTCACTGCATGCAACTGCTTCCTGGTAAATATCATGCAGCCTAGGCACCACCATCCTACTAAGGAGCCCTTCAAGGCTGGAATTCTATTCCTAATTCAATTGCTGCCACTGCCATAATTGAGAGATCACAACTCCTTCTCATTGGTTTTTGAAGTGGGAAGGAGAAACTTTCTTCTGCATCATGCTTAACTAATGGAAGTGAAGGCAGGGTGGGCATGAGCCCTTTAATTAGAATACAGAATCACAAAGTTTTATAGCAGCCATCAACAACTTTCACTCACCATCACAGTTAGTAAGACCATGGCTTAGCAGTCCAGGTTCTGTTAGTCCCACAGACATGCTACTTATATCTAGCCATCTAGCCTTGCTACTGCTTTTTTGGTACCTGATTGCCTAAGACTTAGCACCATTGCTGCGCTTCCCTGGTGGCTCAGAGAGTAAAGCATCTGCCTGCTTTACTCTCCTTTCTTAAATGCAGGAGACCTGGGTTTGATCCCTGGGTTGGGAAGATCCCCTGAAGAAGGAAATGGCAAACAACTCCAGTACTCTTGCCTGGAAAATCCCATGGATGGAGAAGCCTGGTAGGCTATAGTCCATGGAGTCGCAAAGAGTAGGACGTGACTGAGTGGCTTCACTTTCTCTCTTAGCACCATGGCTGCTGTCAACTATTCCCTCCAGCATTAGCCCTCATCACAGCCACAACCATGGTGGCTGCAGCTGGCGAACCAATGACACCACAAACATTGCTACTAGTGTTGCTGACTCCCTGTGATCATTTGAGTAAAAAAAGTGCTACTTGATCAAACTGCCTATTTTACATTGTTATGTAGCTCTCCACTCATTCACTTGGGCAAAGGTAATACAGTAAGAAACCTTGTTAATATTATTTTATGTTCCCTTAAAATGTGTCCCCAGCAAAGTTGTCTGAAATCCATTCAGCTTTTTTGATTAGTGTGTGCAGGTAGCTACATTCAGGTCTTCCCCCACTCCATCCCTACCTCTCACCCACCCCATGTATGGCTGGATTAGAATGAGTTCTGGTGACAGGCATATAGCTATATGAGAATCAGTACTGCCTTTCTCCCTTCTGCCCACTCTGTTCAGTTCAGTCACTCAGTCATGTCCAACTCTTTGCGACCCCATGAACCGCAGAACACCAGGCCTCCCTGTCCATCACCAACTCCTGGAGTTTACCCAAACTCATGTCCATTGAGTCGGCGATGCCATCCAACCATCTCATCCTCTGTCATCCCCTTCTCCTCCTGCCCTCAATCTTTCCCAGCATCAGAGTCTTTTTCAATGAGTCAACTCTTCGCATGAGGTGGCCAAAGTACTGGAGTTTCAGCTTTAGCATCATTCCTTTCAAAGAACACCCAGGGCCGATCTTCAGAATGGACTGGTTGGATCTCCTTGCAGTCCAAGGGACTCTCAAGAGTCTTCTCCAACACCACAGTTCAAAAGCATCAATTCTTCAGCACTCAGCTTTCTTCACAGTCCAACTCTCACATCCATACATGACCACTGGAAAAACCATAGCCTTGACTAGATAGACCTTTGTCAGCAAAGTAATGTCTCTGCTTTTTAATATGCTGTCTAAGTTGGTCATAACTTTCCTTCCAAGGAGTAAACGTCTTTTAATTTCATGGCTGCAATAACCATATGCAGTGATTTTGGAGCCCAGAAAAATAAAGTCACCCACTGTTTCCACTGTATTCCCATGTATTCCCATGTATTTCCACTGTATTCCCATGTATTCCCATGGGAAATAGATGTATTCCACATCTATTTCCCATGAAGTGATGGGACTGGACGCCATGATCTTAGTTTTCTGAATGTTGAGCTTTAAGCCAACTTTTTCACTCTCCTCTTTCACCTTCATCAAGAGGCTTTTTAGCTCCTCTTCCCTTTCTGCCATAAGGGTGGTGTCATCTGCATATTTGAGGTTATTGATATTTCTCCCAGCAATCTGGATTCCAGCTTGTGCTTCTTCCAGCCCAGCGTTTCTCATGATGTATGAGAAACATCATGGCTCACTATTTCAGATGTCTTTTGTCATGAAATCTCTCTCAGGGTTCCTATTTTCTTTCCTGAAAAGGACTCCGTTAGAGTTACAGTGGTCTACTCGATATGTGACTATATCCTTGAACCTCACTGGGGCTCAGGTCAAAGTATTTTATCTACTGAGATCTCCCATCCCAATATAAATTAGTGAATGCAAGCGATATGGGGCACATGATGTGGCATTTGAGCCCTTTATCCTGACCATACCAGACATCTCTATTCACTGCATATCAAAAATTACTTTTAAAGTTTTCTAAAGTCTTTGGAGAAGACCAAGGAATTAAAAAATTTGACCATTACCATGCTTAGCTATTTAGAATAGTTCTTGTCAGTACATTTTCATGCGATATTAATAACTACCTAAGACTCAGGGCTATACCACCCAAAGAAGAGTAAACAGTGCAGAGCACTCAGAGCTGATAAAAGTGCCTGTTCATAGTAGCCAGACTGGACACACACTTCCAACAGGAAGTGATGTAAAATTCACAACTGCCTTCCAGTCAAAGCCTATGAAACAGGTGAAGAAACATTAAAGTATGACCCATAATGAAGAGAACATTCATCAAAAGAAATGGGCAGAATTGGTACATATGTTGAAATTAGCAGAGGGCATTGAAACGTTATTATGACTGCAGTTCACATGTCCAGAAAGTTAAATAGAGATATGAAAGCTATAAAAAGGGATTCAAACAAAACATCTGCAGGTGAAACCTTTAACATCTGAGGTAGAAATTACATGGGGTGGGACTGGTGGAAGTTTAGACGTTGCCGAAGAGAAGATTGAAAGATCAATTATCTCGAACACATACCAGTAGAACTAATTCAAAATAAAACACAATCAATTTAAAATGAACAATGAGCTGTGGGAAAACTTGAAGTTACCAAATATATGTGTGATGAGAATTCCCAAAAGGAAAAGGGAAGAAAAGTTGAAAGAAGTAATAGCTGACTTTTTGTCCAAATTTGAGGGAAACTATAAACCCATGGTTCTAAGCTCAGTGAATCTGCAGCAGAAGAAACATGAATAAAATATATAATAATCAAGTTGCCCAAGAGAACAGACACGTAGACATAGACAGCAGCAGATTTCATGTTGGAAGCAATATAACTTCAAGAAGAAAGTGGAGCAACATCTTTAAAGTACTGAAATTTTAAAATAGTCATATAAGCACTAACTTAGAATCCTATACCCAGCAAAAATATCTTTCAAACTGAAAGTTAAATAAAGAAATTTTCAGAAATATAAAGCCTTAGAAAATTTATGATGAGAGGACTTGGACTTACAAGAAATCTTTAAAACCTTCTTCAGGTGAAAGTAAAGTGATACCAGACAGAAGTATGGGCCTACACCAAGTAATGGAGAGACTGGAAACAGCAGCACCTGGGCAAATGCATGAGATTTTCTTCTAACTATTTATTATCTTTAAAATATAATCGACTATTTAAACACATGTATAATATCAGATCAGATCAGATCAGTCACTCAGTCATGTCCCACTCTTTGCCACCCCATGAATCACAGCACACCAGGCCTCCCTGTCCATTACCAACTCCCGGAATTTACTGAGACTCACGTCCATCGAGTCAGTGATGCCATCCAGCCATCTCATCCTCTGTCATTCCCTTCTCCTCCTGCCCCCAATCCCTCCCAGCATCAGAGTCTTTTCCAATGAGTCAACTCTTCGCCTGAGGTGGCCAAAGTACTGGAGTTTCAGCTTTAGCATCATTCCTTCCAAAGAAATCCCAGGGCTGATCTCCTTCAGAATGGACTAGTTGGATCTCCTTGCAGTCCAAGGGACTCTCAAGAGTCTTCTCCAACACCACAGTTCAAAAGCATCAATTCTTTGGCGCTCAGCCTTCTTCACAGTCCAACTCTCACATCCATACATGACCACAGGAAAAACCATAGCCTTGACTAGACGGACCTTTGTTGGCAAAGTAATGTCTCTGCTTTTGAATATGCTATCTAGGTTGGTCATAACTTTCCTTCCAAGGAGTAAGTGTCTTTTAATTTCATGGCTGCAGTCACCATCTGCAGTGATTTTGGAGCCCAGAAAAATAAAGTCTGATACTGTTTCCACTGTTTCCTCATCTATTTCCCACGAAGTGGTGGGACCAGATGCCATGATCTTCGTTTTCTGAATGTTGAGCTTTAAGCCAACTTTTTCACTGTCCTCTTTCACTTTCATCAAGAGGCTTTTGAGTTCCTCTTCACTTTCTGCCATAAGGGTGGTGTCATCTGCATAGCTGACGTTATTGATATTTCTCCCGGCAATCTTGATTCCAGCTTGTGCTTCTTCCAGTCCAGCGTTTCTCATGATGTACTCTGCATATAAGTTAAATAAACAGGGTGACAATATACAGCCTTTACGTACTCCTTTTCCTATTTGGAACCAGTCTGTTGTTCCATGTCCAATTGTAACTGTTGCTTCCTGACCTGCATACAAATTTCTCAAGAGGCAGATCAGGTGGTCTTGTATTCCCACCTCTTTCAGAATTTTCCACAGTTTATTGTGATCCACACAGTCAAAGGCTTTGGCATAGTCAAGAAAGCAGAAATAGATGTTTTTCTGGAACTCTCTTGCTTTTTCTATGATCCAGCAGATGTTGGCAATTTGATCTCTGGTTCCTCTGCCTTTTCTAAAACCAGCTTGAACATCAGGAAGTTCACGGTTCACATATTGCTGAAGTCCGGCTTGGAGAATTTTGAGCATATATGTATAAAAGTAAAATAAACTATTATCTTTAAAATATAATCGACTATTTAAACACATGTATCATATGTATAAAAGTAAAATATAAAACAACAGTAGCACAGAGGCTTTGAGGGGAAAGATGGAAGTGGACTATTGTAAGTATCTTAAACTGTAGGTGAAGTGGCATAACACCACTTGAAGGTAAACTGTAATAAATTTAAAATGTATACTATAAATCCTAAAACACTAGAATAACAAAACAAAGTATATTTTTATAGGTAATAACCCAAACAAAGAAGATAAGGTGAAATTTTAAAATATTCAATTATTCCAAAATTAGATAGAAACAGAGAAAAAGAACAGAGGGAGTAAATAGAAATAAGAGAGCAAAATGGCAGATTTAAATCTAGCTTTATCAATAACCATATTAAATATAAATGGTCTGTATATTCTAATCAAAAAGAAGAGATTATCAGATTTGATTTTTTTTTAAAAAAAGACCCAACTTTATACTCTCTAGAAATATAAAAAATAAAGGAATATAAAAATACAACACACAGACACCAAATAAGACAAGAGTGACTATATTCAATTCAGTTCAGTCACTCAGTTGGGTCTGACTCTTTGCAACCCCATGAATTGCAGCACACCAGGGCTCCCTGTCCATCACCATCTCCCGGAGTTCACTCAGACTCATGTCCATCGAGTCAGTGATGCCATCCAGCCATCTAATCCTCTGTCGTCCCCTTCTCCTCCTGCCCCCAATCCCTCCCAGCATCAGAGTCTTTTCCAATGAGTCAACTCTTCGCATGAGGTGGCAAAAGTACTGGAGTTTCAGCTTTAGCATCATTCCTTCCAAAGAACACCCAGGGCTGATCTCCTTTAGGATGGACTGGTTGGATCTCTTTACAGTCCAAGGAACTCTCAAGAGTCTTCTCCAACACCACAGTTCAAAAGCATCAGTTCTTCGGCGCTCAGCTTTCTTCACAGTCCAACTCTCACATCCATACATGACCACTGGAAAAACCATAGCCTTGACTAGACGGACCTTTGTTTGCAAAGTAATGTCTCTGCTTTTGAATATGCTATCTAGGTTGGTCATAACTTTCCTTCCAAGGAGTAAGTGTCTTTTAATTTCATGGCTGCAGTCACTATCTGCAGTGATTTTGGAGCCCAGAAAAATAAAGTCTGACACTGTTTCCACTGTTTCCCCATCTATTTCCCATGAAGTGATGGTGGCTATATTAATAACAGACTAATTAGAATACGTCTCTTCCTGTAAGTATCTCTTCCTAAATGCCCCACAGGAGTCTCAGTGAACATGTCATCTTTCCCCAAAACTGCCCCTTGCCTGTGTTCACTTCCCTGTGAGATGACTCTTTCATTAACTTAACCCTTTTGCTTGAAACTAGAAAACAATGGGCCAAGAGCAGTAAGCTTTCAGATTCGCAGCAGACCCTGCCTTCACTATATGCTTTACAGCCTATATTTTTTTGACTTAAGAGATGATGACCTAATTTTACCTGCAGTAACCTCAGCATGTCTTCCACCATAGACTGTGGAGGGAGGGTCATAAAGAAAATCTCCATGCCCTTGGAAGATCATCCTGTATTTCCAGTAGCTGGCCATTCAAGGCTCGTACCCTCTCACCCCACCATTTATTACCAGACTATTAAAATACTTTCCTAACTGGCTTCTTGGCTCCAGTCTCCATATATTCAATGAAGACACCTCTCTCCCCATTGCTAACTATATTTTCTAGAAAAAAAAAAAAGAACCAATGACTTAGCATGCTGTGTGAGACCCTGCCTATAGGATGTCTCATATCTAATCTATCCATGCCTTTGCCATACCTTATTCTCTAAACTTGATATGTTGGTTTGCCCTCCAGCTTTTGCTTCATTCATTTCTTCAGCCTAAAATGCACTCTCAACCCCTTTTCTGAGCTTCTCTGTTTGTTCAGATGGTAAAGAATCTGCCCGCAATGCAAGAGACCCAGGTTTGATCCCTTGGTCGGGAAGATCCCCTGGAGTAGGAAATGGCAACCCACTCCAGTATGCTTACCTGGAGAGTTCCATCAACAGAGGAGACTGGTGGGCTACAGTCCATGGAGCCACAAAGAATCAGATATGACTGAGTGACTAACACTTTCACCTGCACCCCATTTCTACACACCAAGAAAAATGCCCAATTATTTTTCAAGTCTTAGACAAAGTATTATCTCAATGAAAATGTTCTGATATCTCTCCCTATTCTAATCATAGTATAACTCATGTCATTTATGCCAAACTGCTTTTGTTTTATGTGCGCGAGCCTGCTTAGTCGTGTCTTAATTCTTTGCGACCCCATGGACTGAAGCCAGTCAGGCTCCTTTGTCCATGGAATTTCCCAGCCAAAAATACTGGAATGGGTTGCCATTTCCTCCTGCAGGGGATCTTCCCCAGCCAGAGATCAAACCTGAGTCTCCTACATTAGCAGGATTCTGTACCACTGAGCCACATGGGAAGCCCGATAGCACCTATAAAATGTTTTTACTTTGTATGAAGAAATGCCTTGTGGTTTACACAACTTTTATACTCAGGACCCAACACAGGGTATCTGAATCTTGGTACTACTGACATTTTAGACCAGATAATTCTGTGTTGTGGGGGCTACCCTGTCCATTGTCAGATGTTTAGAATTGCATCCTTTGCCATTAAATAGCACTCCTCCACCTTGGTCATGACAATCAAACATACTTTCAGACATGGCCAGCATTCCCCCTATGGGAAAAATTACTCTGAATGAGAACTATTGGCCTAATACATTTTTGTTGTTGTTCAGTCACTAAGTTGTGTCCAACTCTTTGCAACCCCATGGGCTGTGGCCTGCCAGGCTTCCCTGTCCTTCACTATCTCCCAGAGTTTGCTCAGATTCATGTCCATTGAGTCGGTGAGGCTATCCAGTCACCTCATTTTCTGATGCCCTCTTCTCCTTTTGCCATAAGTCTTTCCCAGCATTAGGGTCTTTTTTCAGTGGGTGGCTCCTCACATCAGGTGACGGAAGTCCTGGGCACTTAAAAGCATGTGGAATAAGATCATATATTGCTTTTCAGGACTGGCAGACAGTAAGCAGAAAAAGGTAAAACTTAACCTATCCCACATTTAGGCTTGAGAAGAGAGGGATACAGTGGGTAAAGAGAGAACCAATAAAAAAGCTACAATATTGGAGCCTGGTCTTGGGGGTTGGTGGGGGAGGGAGGGCGTGGTGGAAGGGCTCTGTGTGCAATCAAAGGTGGATCAAAACATGAATGTGTCCTCTCTTCTGTTTACAAGAGAAGTCCAAGCTAGTCAGTGTAGAGCCAAACTTTGAAGTCTGGTTCTTACCCTGAATCAAAAAGAGAACTGTGTGGAGTCTCCAAGATAAACATGATCAAAGCAGGCCAGTCTACATGCATATCCAGAATGGGCAAGTATGTGCTCCAATATCCTCACCAAAATGCAAACAGATTTCACTGGTTCATGAAGGTGAGCAGATAGATATCTCCTCCATATTGATCACTGCCCTCCTAGACACCTGAGAAGCAACGATAAACATTCCATTCCAGTGGAATATAAATGAGGTAGAATCCCCTGTCTTCCCAGTTCTGGATTTGGTCACCAAGATTTGGGAGACACATGCAGAACTACAGAAGGATCTGGATTTAGATTAGCAGGGTTTTTTTGTTTGTTTGTTTTTGGAGAGGTCAAATATATTTTTGCACTGAAATGATGAACATGTGAGAGTCATAATAGAAATGCAGGAATCATAAATAGCAAAGCTAATGCTAACACAGCAGCAGTGCTAGAGATCAGCAAGGAGGCATGACTGAATGTTAAAAATAAAATAGGTTCTGAACAGACATACCAAATATAGGAATTTTGTTTTGTTTTGTTTCTGGAAGCCAGTGTAACAAATGATGGTAATAGTAACTTTGGCAGGCTGCTAAAAAGCTGGGCATCTCAAAAAATGATTCTCTCTTCCCTTGCAAAAATTATGAAAATGAAACTGGGATATTTATTTCCCTTTTTAACACAGCAGGGATCACATACAGCAGATAAGCCTAACAACGCTCTAATGCGGGAAGCACAGATGTTGTTAAGAAGTGACCATCGTCATTATCCACACAATGCATCAGATACCCAAACTGTGCCTTTGTCTTCCTCCTTGGCCTTCAAAGTGCTGTTTCTTTTTCCCTATAAAATCATAAAAGATGTCATTAAAAAACAGAGTGGCAGGTCCCCAAATATCCTCCCTCTCATCTCATCCTATGCTGAGTCCCAGAAAGAAGAAACCCCAAACATGTAGTTTAAAGATTAGTACACAGAACATGGAAGAACTTCTTGATTCAACAATTAACATTTTTGTTATTCAGTATTTCCATTGTGTCAAGACTTTGTATCAGGTTCTGTGCCAGTGAAAACATATACAAAGAATCCAAGGAAACATTGTTTTTCTGGAGCTTGAGAATTGTTAAAGAGAACAATAGGCCATGAAGCAACTGTATGTTTACAAAGCAGACTGCTTAGAGCAGAGAGCAGAGGCAAAGCAAGGCCCGGAATCTTTAAGGGACCTCAATCAATGAAGGCTTTCAAGGAGAAGGTTTAATTGTTAAAGGTCCCTGACAGACACTTAAAAGTAGAACAGACCCTTATCAAACTGAGAGAAAATTAGATTTAATAGCACTTAAAATCAGAGGGGTAAATTAAAGGGCATTGGTATAGCTGCACTGGCAACCATGACAGTGTGGCTCCATCTCTCTGAGCTTCATTTTTCTCACTCATACAATGTTACAGAAGTAATTCCTTCTACATAGGCAGGTTGTGAAGTTTAAGTGAGGTAATGGGCCTTGCTCATGCACAAGGAATGGAGTTGTTGCTACTATTATTGCAACAAATTCCATGAACTTAAAATTTTTGGACAGGAGAACAAACACCAAATTGATCAAAGGTCATTGTCTCTTGATACTGGGATGAGATGTAAATTGACTTTCTACTTTTCTGCATTTTCTGTATTTTCTATAATGAGCATACATTATTTTATCATCAGTAAAACATCAGCCTTTAAAACAGATTTTAAATGTAAATTTAATCAAATGAATTATTTGGAAGAATAATCAATGTTAATCCAACTCACATAATCAAGTAGCTTTTGAATGTACAAATCCTTGATTATATTGTGCCAAACACTGTCCTCAGCCTTATACAGAAATAGGAAAGCATGCTCCTGGGCTGCAGGGAGATTAGTCTTATGAATAAATGTCTCCTTTCTTCTGTTTCGCCATTAAAGCAAGTAAACTGCAGTTACATACATAGATCTGCGTGAAAAACTTACCAAAGTCCAAGTCTTAAAGGTTCAGGATCAGGAATTAAATGATGTGAATTCAAGTGCTGACTAATATCTAGCAGTATTAATTGACTGCCTACTATGTGCTGGGACATTTTCTAGGCATGGGGAAAACAGCAGTAAACAAATATGTAGCTTTGGATGTGGTCTTGTAACCTTTCTTACCTGTCCAATGGAAAGAAAGAAAGGAAGTAACAGATAGTGTCCAGAAGAAAGTAAGCACACAGCATCCTTGTGTATTGAATCTTACCCATCAGCATTCAAACGTGGTGTACGTCTCCCATTTTTAAAATAATCATCCAGTTTCTTTGATTCTACACTCCCTTCCAGTTACCCATTTACTTTTTCCCTCCTGTTGCTTGACTACCCTGAAGATAAGTGTTGTCCATACTCACTGTTTCCAACCTCTCCCCTCCTGTTCTATGTTGAGCACATTCCAGACAGGGGTTGGCCCAGAACCTGCTTCTGTCACCCGGGATTCAGCTAATAAATACTATGCCTTTGTGCAAACTAGAAAACGGCACCCACCTGCATGGGTATATTATAAATAGCTGTGGCCTCCATATGCATGGAGCAGAGGCGGGGAGAGCTTCAGGACCACTCACATACTTGAACAGACACCATTGTGCAAGACGTGCCAGCCCATCCACAGTGCTGCTTCTGTGGCTGCCGGTGGTTAAGCCTACTGATCAGTTCTCAGCCCTGATGTTGCCTGCATTGCCAGCAACGTAGGCCAGGGTGGATTCCTACCTACTTTTTGAAGCACCTTCATTACAGCACATTCTTTTGTTTTTTCTTTTTTTTTAACTCTTTTTCTCCTTTCTGGCTCTTCCCCCCCACCCAATTTTATTGAGATATAACTGAAATAAAACATTGTATAAGTTCACATTATACCATGTGATGATTTCATACACGTATATACTGTGAAGTGATTACCACAATAATTAACACCTCCATCACCTCACATAGGTACCATATGTGTGTATGTGTTCCTGTGCCTGTTTGGTGAGGTCATTTAAGATCCTCTCTTCTAGCAACTATAATGCAATATCAGGAATTATAATTAACACACTGTACATGAGCTCCCCAGAACTTATTCATCTTTTAACTGGAAGTTTAACCAGTATCTCCAGCACCTTCAACCAGCATCTCCCCATTTCTTCTTCCCTCCAGCCCCTGGCAACCACCTTTCTAATCTGATTCTGTAAGTAAAATATTGCACAGTATCTTATATATGGAATCGAAAAACGTAAAAGCAAAAATATCAAACTGATAGGAGCAGGGTAGAAGAGGGACTAATTGTCAGGGGCTGGAGGAAATGGGGAGATGTTGGTAAAAATGTACAAACTTTCAGTTATGAAATTAATAAGGTCTGAGAATCTAATTAAAATATGGTGACTATAGTTGATAACACATTATTGTGATTTTGAATTATTTTAACAACAACAAAAAAAGTATTTGTCCTTCTCTGACTTCTTTTGCTTGGTATAATGCACTCAAGGTCCATCTATTTTTTTCGCATGACAGGATTCCATTCTTTCTCATGGATAAATAACATTCTGTTGTTTTACATATATGTGTACACATATATAAAAGTGTGTGTATATATATATATTGTACACCATCTTTTTTATCCATTCTTCTGTCAATGAACATGAAAGTTGTTTTCATGTCTTGGCTATTGTGAGTAATACTGAAATAAATAAGGGAGTACAGATATTTTTCAAGAAACCAGTTTCATTTCCTTTATGTACATACCCAGAAGTGGAATTGCTGGATCATATGGTAGTTCTATTTTTAATTTTTGAGAAACCTCCATACTGTTTTCCATAGTGGCTGTACCAACAGTGCATAAGTGATTGATTTTCTCCACATCTTGCCAACACTTATCTCTTTCCTTTTGATAATAGCCATTCTGATACATCTGAGGTGGTATCTCATTATGGCTTTAATTAGTGATGTTGAGTATCTTTTGGCTATTGGTGTGTCTTTGGAAAATGTTACTCACTTCCTCTGCCCATTTGTTAATTGGATTATTTGGGGTTGTTTTTGCTATTAAGTTTTCTGATTTCTTTATATACTTTGCCCTTTTCTTTATCTTGTGTATATACTCTACGTTTTTGTTCTGCTGTTACCATGGGGTATATATAAAACATCTTACAGATTCAGTAGTCTATTTTATGTTGATATGGACTTAGCTTCAATCTCATACAAAAATTACCCTTTTGCTCACTGCCATTTTATGTTTTTGATGTCACAATTTACTTTTTGTATTATATATCCATTCACTATTGTAGCTATAGATATTTATATACTTTTGTCCTTTAATTTTTATACTAGAGTTAAATGGCTAATATATCACTATATTACAGTGGTAATAGTGTTCTAAATTTGAACATATGTTTTCCTTTACTGGTGTTTTGTATATTTTCATATGTTTTTATGTTACAAGTCAGCAGCCTTTTATTTCAAACGTGAATAACTCCTCTGCCAGCATTGGAAGGCCCTAACCCATAAACTCCTGTATCCATCTGCCTCTCAGTCATTTCCCTCTGGGTACTTAATAGACATCTCAAAGTTAACAAGGCCAAACTGAGTTCCGGTCACTTCTCTAACCCAACATCGTCTTCGATCATCATTCTAACTATTCAGATGAAAAACTTTGTCTTTCTTCTTTGTCTCATGCCCCACATTCACCTACAAGCATATTCGTCAGCACAACCTTCAAGTGTTGAAGGAATTCAACAATGTCTTACTACCTCGACGACTCACGCTTGATCCAAAGCAAAACCATTTCAATTGCTTCCTAACTGTTGGATCTGCTGCTTTTCTGGTCCCCCTTCAGTCTGTTTTCCACATAAGTCAGAATGAGCCTGTTAACCTTCAAGTCGGATTATTTCACCCGTCTCTTGAAAACCCCCCAGTGGGTTCCTGGCTAAACCAGAGAAAGTCAGTGCTGGTGACGTCACACCAGTACCCCCTGCTGACATCTGGCCTGGGTTGCCTCTCTGACCTCATCTCTCATATCTCGGCCCCCAGCACACACTTTTAATTTTTCTTCTGCCACATTTACTGATTTATTTTCCCTTGGGTGTGTACTTACCTCAGGGATTTTCTGCTTACTGTGCCGGTGTTTTTTCCTCTCCCTTCAGAAAACTCCCTTATTTACTCCCTACTTTGTTCTCAATGATGCTTCCATGACAATCATCTTCAAACCACAACACTCCATTTTCCTGCCTTACTATTCAATAATATAAAATATAATTTACTTATATTTTGTTTTTTTTTCGTCTCCCCCCAAAATAACATAAGGTCCACGTGGGTAAACCATTTTTTGTGTTAACTCTTTTATCCCTAGAACCTCAGCTGCTGCTGCTGCTGCTGCTGCTAAGTTGCCTCAGTCATCTCCGACTCTGTGCGAACCCATAGACAGCAGCCCACCAGGCTCCCCCATCCCTAGGATTCTCCAGCTAGAGCCTAACAATTAGTCAGTGCTCAAAAAAAAATTGTTGAACCAATATATTCGCATACATGTAAATTTTAAATAATAAAAAGAACATATAATATCCATCAAGAGTGGCAAAGATTTTTCCTTGACTATTTCCAAGTGGCAGCCCCAGAGAAGTTTCAGAAAGAAGAGAAGGTTCCAGTGATTCCGGAAGTGACTGACCAAATGCCTGAAGTCACATAGCAAAATGCAGGTGCTGGGGAAATAAAGGCAGTAGGAGTCCTCATTTGTGAAATTTACCAAATGTATATTTCTTTTATTCTCAAGCACAGGTCAAACTCAGATGACTATAAAAAAGATTCCTAAAGAGATAAATTAGATAGGTCAGAGAAATTTAAGGAGACTAAATTAAAAGTGTAGAGTAGTAAAATATACATGTGTAGGCATGTTGACTTGCCTAGAGCCAGACATCCTGGAATGTGAAGTCAGGTAGGCCTTAGGAAGCATCACTATGAACAAAGCTAGTGGAGGTGATGGAATTCCAGTTGAGCTATTACAGATCCTAAAAGATGATGCTGTGAAAGTGCTGCACTCAATACGCCAGCAAATTTGGAAAGCTCAGCAGTGGCCACAGGACTGGAAAAGGTCAGTTTTCATTCCAATCCCAAAGAAAGGCAATGCCAAAGAATGCTCAAACTACCTCACAATTGCACTCATCTCACACACTAGTAAAAGTAATGCTCAAAATTCTCCAAGCCAGGTTTCAGCAATATGTGAACCATGAACTTCCAGATGTTGAAGTTGGTTTTAGAAAAGGCAGAGGAACCAGAGATAAAATTGCCAACATCTGCTGGATCATGGAGAAAGCAAGAGAGTTCCAGAAAACATCTATTTCTGCTTTATTGACTATGCCAAAGCCTTTGACTGTGTGGATCACAATAAACTATGGAAAACTCTGAAAGAGATGGGAATACCAGACCACCTGACCTGCCTCTTGAGAAACCTATATGCAGGTCAGGAAGCAACAGTTAGAACTGGACATGGAACAATGACTGGTTCCAAATAGGAAAAGGAGTACATCAAGGCTGTATCTTGTCACCCTGCTTATTTAACTTCTATGCAGAGTACATCATGAGAAATACTGGGCTGGAAGAGGAACAAGCTGGAATCAAGACTGCCGGGAGAAATATCAATAACCTCAAATATGCAGATGATACCACCCTTATGGCAGAAAGTGAAGAAGAGCTAAAGAGACTCTTCATGAAAGTGAAAGTGGAGAGTGAAAAAGTTGGCTTAAAGCTCAACATTCAGAAAATGAAGATCATGGCATCTGGTCCCATTACTTCATGGGAAATAGATGGGGAAACAGTGGAAACAGTGTCAGACTTTATTTTTCTGGGCTCCAAAATCACTGCAGATGGTGACTGCAGCCATGAAATAAAAAGACGCTTACTCCTTGGAAGGAAAGTTATGACCAACCTAGACAGCATATTAAAAAGCAGAGACATTACTTTGCCAACAAAGGTCCATCTAGTCAAAGCTATTGTTTTTCCAATAGTCATGTATGGATGTGAGAGTTGGACTGTGAAGAAAGCTGAGTGCCAAAGAATTGATGCTTTTGAACTGTGGTGTTGAAGAAGACTCTTGAAAGTCTGTTGGACTGCAAGGAGGTCCAACCAGTCCATCCTAAAGGACATCAGTCCTGGGTGTTCATTGGAAGGACTGATGTTGAAGCTGAAACTCCAATGCTTTGGCCACCTGATGTGAAGAGCTGACTCATTGAAAAAGACCCTGATGCTGGGAAAGATTAAGGGCAGGAGGAGAAGGGGATGACAGAGGATGAGATGGCTGGATGGCATCACCGACTCGATGGACATGAGTTTGTGTGAGCTCCAGGAGTTGGTGATGGACAGGGAGGCCTGGCGTGCTGTGATTCATGGGGTCACAAAGAGTCGGACACAACTGAGCGGCTGATCTGATCTGAGACATGTGGAGGTTCACTGTTGTCAGCAGTATATTGTCTCCTTTTCTTCCTTTTCACACCCCCACATTTAAGTGTGGTTATTCCATCAGCACTGGACAATGAATTGTGAATTTTACATCCACTTGTCACTACCTGTACTTGGCAGTTTTCTTTGTATTTATCTGGTTTGTGTTCTGTTCACTGTGATTCTTGAATCTGTGGGCTGATGTATTTGATCTATTTTAGAAAATGCTTAGCCATTGTCTTTTCAAATATTGATCTGTCCCATCCTCTCTCATCTCTTTCTTATACTCCAGTTATATACATATTAAACCATGTGTCTGTATCTCTCATGTCCTTTATGCATTATTTGCCATTGTTGTTCTTAGTTGTTTTCTCTCTGTGCTTCAGTTTGAGTTTTTATTGACCTCCCCCTGAATTCTATAAGCATGCCCTTTGCCTTGTTCAAGTAAAATTCATTTAATATCTTGAATATTTTAGTTCCAGAATACTCATTCTTTTTCATAGTTGTCAATTATTTAATAAAATACTCTCTTCATCCTTTCTGTCAGTCTTCTATTTTTTAACCTGTTTAAGGTTTTTTATAGTCTTTGTCAATTCAACATGTGTGTATCTCTTCTATCAATGACTTTTTCCCCCTAATTAGACGACACATTTTCTTGCTTCTTTACACATCTTTGAAGTTTTTATTATGTACTAGACATAGCATGTAAAATAAACAGGGTCTAATATTGATCAAATTTTTTTCCAAGAAAGGGTTTACCTTTTACTGAATTGTTCAGATGAGTTGAGAGTCTGATCAAAACAATGCTATCAGGAATTTAGTTTAGTAGTCAAAGCCAGGTTTTAGCTTTAATTGGAATTAGTCCTCCTCTAGTATCATCTGTATGTAGTAGGCCCCTCCCTCTAGGGCAACTTTTCCTTCAAAGCACCATGAGACTTTGAGTGATTTATTTCTCTAGTCCAGCCCTCCAAGATCCCCATACTACCCTATCACTTAAATATCTTGTGGAAAAAAACAAGCCAGGAGATCCTTCTAGATTCCAATCTTTCACAATAGCTCATGTGGCCATCAGATGCTCTGCTGGTTTCCCTTTCATTCCAGTTGTATCCTTCTCTTTGTGGCAAGCCCATCCTCAGTCCATCTCCAGGCATGACAAATGCCACCATAGGAGAACGTATCTTGTGAGCTACATTCATCAAGCCTCTCCATGTCTAAAACTTCAGTTCACTTATTTTTTTCTTCTAAAGCTCTCCTATGTCTGTAAATATATAAATGTTATGAATATTGTTTTTTTTCTTAGTTACAGCTTCCCACTACCTCTTACAATATAACTATTAACACCAGTGGATATCAAATTCTATATTTAGGATTTACTTGGTAAAACCTAAACATAGCACTTCATCACTGATCAGGCTTTGAAATATTAATTGTGTTATTCAAACCATTAGAAAGTATTGCTAGTTCTGTCTCATTTAATACTTTGATTTGCATATCATCTGTATATTCAATCAGTAAATTAACTAGGATTGTTATTCTGCGGAGAAGGCAATGGCACCCCACTCCAGTATTCTTGCCTGGAAAATCCCATGGATGGAGGAGCCTGGAAGGCTGCAGTCCATGGGGTCGCTAAGGGTCGGACACGACTGAGCGACTTCACTTTCACTTTTCACTTTCATGCGTTGGAAAAGGAAATGGCAACCCACTCCAGTATTATTGCCTGGAGAATCCCAGGGACGGGGGAGCCTGGTGGGCTGCCGTCTATGGGGTCGCACAGTGTCAGACACGACTGAAGTGACTTAGCAGTAGCAGCAAGTTATTCTGGCTATGGTTAACTGCAGATTTTTCTAATGAAATATTAGAAATCTGCTTGAATTGATAGCTTCATCAATTAACACTCTTTAAGTAAATATTCAAATAGATGTTAGATCATTCTTCACTAATGATATCTTCTCATGTCACTTCTTCACCTACAAAAGAGATTATCAGTGGGAGTTAAGGGGGCTAGAGTAATTATGGCAGGCTGGCTTAGTTTCCCTAAAACACATAAAGTAGTAACAGTCAGTTGTTTTGAAGTTGATAACTTATAAGTTACAATTATAACTCTTAATAGTTGTACTAGTAACTTAGAAGTGGTGGTACATTATTCAGAATACTTAAAATCATTGCAAGCTGAATAGATAAAACGTCCATCTTAAATTTGAAAGCACAAGTCACTGAAGAAAATACAGGTTTCTGTCTGAAACATAACAGAAATTCTAATAAAGGATATCAGCACATGAAAGTAAGATGCTCTGAAAGTGATATTTGTGAGAAAGTGGTAAGAAGAGAAGCACTTTTCATTTGTACAAATGTATTTCTTTTAGTTCCAGTAAGTTATACACCAGGTTTTTTTTTTTTTTAATTTGATTTAGTTTTACTTCAAAATAAACACATTTTTATTATGCTTTTAAATACATGTATGTAGGTTTTTCAACACTGATTGTACATTGCATTACCCACAAGTCTTTGTTTTGATATCCATGAGGGATTGAAACATTACTATTACATCAAAATTTCTGGGAAAGGAGCCCACCAATGTAATTTTTTTAAAGACTATTTTAGTTTTAAGTCTACTATAAAATGGAGACAAAGGTACAGAGATTTACCATAAATCCCCAACTCCCACATCTGTATAGCCTTCATGATTATCAATACTGCTCACCAGAATGCTACATTTTTTACCAAAGATGAATTTGCATTAATGAATCATAATCACTCAAAGTCTGTAGTTTACCTTAGGGTTCACTCTTAGTGTTATACATTCTATGGATTTGGAAAAATGTATAATGACGTATGCCCATCACTATAATATCATACAGAGTATTTTCACTATTCTAATAAAGCTCTGTACTCTCCCGATTCATCTTTTTCTCATCCCACTCTTGGCAACCATGGATCCGTTTGTCTTCATAGTCTTACCTTTTCCAGGATGTCATACAGTTGGAATCATGTAGTATGTAGACTTCTCAGATGGGCTTGAGCTCTCACTTAGTAAACTGCATTTAAAGTTCCCACAGGTCATTTCATGGCTTGATAACTCATTTCTTTTTAGCACTGAAAAAATATTACATTGAATGAATATATAATAGTTTTATCTATTCATCATGGTTGCTTCCAGTTTGGGGCAGTAATTGATAAAGCTGCTAGAAACATTTGTGTGCAGGTTTTGGTGTGGGCATAAATGTTCAGCCCCTCAGAAGAAATATCAAGGAGTGAGATTGCTGAGTCGGATGGTCACAGTATGTTGAGTTTTGATGGAAACTGCCAAACTGTCTTCCAAAGTAGCTGTGCCATTATGCATCAACGTTTCCTGTCGTTCCATATTTATATGCATATCTAAATCTCATTCATTTTATCTGACCCCTTTGGATCTAACAGTCTGGATTTTTTATTGCTTGTTCATATTTGATTTTACTTTTTGACTCGCTCTGAACTTACTGACTATATCTTGGTCAGTTCCCTAGCTTAGATCCAAGTTTAAGAATTTGGTATTCATCAACTTTCACTGACCCACATAGTCTGTGTAGGGGAAATCCAATCCTTACTCACAGTTGAAAATTGCTGCTTTACAGAATTGCTCTCTTATATTGAAACACTAGGCATGATTTTCCATGATCATGGCCAACTTCAGTCATAGGCTGGGCAACTAGAATGGAGGTTTGAAATGAAATAGCACAACTTTCCAAGTAAATATATGTTACAAACTTATAATAGAGCAGCTGGAGTAGACTCAGTTTGGTTCAGTTCAGTCGCTCAGTCATGTCTGACTCTTTGCGACCCCATGGACCACAGCACGCCATGCCTCCCTGTCCATCACCAACTCCCAGAGTTTACACAATCTCATGTCTATTGAGTCAGTGCTGCCATCCAACCACCTCATCCTCTGTCGTCCCCTTCTCATCCTGCCCTCAATCTTTCCCAGCATCAGGGTCTTTTCAGATGAGTCAGCTCTTCACATGAGGTGGCCAAAGTATTGGAGTTTCAGCTTCAACATAAGTCCTTCCAATGAATATTCAGGACTGATCTCCTTCAGGATGGACTGGTTGGATCTACTTGCAGTCCAAGGGACTCTCAAGAGTCTTCTCCAACACCACAGTTCAAAAGCATCAATTCTTCAGCACTCAGCTTTCTTTATAGTCCAACTCTCATATCCATACATGACTACTGGAAAGACCATAGCCTTGACTAGACAGACCTTTGTTGGCAAAGCAATGTCTCTGCTTTTTAATATGCTGTCTAGGTTGGTCATAACTTTCCTTCCAAGAAGTAAGTGTCTTTTTATTTCATGGCTGCAGTCACCATCTGCAGTGATTTTGGAGCCCCGAAAAATATAGTCAGCCACTGTTTCCACTGTTTCTCCATCTATTTCCCATGAAGTGATGGGACCGGATGCCACAGTCTTAGTTTTCTGAATGTTGAGCTTTAAGCCAACTTTTTCACTGTCCTCTTTCACTTTCCTCAAGAGGCTCTTTATTTCTTCTTTGCTTTCTGCCATAATGGTGGTGTCATCTGCATATCTGAGGTTATTGATATTTCTCCCGGCAATCTTGATTCCAGCTTGTGCTTCCTCCAGCCCAGCGTTTCTCATGATGTACTCTGCATAGAAGTTAAATAAGCAGGGTGACAATATACAGCCTTGATGTACTCCTTTTCCTATTTGGAACCAGTCTGTTGTTCCATGTCCAGTTCTAACTGTTGCTTCCTGACCTGCATACAGGTTTCTCACAAGGCAGGTCAGGTGGTCTGGTATTCCCATCTCTTTCAAAATTTCCCACAGTTTATTGTGATCCACACAGTCAAAGGCTTTGGCATAGTCAATAAAGCAGAAAGAGATGTTTTTCTGGAACTCTCTTGCTTTTTCAATGATCCAGTGAATGTTGGCAATTTGATCTCTGGTTCCTCTGCCTTTTCTAAAACCAGCTTGAACATCTGGAAGTTCATGGTTCATGTATTGCTGAGACCTGGCTTGGAGAATTTTGAGCAAGACTTTACTAGCGTGTGAGATGAGTGCAATTGTACTCATCTTTCCCCTCTCCAGTAACAGTAGCTTGAGCATTCTTTGGCATTGCCTTTCTTTGTGATTGGAATGAAAACTGACCTTTTCCATTCCTGTGGCCACTGCTGAGTTTTCCAGATTTGCTGACTAGCAAAGGCAAAACAAGGCTGTTAAAGTGTGTGGGTGTTTAGGTAGTGAGAGGAGGTAAAATTGGTTGATTTCTGGAACCAAATTAGAATGCGACAGGAGCAAAATCCTGGTTATTGTCAAGTTAGGTCACATTGCCATGTGATTATATAGATGGGGAAGATGATAGTACCTGGGTTCAAAAGTTCTGACATGAGATCCCTAAGGGAATGTTCTGTGACTCAGAGAAAGTCTAAAAACTGTAGAAGGTGTTAACTGCACAAGAACCTAGAAGTCATCACTTGAGCTGGAATTACAGATCAGACAAACAAGAAGCATGGCTCCATACTAAAGCTTAGCAAACACTTGATCAGAACTCTGTACCAGTTTCTGCTCTGCCTAGAGCCCAAATTACACCAACAAGGAACACTATGTAGGTCATAGATTACATTCAATATAACCAAAAGGCCCAGTTAGATTAGAATTGAATGGGGCAGGAAAGTGATGGTAGGTAGATAGATAGCATGAAAGTGAAAGTTGCTCAGTCATGTCTGACTCTGCAACCCCATGGACTATACAGTCCATGGAATTCTCCAGGTCAGAATACTGGAGTGGGTAGCCTTTTCCTTCTCCAGGGGATCTTCCCAACCCAGAGATCGAACCCAGGTCTCCCACATTGCAGGCGGTTTCTTTACCAGCTGAGCCACAAGGGAAGCCCAAGAATACTGGAATGGGTAGCCTATCGCTTCTCCAGTGGATCTTCCCAACCCAGGAATCAAACCGGGGTCTCCTGCATTGCAGGCAGATTCTTTACCAGCTGAGCTGTCAGGGAAGCCCAGATAGATAGCATGGACCAAGTAAATAAGTCAGGGGTTAGTGACACAGAAAGAGAACACTTTTCTGTAATGAACTGACAAGAGGTTAGGTAGGTAGAAGAAAGGTTGCATGTTACCTCAAGGCTGAGAGGTAGAGAAGCAAGGAGGTTCTGTGCTCAGTGCTTGCTATGGGACCAAGAAGTGCTTATGAGTGAGAAGTGGGTCTAATATCACAGTGTTTTATCATCTTGAGCAGACCACATTTCTTATCAGGCCTCTGATCATGCAATAAGTGCAAAAGGATTTTAGGAACTGAACTAATTAACAAGTCAAAGATCACTACAGATATGATCAAAACCAGCCTATGCAAACTGTAGGCTAATAACTCAAGGGAGCAGAACAGATGCTGACAACCTACAGAGCAATGTCTTCCAGTCTTAGAATTCTGGATCTGCAGGGAGACCCTGAACTATGGTTAGGAATGTTTAGATCCTTATGTGTTCCAGGCATTTTCAAATGATGAGATAATATACTATTCTTTTCAAATGTCTGCTGATACCATAAGGTTCAGTTCAGTTCAGTTGCTCAGTTGTGTCCGACTCTTTGCGACCCCTTGAACTGCAGCATTCCAGGCCTCCCTGTCCATCACCAACTCCTGGTTAATCAAATATAAATT
Organism: Bubalus bubalis; assembly: GCF_019923935.1. Classification (NCBI taxonomy): domain Eukaryota; kingdom Metazoa; phylum Chordata; class Mammalia; order Artiodactyla; family Bovidae; genus Bubalus; species Bubalus bubalis. The sequence continues at coordinate 34,587,148 of NC_059176.1, forward strand.
AAGAAATATCATTTTATTGAATCCATAGAAGTTTATTTTCATTCTGTATTTTCTAAATACTATAATTGCAAATACTAAAATATAACTACTATCAGATCTTGGTCTGAGTAAGTAAATGTTAGTCGTGCCCAACTCTTTAGATCCCATGGACTGCAGCCCACCGAGCTCCTGTGCCCATGAGATTTTCCAGGCAGGGATCCTGGAGTGGGTTGTCATTTGCTTCTCCAGGGAATATTGGTCTGAGAAAATGTTTATGGGGAATATTTTCTAAAATTAGTCACATAGGCTGAGAACTACTGCTTTAAAGGAAAAGACAGAGACAGAATCATCCCAAGGAGGAAGCAGCTAGACTTGATTGGGGTGGGGTGAAGGCAGTGTGACAAAGCAGAGGTTAACTCAGCTCAGATCCCCTCTGCACCATGTCCTGCTGCTGCTAAGTCGCTTCAGTCATGTCCAACTCTGTGTGACCCCATAGATGGCAGCCCAACAGGCTCCCCCGTCCCTGGGATTCTCCAGGCAAGAACACTGGAGTGGGTTGCCATTTCCTTCTCCAATGCATGAAAGTGAAAAGTGAAAAGTGAAAGTGAAGTCGCTCAGTCGTGTCCGACCCTCAGCGACCCCATGGACTGCAGCCTACCAGGCTCCTCCATCCATGGGATTTTCCAGGCAAGAGTCCTAGTTGTGAGCAAATTATTTATCTTTCCATGGCTGTTTTGTCAATGTTAAAATGGTCAGAGTATTATCCAAATGGAAAGTGTTGTTGCAAGAATTAATGACAATGTATGCAAAGAATCTGGCACATAATAGCTACTCAGTAAATGGTAACCATTAAGGCTACTGCAAAAGAGAAGATAATTGTGAGATAAAAGTGAGAAACAAATAAAATTCAAAATAAGGAAAAGTAAAGAATGCTGAAAAGTTGGTCAGAAAAATATAAATACAGAGTCAAGGTATACAGAGATGAGAACTTTACTCCTGGATCTGCCATTTAGGAGGTGAGCATAAATTATTAACAGGTGGACACTAGTTACTTCCTCACTGAAATAAAATATTTGGACTCAGCTTTAAAATCATATGATGTTTTCTGTGATTACTTTTAGAATAACAAAGTCAACACCAGATACGTGAGTTAGTTCAGCTGTTGAGTAATTAGTACCTGCTCTCTGCAGCTTCTTGATCTCTGTTCTCCCCACCCCACCCCTCCTGGTAAAGTCTCACGGAACCGACAAATAGGGACTAAGCCTGCAGCCAGCCAGGTTCCAACAACATATGGCTCTAAGAGTTTTCTCCCAAGTAAGGTATGTGGACTTAGAATGGGTTTCCCAGTCACTTAGTTTCCCATCTTATGATAAACACTCAACCAAGACCTGTTCCATCTCCCAAATGATGCCATAAATTGGACTCTGTACACGGGTACCAGATTCTATCTTGGAGACAAGAGTCTGAGTAAAGTAGAAAGAAATGGCTTTATTGCCTTGCAAGGCAAAGGTATCCACAGTGGGCTAATGTCCTCAAAAATGTGTGTACCAACTTGAAGGGGATGGTGAGGAGTTTTATAGTAATGGTTCAAAGGACAGGGCATGATCAACTCCTGGATGTTCTTCTGATGGGTTGGTGGTGAGGTAAGTGAGAGTCTGCATCATCAACCTTCAGGTTCCAACTGGTCTGGGGTCTACATGCTTGTGGGCAGCAGTCAGTTAACTTCTCCCAACTGGCAGGGGTTTCAGTCTTTGCAAAACATCTCAAAAGACATGGTTCACAATATTTCCTGTAGTCCTTGAGGAAGAACTAAAGATCCTTGAACTTTGTTTTATGGCTAAAATATCATTGTTTTGTCTTGCTTGCCTGTTTTCCTTTGTTTCTGCATTTTTTCACTTCTGTTAATTAAATTTATGCTTTGACTAAAGTTTGTTCTACAGACAAAAGGCAGGTGGAGGACTCGGGTGGCAGTTTATTCTGGAAAGACCTCGTAGTGCCCTGCTCGGTTACACAAATCCTGTGAAATCCTTGTCTCTCAAACACAACCCCTGTTCATTTACACAGTGTTTGGCTGCTTCCTCCTCCATGTCCTCTCACTATTCACACTTACTTCTTGTTACTTCTTAATACATATAACTCATCCTTATTTATACCTTAATAACGGTATAAAAATAATGCTGTACAATTGTACCATGAAAATAGTTCTGTAAAAATATGCCATGATTTGTGCAAACTTCTACTTATGAACTTTTATCTGGCTTCCAAGTTTTATTTCTGTGAATAACTCCACCTCCCATAAAAGCAACTTACATATGTGGTTATGTATTCATACTTTAATTTCTATAGGGTAAGATCCCATAGTGTAGTATTTCTGGTTGAATAATGTAGGTTTTTAACAATTTTATTTATTTTTGGTTGTGCTGGGTTTTCATTGCTGCGGGCAGGCTTTCTCTAGTCGTGGCGAGCAGGGGCTACTCCTCGTTGCGCGCACAGGCTGTTTTTTGTTTTTTGTTTTTTTTTTATTACAGTGGCTTCTCTTGTGGTGGAGCACAGGCTCTAGGTGCACAGGCCTCAGTAGCTACAGCATGTGGGCTCTAGAGCATGCAGGCTTTTCTGCAGCATGTGCAATCTTCCCAGACCAGGGATCAAACCTGTGTCCCCTGCATCAGCAGTCAGATTCTCATCCACTGCACCATCGGGGAAGTCCTGAATAATGTACTTTCAATTTTAATAACTGCTGCCAAATAGATTTCCAAAAGAGCCTGCAACAATGCATATTTCTACCATTAATATCTGAAAATGTCCTTTTCTATGATTCCCATCAGTATTAGGTGTTGCAGTTTGGTAATTTTTGCCAATACGATGAATGGAAAATAAGGTCACTATTACCTTGATTTTGCTGAAGCTTGGGTACATAGGCAGGCTCAACTTATTTTTAAACATGTATATGTGATACACATTTTCTCTCTTCTGAAAAGTCTTTTGAAACTTTTATTTTCCTATTGGGTGGTTTGTTTCTTTCTTATCAATTTGTAAGAACTTTTTCTGGCCAATAGGTGGTCACTGTAAACTGTGTATACTGCCACATATACTTTGAAAATATTTTCCACAAATAATGGTATCTACTCAGTTTGCTTTTTGCCACAGAGTGTTTCAGTCTCATATACTTAAATGTGGCTTTATTTCTTTGAAAGCGTCAGCACTGCATTGTATACATTGCTGATTGCACTGGGTCTTTGTTGCTGTGCCTGGGCTTTCTCTAGTTGCAGGCAGCAGGGGCCTCTCTTTGGCTGTGGCGTGTGGGCTGTCACCGCAGCGGCTTCTCTTGTTTCAGAGCACAAGCTCTAGGCACACAGGTTTCAGTAGTTCGCGCACACGGGCTCGGTAGTTGCGCTACACAGACTCAGCTTCTCCACAGTGTGTGGAACCTTCCCAGACCAGGGATCAAACTCATGCCCCTGAATTGGCAGATGGATTTCTATCTACCGTACCACCAGGGAAATCCCAGCATTACATTTTTATTTTAAAAGTTCTACACCAAATCCTCTACATTTCTTGAAATATTATAATTTTTTAACATTTAAATGTACAATATTAGTAAAATTTCGTTGATTATAGTGTGAAATAGGACTCAAGTGTGTTTCTTTTCAGATGGTTAGTTATTTTGGCCAGCCATTTATAAACTGAACCATTATCTTATCAAATTGTCCTAATTTCTAGTATATTAAATTTTCATGATTTCTAGAAGGCTAAGCTAATATTGTTGTTGTTCAGTTGCTCAGTTGTGTCAGACTCTTTGCAACTCCATGGACTGCAGCATGCCACGTTTCCCTGTCCTTCACTATCTTCTGGAGTTTTTTCAAACCTATGTTCCTTGAGTCAATGATGAAAACCAAACATCTCATCTGTCGTCCCCTTCTCCTCCTGCCCTCAATCTTTCCCAGCATCAGGGTCTTTTGCAATCTGTTGGCTCTGTGCATCAGGTGGCCAAAGTATTGGAACTTTAGCTTCAGCACCGGTCCTCCCAATGAATGTTCAGGGTTGATTTCCTTTAGGATTAACTGGTTTCATCTTGCTGTCCAACAGATTTTCAAGAGTCTTCTCCAACACCACAGTTCAAAAGCATCAATTCTTTGTAACTCAGCCTTCTTTATGTTCCAACTCTCACATAGATACATGAATAGAGGGAAAGCCATAGCTTTGACTCTACAGACCTTTTTTGGCAAAGTGATGTCTCTGCTTTATAATATGCTGTCTAAGTTTGTCATAGCTTTTCTTGCAAGGAGCAAGTGTCTTTTAATTTCATGCTTGCAGTCACCATCCACAGTGATTTTGAACTAATACTGTACCGTTTTATTACAGTGAGTGGAGGCAATTTGACTACTGTATTGAGTTCCTCAATCTCTCTTGTCATGTGACCCTGCAGTGCAGAGACGTGGGTAGAGTATATTTCCCAAAACCCACTGATGTTGGGGCTGGCCTTGTGACATGTTTCAGCCAACAGGACGTGGGTGCAAGTGACAGGCTGCTAGTTTCAAGCCAGGGCCTTGTCGTCCTGTGAACCACTGAGAGAAGAACACATCCCACGTGGTCCAAGGAGAATGTGAAGGCACACAGCACAGAACTGAAACCAGAAATGCTGGCTTCTAGCCCAGGAAATCCAAAGCATGAAGCAGAGCCATCCCACCTGACCTGCAAACACAGGACAGAAAGAAAAACTTGCTGTAAGCCACTCAATTCTAGGCTGCTTGTTATACCTCATTCTGACAACAAAATACCAATACAGTATAGCTAATATGACTTAAAATCTAGCAAGGGACCTTATACTTACGCATTTTATCTATACTCACATATGTAAAGTTTCATAGGAAATTTAGTATCACATATAAAAGAAGAAAAATCATAAAATTGTTGCTATTTATAGTTATGTCATGTCTTTCCATTTTATTCAGATCATTTTTCCTAAGTTCTGAAATGTAATTTTACAGTTTTCTTGAAGTAAGTCTTTTACCAGTTTGTGTCTATTAGAAATGGATTATTTCCCCAATTATTATACTAGTGCTTTTTTTTTTTACTAGAATATTGAGTTTTTTAAGTATCCAATAATATTAGTAGAATAAAAGGTAATTATAGCTATCGTATTTATGGTAATTTTGAAAGTTACTTTCATTTTTTGTTGTATTGTGGTCAGTATAATGCAAAGTCTTGATGGAGAGCATTATAAAGGACAGCTTAATTGCAACTTGCTTTGAGAGCTAAAGATATAAACAGAAATGATATGGAGAATATAAATACATTATTATATTGTGTGTGTGTAGTAACTTCAGTCATGTTGAACTCTTTGTGCCCCTATGTACTATAATAGCCTGCCAGGCTGCTCTGTTCTTGGGATTCTCCAGGCAAGAATATTGGAGTGGGTTGCCATTTCCTCCTCCAGGGGATCTTCCCAACCCAGGGATCGAACCCATGTCTCCTTATATCTCCTGCATTGGCAAGGAGGGTTCTTTACCACTAGCACCACCTAGGAAGCATACATTATTACATTAGAATTAAATGTAAATGATTTAGTAATGCTAGGGCTAAATGGTATATGCCATAGACTGGGCTTCCCTGGTGGCTCAGATGGTAAAGAATCCACCTGCAATGTGGAAGACCTGGGTTCGATCCCTGATTGGGGAATATCCCCTGGAGAAGGGAATGGCTACACACTCCAATATTCTTGCCTAGAGAATCCCCATGGACAGAGGAGCCTAACAGGCTGCCATCCATGGGCTTGCAAAGAGTCGGACATGACTGAGCAACTTTCACGTTTGAGGAGGATCATGATAGACTTAAAAAAAAAAAAAAAAAAACTGAAAAAAAAAGCCACTTAAAGATATTTCATGATCTATTACTAAGTGGTCTACAAGGGAAGTCATGCTACCTACCAAAATATTCATGTGAATCAAGCTACTTCCTCTAGCACTTAGGTTTTGATCTTTGATAGTACTTTTCATTCGAGGCAATTCTATTCTATACAGCTGGAAAAAAATTAACATAGGCTTGAAAAACGCTGCGTGAGAAAACAAGGATGTTTTTTAAATACCAGAGGCAGTGCTGAAAACACGAAGAAACGTCTAAAGAGGTTTGCATTGGCCAGTTATAACATCATAAGTATCAAAAAGAAAGTAAAATTCTGCTTGATTGGAACAGGTTGTGTTTGAAACAGCCATCTATAATGATACTGGAAAAGTAGAAAATTGAATGTAATAAGAATGAATGAATTTATTTAGTTTTAATGAGAACAGTATAGATTTGTGCAGGCCTTCTGTTTATTCCATTAAGTACATATTTGCATAGAGAATATAGATACATAGTTTCTCTATCCAGTCTAAGCAGAGTAGATAGAGAAAACTAGAGATAGACTGACTAATATCAGAAAATTTGGTCCAAAAGATGAGCATGATGTATATGAAGAAATTCTACATTGCTTCTGAAGAGTATAAAAATAAATGAATGAAAAAACATGCAATGTTATTTGATAGAAAGACTCAACATCCAAAAAGTTTCCCAGTTTAGTGTAAAACTTTATTGTAACCTATTAGCAATAAAGGTTGTATTGTTTTGTTGGACTGGGAAATAAATTCTAAAGTTTCTAGGAAAATTTAAAACATTTAGGTTGGTGCAAATATAATTGCAGTTTTGGACCATGAATTTTGAATCATTGCAGCTAGGCTCAAACACATCTTTATTAATCAAAATAGGAACCATTACAATCAACATGTTTTTGCCAATGAGAAACAAGTTTGTTTATTCCTGCAGCATAAAAATCCATGCAGAAACTTAGAAAGCATTTTCTGCCTCCTTCTGGCTGTGGAAACATTTTTCCTACAAAAAGTTGTTGAGATCCTTGAAATGGTAGTCAGCTGGCAAGAGGTAAGGTGAATATGGCAGATGAGGCCAAACTTCATAGACCAACTAGTTCAACTTTTTGAAGTGCTGGTTGTGTGACATGCAGTCAGTGTTCACCGTGAAGAAGAACTGGGCCCTTTCTGTTGACCAGTGTTGGATGCAGGTGTTGAAGTTTTCAGTGTATCTCACCGATGTGCTGAGCATACTTCTCAGATGTAATGGTTTCCCCAGGATTCAGAAAGCTGTAGTGGATTTCAGACCAGCTGCAGACCACCAAACAGTGACCATGACCTTTTCTGGGTGCATGTTTGGCATAGGAAAGTGCTTTGGAGCTTCTTCTCAGTTCAACTACTGAGCTGGTTCATCGCCAGTTGCAATATAAAATCCACTTTTCATCACATGTCATAATGCGATGGAGAAATGGTTTGTTATTGTTGGGTAGAATAATAGAAGATGACACTTCAAAACGACAATTTTTTAGATTTGTGGTCAGTTCACGAGGCACCCACTTATCAAACATTTTCACCTTTCCAATTTGCTTCAAATGCCAAATGATCATAGAATGGTCAGTGTTGAGTTCTTTAGCAATTTCTCACATAGTTGTTGGAGAAGGCAATGGCACCCCACTCCAGTACTCTTGCTTAGAAAATCCCATGGATGGAGGAGCCTGGTAGGCTGCAGTCCATGGGGTCGCTAAGAGTCGGACATGACTGAGGGACTTCACTTTCACTTTTCACTTTTGTGCATTGGAGAAGGCAATGGCAACCCACTCCAGTGTTCTTGCCTGGAGAATCCCAGGGATGGGGGAGCCTGGTGGCTGCCATCTACGGGGTCGCACAGAGTCGGACACGACTGAAGCGACTTAGCACATAGTTGTAAGAGGATCAGCTTCGATGGTCCTCTCAATGGGTCCTTGTCAACTTCGAATGGCCGACCACTGTGCCCCTTATCTTCAAGGCTCTCATCTCTTTTGCAAAAGTCCTTGAACCACCACTGCACTGTACATCAGTAGCAGTTCCTGGGCCACATGCAGAGTTGATGTTGCAAGTTGTCTCCACTGGTTAATGACCCATTTTGAACTTGAATAAGAAAATCACTAGAATGTGCTTTTAGTCTAACATCATTTCCCTATTATAAAATAAATATAAAATAAACAGCAAGTAATAAGTCATGGAAAAAAACCCTTAAAGCAAGAAGTGTGCATTAATATGATATATAACATAACTACATTTATTAAAGAATGTATTCTAATATCAAATGGAAAAGTTCAGCAATGCAAAACCATAATTACGGGACTTCCCAGTGGTCAAGAGGCTAAGACTCCATGCTCCCAATACAGAGGACCCTGGTTGGATCCTGGGTCAGGGAATTAGATCCCACATGCTGCACCTAAGACCTGGGACAGTAGAATAAAAATATTCACATATATGTATGAAAATGTTCATATGTATACATATGAAAAGACAATAATTTTGGAAGTATGTTTCTAACAAGTAAAAAAATTGTTAATAAACTTAAAATTTAGAAAGTGCTGAAAAATATGCAACTCATAAAGAGACTTCATACATAATAAAGGTAAAATTTCTAATTACCGGGGAAAATTATTCATGAATGGCATTCAAGAACAGAGAAATGATTTAGAAAATTATAAAGTTTGAACTCAAATGTACCAATTACATTTAAATCAATGTAATAAGGTTTTAAAAATTAAAACTGAAATTATAAATTATTAGATATCTTATAAATACACTTTCTCAAGTTAGGAAATCCTTTTTCTGCCTGGGAGTTGGTTGGTTTTATAATGGATGCTGAATTATACTTAGAATCGTTTTGGTTTTGCTCCAGATCAAGGAAATTCACTTTCTATTTTGTTGTTGTTCAGTCGCTGACTCATGTCTGACTCTTTGTGACCTCATGGACTGTAGTGCTCCAGGTTCCCTTGTCCTCCACTATCTCTTGCAGTTTGTTAAAATTCATCCATTGAGTCGATGATGCTATCTAACCATCTCATCCTCTGATGCCTTCTTTTGTCGCCTTCAGTCTTTCATCGCAAACAGGATCTTTTCCAATGAGTCAGCCCTTCACATCAGGGGGCCAAAGTATTGGAGCTTCAGCACTAGTCCTTCCAATGAATATTAGCGTGGCTTCCCTGATAGCTCAGTTGGTAAAGAATCTGCCTGCAATGCAGGAGATCCCAGTTTGATTCCTGGGTGGGGAAGATCCCTTGGAGAAGGGAAAGGCTACCCACTCCAGTATTCCTGGGCTTCCCTTATGGCTCAGCTGGTAAAGAATTCACCTGCAATGTGGGAGATCTGGGTTTGAACCCTGGGTTGGGAAGATCCCCTGGAGAAGGGAAAAGCTACCCACTCCAGTATTCTGGCCTGGAAAATTCCACGGACTGTATAGTCCATGGGGTCACAGAGTCAGACACGACTGAACGACTTTCACTTTCACTTTTTCTTTTAGGATTGACTGGTTTGATCACCTTGCAGTCCAAGGGACTCTCAGGAGTCTCCTCCAGCACCAGGATTTGAAAGCATCAATTCTTTAGTGCTCAGCCTTCTTTATGGTTCAACTCTCACATCTATACATGACTACTGGAAAAACCACAGCTTTGACTATACGGACCTTTGTTGGCAAAGTAATGTCTCTGCTTTTTAATACACTGTTTAGGTTTGTCATAGCTTTTCTTTCAAGGAGCAAGCGCCTTTTAATTTCATGACTGCAATCACTATATGCAGTGATTTGGAGCACAAGAAAATAAAATCTTCCTTTGTTTCCATCTTTTTTCCCCATCTATTTGCCATGAAGTGAAAGGACTAGATGCCATGATCTTAGTTTTTTGAAAGTTGAGCTTTAAACCAGTTTTTTCACTCTCCTCTTTCATCCTTATCAAGAGGCTCTTTAATTCCTTTCATGAGTGGTATCATCTGCATATCCGAGGTTGTTGATATTTCTCCAGGCAATCTTGATTCCAGATCAGGATTCCTCCAACCTGGCCTTTTGCATGATGTACTCTGTGAACAAGTTAATTAAGCAGGGTGACAATATACAGCCTTTTTGTAATCTTTTCCTAATTTTGAACCAGTCAATTGTTCTATTTTCTAACTGTTGCTTCTTGACCTGCATAAACGTTTCTCAGGAGACAAGTAAGGTGGTCTGGTATTCCTATCTCTTTAAGAAGAATTTTCTACAGTTTTCTGTGATGAACATAGTCAATGGCTTTAGCATAGTGAAGCAGAAGTATATGTTTTTTCTGGAATTCTCTTGCTTCCCCCAGGATCCAACGAATGTTGGCAATTTGATCTCTAGTTCCTTTGCGTTTTCTAAACCAAGCTTGTACATCTGGAAGTTATCCATTCCATACTAAGTCACTTCAGTTGTTTCCGACTCTTTGCAACCTTATGGACTGTAGCCTTCCAGGCTCCTCTGTCCTTGAGATTCTCCAGGCAAGAATACTGGAATGGGTTGTCGTGCCACTCCTGTAATCGAGGGGATCTTCCTGACCCAGGGATCAAACCCATGTCTCCTGCAGCTCCCACATTGTAGATGGTTTCTTTACCCCTGAACCACTGGGGAAACCCATTCTTTATTCTGTTGTTGTTCAGTCACCTAATTGTGTCTGACTCTTGGTGATCCCACGGACTGCAGCACACCAGGCCTCCCTGTCTCTCACCGTCTCCCAGAGCTTTCCCAAGTTCATGTTCATTGCATCACTGATGCCATCCAGCCATCTCTCATCCTCTGACACCCTCTTCCCCATCTGCCCTCAATCTTTCCCAGCATCAGGGATTTTTCCAATGAGTTATCTATTCACATCAGATGACCAAAATACTGGAGCTTCAGCTTCAGCATCAGTCTTTCCAGTAAATATTCAGGGTTCATCACCCTTAAGATTGACTGGTTTGGTCTCCTTGTTGTCCATGGGACTTTCAGGAGTCTCTCCAGCACCACAGTTCAAAGGCATCAATTCTTCAGTGCTCAGCCTTCTTTATGATCCAGCTCTCACAACCGTACTTGAACACTGGGAAGACCATAGCCTAGACTATGGATCTTTGTTGGCAGAGTAATGTCTCTGCTTTTCAACACACTGTCTAGGTTTGTCATCCCTTTCCTGCTAAGAAGAAATTGTCTTCTGATTTCATGGCTGCAGTCACTGTCCACAGTGATTTTGGAGCCCAAGAAGAGGAAATCTGCCATTAATTCCAACTTTCCCTTTCTATTTGCCATGCAGCAAAGGGCTGGATGCCATTATCTTAGTTTTTTTAATATTTAATCTTAAGCCAGCTCTTTCACTCTCCTCATTCACCATCATCAAGAGGCTTATCAAGAGTTCTCCATTCATGTACTGCTAAATCCTAGCTTGAAGGATTTTGAACATAACCTTGCTAGTGAGATGAGCACAATTGCACTATAATTTGAACAGTCTTTGGCATTTCCCTTCTTTGGAATTGGAATGAAAACTGACCTTTTCCAGCCCTATGACCAGTTTTGAATTTTCCAAATTTGCTGATATTTTGAGTTTAGCTCTTTAATAGCATCATCTTTTAGCATTTTAAATAGCTCCTCTGAAATTCCATCATCTCCACTAGCTTTGTCCATAGATCCGTCTAGTCAAGGCTATGGTTTTTCCAGTGGTCAAGTATGAATGTGAAAGTTGGACTGTGAAGAAACCTGAGCACCGAAGAACTGATGCTTTTGAACTGTGGTGTTGGAGAAGACTCTTGAGAGTCCCTTGGACTGCAAGGGATCCAATCAGTCCATTCTAAAGGAGATCAGTCCTGGGTGGTGTTTAGAAGGACTGATGCTAAAGCTGAAACTCCAGTACTTTGGCCACCTCATGGGAAGAGTTGACTCATTGGAAAAGACTCTGATCCTGGGAGGAATTGGGGACAGGAGGAGAAGGGGATGACAGAGGATGAGATGGCTGGATGGCATCAGTGACTTGATGGACATGAGTTTGGGTGAACTCCGGGAGTTGGTGATGGACAGGGAGGCCTGGCGTGCTGCAATTCATGGGGTTGCAAAGAGTCGGACACAACTAAGCAACTGAAGTGAATGCTTCCTAAGGTCCACTTGATTTCATACTCCAGGATGTCTTGCTCTAAGTGGGTGACCACATCATGGCAGTTATCCATGTCATTAAGACCTTTTTTGTATAGTTCTTCAGTGTATTCTTGTCATCTCTTCTTAATCTCTTCTGCTTCTGTTAGGTCCTTGCCATTTCTGTTCTTTATCTTGCCCATCCTTGCATGGAATGTCCCCTTGATATCTTCAATTTTCTTGAAGAGATCTCTATTCTTTTCTTTGCATTATTCATTTAAGAAGGCCTTTTATCGCTCCTTGCTATCCTCTGGAATTCTGCATTCCCTTGGGTGTATTTTTCCCTTTCATGTCTCTCACTTCTCTTCTTTCCTCAGCTATTTGTACACCCTTCTCAGACAACCACTTTGCCTTCTTGCATTTCTTTTCCTTTGGAATGGTTTTGGTCACTGCCTTCTGTACAGTTTTATGAACCTCCATCCATAGTTATTCAGGTAGTCTGTCTAGCCTGATCTAATTCCTTGAATCTATTCATCACCTCCATAAGGAATTTGATTTAGGTCAAACCTGAATGGCCTAGTTGGAGATTCCCAGGTGGCACTAGTGGTGAAGAATCTGCCTGCCAATGCAAGAGATACGGATTCGATCCCTGGGTCGGGAAGATCCCCTGGAGGAGGAAATAGCCCCCCACTCCAGTAGTCTTTCTGGGACAATCCCCTGGACAGAGGAGCCTGGCGAGCGATAGTCCACGAGGTTGCAAAGAATCAGACATGACTGAGTGGTGAATGGCCTAGTGGTTTTCCCTACTTTCTTCAATTTAAGTCTGAGTTTTACAATAAGGAGCTCATGATCTGAGCCACAGTCAGATCGAGGTCTTGTTTTTGCTAACTGTATAGAGCTTCTCCATCTTTGACTGCAAAGAATATAATCAATCTGATTTCAGTATTGACCATCTATTGATATCCATGTGTGGAGTTGTCTCTTGGGTTGTCAGAAAAGGGTTGCTACGACCAACATGTTCCATTCACAAAACTATTAGCCTTTGCCCTGCTTCATTTTGTATTCCAAGGGCAAACTTGTCTGTTATTCCAAGTATATCTTGAACTTCTACTTTTGCATTCCAATCCCCTTTGATGAAAATGGCTTTTTGTTGTTGTTGTTGTTAGTTCTAGAAGATCTTGTAGGTCTTCAAATAACCAGTCAACTTCTGATTCTTTGGCATCAGAGGTTGGGTCTTAGACTTGAATTACTTTGATGCTGAATGGTTTGCCTTGGAAACAAACTGAGATCATTCTGTCGTTTCTGAGGTTACACCCAAGTACTACATCGCAGACCCTTTTGTTGACTATGAGGGCTACTCCATTTCTTCTAAGGGATTCTTGCCCACAGTAGTAGATATAATGGTCATCTGAATTATATTCACCTATTCCCATCCACTTTAGTTCATTTATTCCTAAAATGTTGATTTTCAGTCTTACCATCTCCTGATTGACCTTGATTCATGGACCTAACACTCGGGTTCCTATGCAATATTGTTCTTTATAGCATGGGATTTTACTTTCACCACTAGACACATGCACAACTGAGCATCGTTTCTGCTTCGGCGCCGCCACTTCATTCTCTCTGGAGGTATTAGTACTTGCCCTCTGCTCTTTCCCAGTAGCATACTGGACACCTGCCAACCTAGGCCTTTCCTCTTCCAGTGTCGTATTGTTTTACCTTTTCATACTGTTCATATGGATCTCATGGCAAGAATACTGGTGTGGTTGCCATTTCCTCCTCCAGTGGACCACATTTTGTCAAAACTCTTCACTAAGACCCATCCATCTTTGGTCCTACACAGCATGGCTCATAACTTCATTGAGTTATACAAGCGCCTTTGCCATGACAAGTCTGTGATCCATGAAGGGTTTTTCCACTTTAATATATATTAATGTGATGAATGATATTTGTAGATTTTCTTTTCTAAAACATTATTACATTTCTGGGATAAATAAAACTTGGTCAATTTTCACTAATATTTTAATAAAGTTTGTTGGTTTGCACGTATTTTCTTTGAAACTATATCAATGATCATGTGTGATACTAGTCTATGATTTTTTTTTCATGGTGAGTTTGGCTTAGTATCAAAGTTATACTTTCTTAATAAAATAAGTAGTAAAAAATCGTTTTCTATTTTCTGAGAGAGTTTTTATAAAATATGAATAATTTATCTATTATTGGTAGAAGTCTTCTATACAACTATCTGGATTTCATTTGCTCTTTATAAGAATATTTAAACTTCATATTTGATTTCCTTTTTTAAGTCAATCTTTTATTATGATATAATTAGAAAAATATTTCAACTTAACAATACCTCCTTATAAATCTTTTTTAAAATTTTTATTGGAATATAGTTGATTTACAATGTTGTATTAGTTTCAGGTATACAGCAAAATGACTCAATTATACATATACATGCATCCACTCTTTTGTAGATTCTTTTCCCATGGAATTCATTACAGAGTATTGAGGTAGAATTCCCTGTGCTATATAGCAAGTCCTTACTAGTTATCCATTTTATACATAGTAGTGTATATATGTCAGTCACAATGTACCAGTTCATCTCTATGCTTCCCTTCCTCCACGGAAACCATAAATTGTTTTCTACATCCATGAGTCTCTGTTTTATAAACAGGTTCATTCATACCTTAAAAAAAATGTTTTTAATTTAAAATATGTGATATCATATCATATTTGTATTTCTCTGACTTCACTCAGTATGACAATCTCTAGGTCTGTCTCTATTGCTAGAAATGGCATTATGTTTTTCTTTTTATGGTTGAGTAATATTCCATGTATATGTGTACCACCTCCTCTTTGTCCAGTCTTCTACTGATGGACATTTAGGTGACTTCCACGCATTGGCTACTGTAAATAGTCCTTCAGTCAACATTATGGTGCAAGTGTCTTTTTAAATTATTGTTTTCTCTGGATATATGCTGAGTGGAATTTCTGAGTCATATGATAGTTCTATATTTAGTTTTTCAAGGAACCTCCATACTGTTCTCCATAATGGTCTTACCAATGTACATTCCCAACAACAGTATACATAATCCAACAGGAGGCTTCCCTTTTTACCACACCACCTCCAGCATTTATCGTTTGTAGATTTTTTTGATGATGATCATTCTGACATGCGTGAGATGATACTTCATTGTAGTTTTGATTTGCAGTTCTCCAATAATTACTGAGGTTGAGGCTATTTTCATGTGCATTTTGGCCATCTGTATGTCTTTGACCCATTTTTCAATTGGGTTGTTTGTTTTTTTTATATAGAGCTGCATAAACTATCTGTATATTTTGCAGATTAATCCCTTGTTGGTTGCTTCCCTCGCAAATATTTTCTCCATTCTGTGGATTGTCTTTTTGTTTTGCTAACAGTTTCCTTTGCTGTGCAAAAGCTTTTAAGTTTTTTTAGATTTCTTTAATTTTTGTTTTTATTTTCTTTAGGAGGTAGATCAAAAAAGAATATTGCTGTGATTTATGCCAGAGTGTCCTGCCTATGGCAACCCACTCCAGTATTCTTGCCTGGAAAATCCCATGGACAGAGGAGAGCCTGGTGGGCTACAATCCATGGGGTCGCAAAGAGTCGGACGCGACTGAATGACTTTCACTCACTTCACTCTGTATTTTTCTCTTAGAGTTTTATAGTATCTGGCCTTACATTTAGGTCTTTAGTCCATCTTGAGTTTATTTTTGTAGATGGTGTTAGAGAGTTTTGATACTCTCTAAAGATCTAGTTTCAGTCTTTTACATGTAGCTGTCCTGTTTTCCCAGGACCGCTTCTTGAATGGACTGCCATTTCTCCATTTTATATTCTTCCCTCTTTTGTCAAAGATTAGCTGACCACAGGTATGTGGTTTTATCTCTGGACTTTCTATCCTGTCCCAATGATACATATTTGTGTTTTTGTGCCATTACCACAGTTTTGATTATTGTAACTCTGTAGTATAGTCTGAAGTCTGGGGGCCTGATTCCTCCAGCTCTGCTTTTCTTTGCAAGGTTCCTTCAGCTATTCAGATCTTTTGTATTTCCATACAAATTGTAAAATTTTTTATTCTGATGTTGCGAAAAATGCCATTGGAGATTTTAAAGAGGTTGCTTGAAAATGTAGATTGCTTTGGATAGTATAGGCATTTTGACAACATTCATAACTTTCAACCCAAGAACATGTTGCATCTCTCCAACTGTTTCTGTCATCTTTGATTTCTTTCATCAGCCTCTTACAGTTTTCTGAGTACAGGTCTTTTGCCTCCTTGTGTGTGCTTAGTCACTCAGTTGTGTCTGACTCTTTGCAACCCCATGGACTGTAGCCCACCAGGCTCCTCTGTCCATGAGATTCTCCAGGCAAGAAGACTAGAGTGGGTTGCCATTCCCTCCTCCAGAGGATCTTCCTGACCCAGGTATCAAACCTGGGTCTCCTGCATTACAAGCAGATTCTTTACTGTATGAGCTACAGGGAAGTTCCAGAACTTAGTTTTGGCATGTGGGATCTAGTTCTCTGACCAGGGATCAAACCTGGGTCCCCTGCATTGGGAACATGGTGTCTTAGCCACTGGACCACCAGGAAGTTTGCCTCCTTAAGTAGATTTATTCCTAGATATTTTATCCTTTTTGATGTGATGGCAAATGAGATTGTTTCCTTCATTTCTCTTTTTAATCTTTTATTGTTAGTGTATAGGAATGCAAGATATTTCTGTGTATTAATTTTGTATCCTGAAACTTTACTGAATTCACTGATGAGCTCAGTAGCTTTCTAGTATCATCTATAGGATTTTCTATGTATATGATCAGGTTATGTACAAACAGTGATAGTTTTACTACTACTTTTCCAATTTGGATTCCTTTTATTTCTTCTTCTTCCTGATTCCCATGGCTAGAATTTCCAAAACAATGTTGAATAAAAATGGCTAGAGTTTTTGTATCCAGTCATCCAATCTTGTTTTCTGGTTGGACAATTTAATCAACTTAAATTTAAGATCATGTCTTGTATATTCTCAGTCTGTGACTCCATTCTTTTTCCAAGATTTTGAATCATCTTTACTAGCATTATTCTGAATTCTTTTTCAGGTAGATAGCCTCTGTCTTCTTCATTTGGCTCTTCTTGTCAATTTTTATGCAATCTATTTTTATGTCTCATTTTGTCTTTTGACTTCCTATGTTTTTGGTCTCTCCTCTCCACAGGCTGCAGGATCATAGTTCCTCTTGCTTCCGGCCTCTGCACCCTGGTGGGTGAAGTTAATCCAGGGACCTGTATAGGAGGGACTGGTGCCTGCCCTCTGGTGTGTGGAGCTAGGTCTTATTCCTCTAGTGTGCAGGGCTATATCAAAGGCTGTGTTTTGAGATGGCTGTGAGTTCAGTATAACTTTCAGTTCAATTCAGTTCAGTCACTCAGTCTTGTTCGACTCTTTGCGACCCCATGAATCGCAGCACACCAGGACTCCCTGTCCATCACCAACTCCCGGAGTTCACTCAAACTCACGTCCATTGAGTCAGTGATGCCATCCAGCCATCTCATCCTCTGTCGTCCCCTTCTCCTCCTGCCCCCAATCCCTCCCAGCATCAGAGTCTTTTCCAATGAGTCAACTCTTCGCATGAGGTGGCCAAAGTACTGGACTTTCAGCTTTAGCATCATTCCTTCCAAAGAAATCCCAGGGCTGATCTCCTTCAGGATGGACTGGTTGGATCTCCTTGCAGTCCAAGGGACTCTCAAGAGCCTTCTCCAACACCACAGTTCAAAAGCATCAATTCTTCGGCGCTCAGCCTTCTTCACAGTCCAACTCTCACATCCATACATGACCACAGGAAAAACCATAGCCTTGACTAGATGGACCTTTGTTGGCAAAGTAATGTCTCTGCTTTTGAATATGCTATCTAGGTTGGTCATAACTTTCCTTCCAAGGAGTAAGCGTCTTTTAATTTCATGGCTGCAGTCACCATCTGCAGTGATTTTGGAGCCCAGAAAAATAAAGTCAGCCACTGTTTCCACTGTTTCCCCATCTATTTCCCATGAAGTGATGGGACTGGATGCCATGATCTTTGTTTTCTGAATGTTGAGCTTTAACCAACTTTTTCAGTCTCCACTTTCACTTTCATCACGAGGCTTTGTAGTTCCTCTTCACTTTCTGCCATAAGGGTGGTGTCATCTGCATATCTGAGGTGATTGATATTTCTCCCAGCAATCTTGATTCCAGCTTGTGCTTCTTCCAGTCCAGTGTTTCTCATGATGTACCCTGCATATAAGTTAAATAAACAGGGTGACAATATACAGCCTTGACGGACTCCTTTTCCTATTTGGAACCAGTCTGTTGTTCCATGGCCAGTTCTAACTGTTGCTTCCTGACCTGCATACAAATTTCTCAAGAGGCAGATCAGGTGGTCTGGTATTCCCATGTCTTTCAGAATTTTCCACAGTTTATTGTGATCCACAGTCAAAGGCTTTGGCGTAGTCAATAAAGCAGAAATAGATGTTTTTCTGGAACTCTCTTGCTTTTTCCATGATCCAGCGGATGTTGGCAATTTGATCTCTGGTTCCTCTGCCTTTTCTAAAACCAGCTTGAGGCAGCCTGTTTTCTGATGCCCGGGCCTCTGCTCCTATCTTGTTTGTTGTTTGGCCTGAGGCTTTCCAGCACTGGAGGTTGTTGGGTGGGGCCCGGCATTGGTGCCTAAATGAGAAGCTCTAGGAGAGCTCTTGCTGATCAATATTCCCTGCTACCAGATTGTTTGACCCCCTACCCCCACCAAGTGAGCTACAGTTAACCCTTTCCTCCCCAGGAGACCCTCCAAGAAGCCTATGTGGGTCTGTCTCTGGTTCCTATGGAGGCACGGTTTTGTGTTCAGTCCCAATGCACATGAGACCTTGTGTGTGTCCTCCAAGAATGTAGTCTCTGTTTCCCCCCAGCCCTTTAGAGCCCCTGCACTCAACTCTTGCTGGCGTTCAAAGCTAAATGCTCTGGGAGTTCTTCCTCCTGCTGCCAGTCCCTCAGACTGTCTTGGATGGCTATTTTTATGTGGGAATGTCCCTGAGTACCCTGCATGGGCTTAATACTTTTCGGTGTGAGGGCTGTTTTTAGCATAGATGCATGCCACCTCTTTCCTCGGTGTATGCTGATCATTATCCCCTTGATAGGTATGACTGATGTTGTGGTGACCAGAGCCTGCACTAGATATTGAGTAGGGCCTCCTCTTTGCTCTGTGCTTGAAACTGCCCTGTCAAGTTTGAGGTCTGCTCCCTGGTTGTCGGATTAGAGGCACCCGGATTGTTTCTTAGCTGTGGTTCTGGTCTGTGGTGTGGGTAGGTGGGATTGGAGCTCTCCCACTGGGAGAGAAGTCACTGAGCCTTCCTCCTCCAGAGCTGTTCACCTGTGGGTGAGCTCTGTTGTGTCACCTTCCACCAACTGTGTGAACTCTCAGACTACAGTTGCTGGCACTGCTGTCAGCCTCACCTGAACTGCGGGTGTACAGTCACCTGGCCCTGGCGTCTCTCTGGCATTATTTTCATCAGGCCACCAGTATAAATCCACTGAAGGCAGGTCCCAGGATCACACTGATCATGGATCTGCACCCATTGTACGTACTATGGGGGCACTCAGACTCTAGCCTGACCCAAGCCATATGTGTACGTGCCCAGAAAGTCCACAGCTGCTAAAGCTTGAGCCATCTTGGCTGTGGAAGCACTTGTTTGTTCAGATGTTTTTCAGTCTCAGAGTTTAAAAAGCCAGTTGAGGGGATGTAAATCTGTAGTTTGCACAGCCATGAGGACAGATTTCAGCTCTTCCTTAGGTTGCATGGCCCCTGGGGCTCAGCTGTGGTTTGAACTCTACCTCTGCATGTGGACCACTCACAGGCACTGTTCCTGAAGCTGCCCCAAAGCACATGAGCCTGGCCCATCAGAGAGGGGGCACAAAGGGAGCTTTCTCCACAATCATTACCGTTGCAGACCCCTCACTCTTGTTCCCTCTGGCTGTCTCCTCATAGCCAACAGCAACCCTCTTCCTGAATTTGCTCTCCAAACCCTACATTCCAGCACCCAGCCCCTGACACATCTCAGGGTGGGGCTCACAGGGCATCGCATGGACCATCTGTGTAGGTCTCACTCTGTCTTGCCTGCCACAAACTGGTTGCTGCACTCTCTTCTGAGCACCCCTTCTGTCCCAGCTTATCTCCCTACCAGTGAGGGAGCTTCCACAGATGTGGGACCCTCTCCTCTCCTTTAGCTGCCCCCAGGGCCACAAGTCTCTTCCTGCATTCTTTCCTCTTCCTTTTCCCTTCTTACTTTGGTCCTACCTGGTTACTCTGGGAATCTTTCTTATCCTTTTAGGTGTCTGAGGTCCTCTGCTAGAGTTCAGCAGCTACTTTGTGAGATTTGTTCCACTTTAAGATGTATTCTTGATACATTTATGGTGAGAAGTGAATTCCATGTCCTCCTCCTCCTCTGACATTTTACTCCTCTTGATTTGATTTACTAGTATTGGGACTATTCTGGCTTCCTACTTCATCTTGAATAACTTTTGAAAAATTCTATTTTTCTATGGAGTTGTCAACTTGATCAAATTCTGTAATCTTCCATAACTGCTGTGTAACAAACCATCCCAAAACCTAATGGATTAAAATAACACAATAATTTATTGTGCTCACTAATCTGCAATTTGGGTTGGATTTAGTTAAATGCCTGCTCCACATGGCATTAGCTGGGGAGGCTAACTGAAGCTGAATAGTCCACCTCCAAGATGGCTCACTCACATGGCTGGTAAGCTCTTTGCTGGAACCTGAGCTGGGGCTGTTGGATTCAGGCTGCCATTATTCTCTATGTGGGTATTGCCACAGAATTGCTTGGATTCAATAAAGCAAGATAGGTTGGTTCCAGGTATGAATGTTCCAAGAGACAGGAAATGGCTGCTGTCAGTCTCCTGAAGCCAGAGTGCAGAAAAGTAGCACACCATCATTTCTCCATATTCTATTGGCCAAATTATCATAGCACCCTTCCAGAGTTAAGGACAACAGATATGGATCTCAAGTCAAGGAATTGTTATTTGATCACTTCAATTTACTTGTATAAAATTATTCATTTGGTTTTATTACATTTAAATATCCTAACTATAGTTGCATTTCCATTTTCATTCTTACTCATATTTGTTTCTCTGTCCACCCCTATTTTCCTATCTTTCCCGCTAATTTTTATCTCTTCATGGAATCAAATTTAAGCTTAGTTAATTCTGTTGTCATTGTGTGTGTGCTCAGCCATGTCCAACTCTTTGCAACCCATGGACTTGGCCCTCCAGGCTCCTCTGCCCACAGTTCTACTATTAATCTTTTTTTTCAGTGTTTCATTCTATGTATTTTTTTTTTAAGGATAATTCTACCATATTCTCATTTCTTCTTTTGGATGTCTTTTATTTTAATGTAGGCATTTGAGATGATGTATTTATTCTCCAGTTAAGTAACTGAAAACAGACAATACCAGAGCAGGCCTGACTAATGTTCTTTGAAAGACTTTCTTATAAGATTGGACCTTTGCTGGTATGTACTGACTTGGATTTTGGGAGGGTTCCCACTATATTTGACAAGAGTGCCACTGTGCCTATACTGTACAAGCAATGTGGTTTACTCTGAACATAGTCTTTCATCATGGGAGTCTGGAATCTGGAATTTGCCTGGAATACTTACCAGGCAAAGTGTACCTGTGTGATCAGTTCCCAATTAAAATCTTGCTCATTGAGGCTCTAATGAGATTCCCTGGTTGGCAACATTTCTTTTGTGTTGTCAGAAGTCCTCACTGGGTGAACTAAGTGTATCCTGTGTGATTCCACTGAGAAAGGACTATTAGAAACTTGCTCTTGGCCTCTCCCAAACTTTACCCATGTGCTCTTTGCCTTTGTTGATTGTGCTCAGTACACTTTTGCTGTAATAAGTTATCACCATTAGTATGAATATATGGTGAGTCTACTGAGTCTTCTTAGCAAATTACTGAATTGGAGGGTTGTCTTGGTGACCCCAGCATAGTAACATTGTGGCTTCATCCTACATATTTTTACATATAGTCTATTCATACTTAACTCATTACTTTATAAGTTCCATTATGATTTTTTTCTTGGACCTCATATTTGGAAAGAGATTATTTGAAGTGTCTAGTTATAATCTTTTTTGATTGTTTTTATTAATTTCTAACGAGGTACATTTTGGTCAGAGAGCTGATATATATAAACGCTGACATTTTTTAGACTTATTTCTTGGCCTAGTATATGTTCAGTTTTCATACATGATGCAGGTATGTTTGTAGAGATGTGTATGTATTGTCAAATCATTTGCAGTTGTATATTTGTAAGTACAGTTGACTGAAAAGCCACACAACATAAAAGCTGTTGTGTTGAGTTGAGTTTGTGTCTTACTGAGCATGATGGCCCAGGAAGCAGCCTCTCAGATAGCTCTGAGAAGCTGTTCTGAAGAAGTCAGGAGGGAGGTCAGTATCTATGTGATTTCTGGCTCAGGCAGGGGTAGGTGCAACCAAGCACATATCCTGGTAAAAAGTTGCTGCTAGTCATGAGGGAAAGAGATTTTAGAAAAGCACTAAAACCATTAAGTTTGGGAAGATGTAAGATTTAGGATTCATTAAATTTTCTCCTGAAACTTTAAGTCTCTAAAGACCTGACAGTTTTTCTAGAGCACAGAGTACCTCATTTCTGATTTCCACTCCAAATTCCTTTCAGGGTATGTTGAAGGTTAGCCACACAGTGGCTAATGACTTAATTCTTGTAGAACCAGGTAGTAAGTGACATTCTTTCATTGGTCAGTTCAGTTCAGTCGCTCAGTCATGTCCAACTCTTTGTGGTCCCATGAATCG